>NW_024367261.1:8722219-8787219 GCF_014805655.1 Passer montanus
TGAATTGCAGAGCTGCAAAGACACTCATTGGATTAGAGAGAAAGGCTGCATATATATTTCTAAACATGTCATGAAGAGAGAGAGAGAACTGGGAGAAATGCACTGCAGAAAAGCCTGCAGTCAGCTGTGTAGTGTAATCTCCTGGGGAATGGGAGATGGATCCGGAACAAGGGTTACATTGAGCCCATTGTGTGGGTGTGATTTTTCTTGTTGCCTCCAAGGACTTCATATTGCAGGGAGGGAATATGAAGTTTTGGTTTTTGAAAGTCTTTTGGTTTTGAAAAGTCTCTCTTCATGATAAACCATTTCCCGAACTTTGGTGCAAGAGGCCTGAATTCCCAGAAATGGTGAGTTTGAAGGCACAGCCTTCAGATTGCAATTATTGCTGGTTAGCTTAGAGAGTTGAGTGTGGCTCCAGCCATGAGAACTAAGCTTTATCCCTTATTTTCCTATCCAACTTTGCTGCAGTTGGCGATGTGGGCCCAGCAGGGACACTTGTGTGGGCCAAGACCATATAAAGTGGGGTGATGGAGAAGTGTTCAAGAACGTCCACAAGAGTGTAGTCTTCAACACCTCATTATTTTTAAACATGTTTTAGGATTACATACTTGAGACATCCTGTACTGTCCATGGTGGTTGTTGGAGGTGCAAACACCACGGGATAATTTCCAATAGTTTCTCGTGTGTTCATGACTAAAATCATTCCACTGAAGGAAAGTATGGGTGGGTTTCCCCATTTCTGTTGCCAGCACCTGGAATTAATTACAGAGAGCTTTTTTCATAGAAGTTTTCTACAAAAAATTTTAGCAGTAGCTAAATGCTGGTGCTAACATTGGATCTAGTAATGGCAATAAAGGAGCTGTTTTGGCAGAGGGGAAACCTTCTTTTTAGAAGGCAAAGGAATAATGCTGCATTGCACCAACACCTCTCTGCTAATCTGGCAAACTCTCTGAGGTAGGGTTTTCTTTTCGTACCTCATTTTGTGTATTTTACCACCTGTAAAGAATACACTTCTCTATAGTACATACAGGAAAAAAGAAATTATTGTTTAGACTCTGTTTTCTTCTTTAGCAATAGCAAGCAGATTTCCTTCCAATACTACAAAGTCCTATGGAGCTGATCTACCATTACTATAGTTGAATTTTTGTCCATGTACTACATACACTGAAATTTCTTTGGTGGTCTCCTTCACTGCAGTTGTAAGTCCTTCCTAGACATTAATGTGTGCTTTTGACAGCCCAGATTAGAACTGTGGGAGCAGACAGTTGTCCCAATTTCATAATTAGGAAGGTGGGACCATCAGTGATTTTCCCAGGAGCAAAAGAAAAGTCAGAAAAAAAGGGAAGTCAAGTTCTGTCTGAAAAGTTCCAGTCCAGAGTAGTTTAATACGGAGGCCAAGGTATGGGATTGTCTTCTTACTCAATCACTGAATTACTTTTTCTTCTAGTGGATTTAATTTATCATTTCTTGTGCTGGTGAAGGCCTAAAGCCTGGGTGGTTCTCACAGTTAGAAATTGGACCTAGCCCTAGTCCTGTGTATGCCCAGTCTGTTTTTCTAATCACCAAATTTCTTCTTTTAGCCAAGTCAATGTTCGCAGTTTATTGCTTAGAATTGTGATTTTAGAGATTACATGAAGTCATGGGAAGTCTTCTGATGTAATTTAGAATTTATGACTGAAAATTTTGGAATTTTCAACTTTGGATATACAGTGTTCTTTTGAGTTTTCAGACCTTCTGAAGACTGGTACACTCATAACCATTAAGCACTATAATCCTTTGCCCACATCTTTCATACTACTGACACTCCAGTTACAAAAGCATGAGTAAATGACTGGAGGAGTCTGATGCTGGTACATTTAAGTCTGAGATTGCTTACCTGAAAGCAGATGACATATACAATATCAGAATACTGCCAAATTCTTTTTAAAAATAGTACTGCTGGTATAGAGGGCTTTAACTCTCATAAAATTGGCTTTTCAATCCCTTTAGCAAGGCAGTTATATTTTCAGCAGTGTTTTTCCGTGGCAAATATTATAATGGGTGTTGTCATTGAGCAATGTTACCAAAATACATATTTAGGAATGCAAAGCACACATGTATATGTGTTTGTATGCTGGAGGTAAGGCTTTCATTTATAAGAAGTTTAGTTTCTGTAATCCAATAAGCATTTTCTGTGAGCAGAGAACAAGTTTGATGTTAAACAGTTTTAAAAGAACTTAGTTATAAGATGGGTTTTACTGAAAGAGGCAATATGTTTTTATGCCTCTTTCAATTATGGCCAAAAACTTTTTTGGCTGTGAATGCAATGCTTTATAAACTTGCCTCTAAGAGGAAAATGTGGTCCTCTTCCAGTACATGCATACATACCCTTGAAAAGTGCAATGCTTGCAGTGCCAAGTTTCATTCTTAACATACAGCAACATAAATAATGCTCTCTTCACCCCTATCATTGTGTTATAATTGCATTAGCCTATGTGGTCCAAAGAGTGTTTCCAGTAACAGCAGAAGAAATTTCAAAACAATAAAACTGTCAGTGTTAACAGTGATTCCTGACAAGACTCATGTAAACCTAACTAAAAATAGAGAGAGTTTCACTTGTCAAAAACCAGAATGATGCAAAGTTTGGGATTTTCTGCTTGTCATCAGATTTCTTTCTCACAGTGAATTTAATGATTTTTAAAGATAGACAGTTGTTCTCCTTTTCCCTTTTTCTTTTCCTCCCACACTGCCAAACCTGAGACCAAAAATAGCCTTTTACAATAAATTGAAGGAAACTTATCCTCACTATAAAGAGCTTTCAGTTCTCCTTATGGTTTAAAAATCAAGACTTTTTCTACGTATTTATTACAAAAATTGAAACTCTGCTATTACTTACTAAGCTTGAAAGGAATGCATGCTCCAATGAATCCTATATAACATACCTGTTCTTGCAGCCTTGCAAGTAATGACAGTAGACTGATTTTGTTTTAAATATATAAAAAAGCCTCTGATTCAAAGAAAGAAGATTCTCAATACTTGGCTGGTTTCTAAATAGGCATTTTGAGCCTTAATGGGCATAACATTAGGTTTACACTCTGTCTCGGTGATCTTAAAGGTCCTTTCCAACCCAAATGGTTCCATGTGCATTGTTTGTGAGGTCTGAATTTTGAATTGCTGAGAATGGGTGTGCTGCTTGTGATTTCTGTTGTATTGCCTGACTTCATGAGAACATGGAATTTGACTCTAAATATCTATCACATGGACTCAGCATCTCCCTTAGTTTAAATATCAATAAAGTTCTGTCTGTCTCTACTAAGGAATCTATCAGAGTAAGTATATGAAGGTCATTTAAAATAATTACTTTTTCCTTTTTAATGATATCTGTGGGATAGCTCACAAGAATTAAAGTAGAATGACATTAAATTCTTCTTAGTTGAAGATGTTTTGCTCATTAAACCAATTCAAATATATAAAAGGAATTTTTTAGTAAGATCTGTTTTGGGGGGAAATCTTACTGAAAATGGAAGGTCTGTACAAATGTGAGGTACAGTGCTTCAGACATATCAATACCAATGGAATGTTAAAAGGTCTTTCAACATGAGGAATAGGTGTTACATGGTAATTTGTTGAAAGATACTACAAATATAATTTGAAAGACAGTTAATGGTTGTTCATAGCTCTTAGGGTGTTTTTTGGTTTTGGTTTTTATAAATTATAAGATTGTAACATCTGATATGCATTGAAGGTTATCTAATATTCTCTGTTAATACAGCATAATTGTTCATAATCTTAAGAAACAAGTAGACAAAATGTGAACTGCACATTGAGGTGGATATCATTTGGCTTATAGAACATATTAGATATGCTCCTAAATGACCTTATTTTAATTTCTTATTTGGCTTACCTGATATTTTCTTCATAATTTTAATTATGAATGCATGTGCATATGTGAAAAATGATTGAAATATTTTTGAGAGGGCAAGAACCTAATCTAAGAGCAAAACAGTATAAATAAAATAGAGAAGATATACTGTGCTTTAAATTAAGTCTGTAATGTGCTGTCAGAAGCTTAGGGTAAAGATGATCTGGTGTCTGACTGAAAAAAAAGACAAAAATAGTAAAAAGTTTATCTCCAGTTAAAAGTCAGCTTCTGGACTGGGTATCTCTTCCATAATTGTCGATGACAGTACTAGCATCCAAACCAGAAGATGTTTCTGAATTTTCTGCACTGTTTAAACATCAGCAACACCTTCATCTGTTACAGAGAAAGCACAGAGCACAAATATTGTATTTTAATTGCAATGAAAAAAGGATATAGTTACCCTCTTATTCAGCTCATGAGAAAGACTAAATATGAAATTGGGGTATTATCATTGTTTTCATTTTCCCCATCTTTAAATTAGAAATTCAGTTTTGTTTTCTACACTTTTCTGACATGCTCCAATAATTTTGACAGACTTCATGATATTTTGGAGCACAGGTGGAGTAATTTACTGGAAAAAAAAACCAGAAAACTTTATGAAGCACTTGATTTTTTTTTGTTCTCCATAGCTTCACAGAAGGGAGGTTTGAACCATGCTGGACTTCTTTTTACCAAAGAAAACTTGGAAGTTTTCAGTGGAATAAAGAGGTAAGATTAGCATCAAATTCTGAACACGTCATGTTTATTTCCCTAAGGATGTAACGTGTGGCTTTTGGCAAGTGTTGTGTCAACAGGCACATGTGTTACATCTTCTGGGGGAATACCCCTAGGAAGAGCCACAGTGGAATAATTTTAAACTTTGGACTAAGGCTGCTTTTATGATGAGTTATTGGATGGAGCTTTGAGTCAGCAGCAACTTGATTTAATATTACTAGATCCTTGGAAATTTTCATAGATTTTAAGATGAGGGCAGCAGAGGTGGCAGCCTCATTATTTCTCCTTGCAACATTCAATGGAACATAGGAGCATTTTGAAGTTGTGGGTTAATTGTTTGGCTTAAAGTGTAATTTATTTTTCAATGCTGAATTAGCAATACTTAGGCATATTATTCATGCTTTAGTAGAGAAAGCAGATTAGTTAAACTCCAGGAATTGAGTTCTTAAAGGTTACATTTTGAAAACAAATGTGTATGAAAGAGAAGGCAAACTATAACAAGACAGAGGTTGTCATTACATGAATTAAGCATCTGTTAGCATTACTACTGAAACTATTGACATTAGCCTGTGATTGCAGGGTTATTTTCTTTACTATTTGATACTCATTCTGATCAGACATCACTTATCCTTCTTTCTCATCTGAAACCACTTGCTGTTTGTTCCTCAGTTCCAAGCCTGTGTCCCAGAATGGCAATTTCACTGACACAAAAATTAGAAAAGTTTGGGTTAACAGCTGCTTCTCTGCAGATGTATTCAAACAGAAACATGCTTCAATGAATACACTGGTAAGAGATCAAGTTCTAATTATGCTTGCTTTTGTGAGTGTGAGGAATTGCGGGCTACGATTCCATGGATAAGTGGCACTGTTTCTTTCTCTACTTAAGCCAATGAATCAAATAAATTTATTATTATTTATTGGAAGGTCTAAAGACAGATGTATGCAGTAAAGCACCTTTGGGTCTGGGAATATGTATTCCTCATAGCAATACAAATGAGTATTTATAAAAATTCCATATGACAGCTGTCAGTTTTCAAGCAGCCACTCTCCTTGAGTCCTTTCTGTCTCATCAGTATAACATAGATAATAATGCTGGAGAATATATTTGATACATAGTTCAGTGTATATAGTAACATGAGCATTGTCCTTCTCAGTTTTGTCAAAAACTGCAATAATTTTCATCAGTACTATAGTACAGCCCATGATCTAAGGACAGAATACAAGTACATGTACAGTACAAGCAGTCGGTGTATGTCAGAAGAGCAAGTAATGGTCTTGCATTGCAATAGGTACCAGAATGCTGGACTCTCAAAGAAACTGCTGCATTTTATTTATTTTATGGTAGTAGGGTTTTTTACCTAGACCAGAGCAAGATTTTTTTTGTTCAACCAGCTTGTGGTAAAAATATGTGTTTAAATTACATTCTGTAATAGCTCCATGTGCAGCAGAAATCTGGTAGTGAAGCATCACTGTGCCAAGGAATGGGGCAACTTGCATGACTTTTACTTTAATCTGTAAACTCCTGTGAGTTTCCAGAACATCTAACACAATTTCTCTCGTGTTTTGGAAGTCATGGCTGGTCAGCAATACTCTGAACTCTCTTTTGTCTTTCTATCACTACACCCCTACCCTCATGACATGGAGCACCCTTGCCCCATTTTGGCCATTCATGGGCAGAGAGTCTGCTAATGCTTTTCATTCATTCAAAGGAATTCCACTGTAATGAGGTTTCTGTCAAATGTTAGATGCTGAAATTAACTTTGAAAGGAGTTTGAACATGACTTTAATTGTCGTATACCAGGAGGACTTTAATGCCTTCTTTGAATTGCATTGGCAGAATGATTTCCAATAACAGTTTATATTGAAGTTATTGAAAAGAAACTCTTCAATATGTTCATATTATCTTGAAAAATCACACTTTTGTTTTCCTGCCTGTGATATAATAGGAATAAACACATATTTTTAGCAGAGAAAATGAATCAACCGCTGGAAGCTCTGGATACCCATGGTCTTTTGTCATAATTTCTTTTGCATTTAACATGTAGAATGTGATCAGGCTAGCACACCAATATTTTTATTACAAAGTGATGTTACTGACTTGTAGTCAACAAGTTATTCTGAGGTTTTATACTCACACCTCTCTTTTCTCTGCTGTTGAGCCACAGCATTTGCTGTATCTTGAGCAGAGCTGTGAATTGCAATTGTGCCTGGAAGTGCAGGCATTGAACCAAGGAAGAGAGAAAAACTGCCTTCAGATTTATGTAGCTTTTCATATTGGGGGTCAGATAAGTTCCTTCTAGGAAAGTCCATTTTAAAGAATTCCTTTCAAAGCAGGTAGGTGAGCTAAGGAGGCCTGTCTTAGACTGCTCTTCAGATTTTTCTTTAAGTTGATGACATTGCAATGTTTCCAATAGAAATAGCACATTTCTCATATGGTATAAACCCAGCTTGCTTGCCTTTACCTGTGTTAGGGGTTCAGTTGCTGATGCAGTGTTTTATATAAACTAACCCTGTAGGGTGGTGTCTATGCTATCATTTTCCTTCTGAAGCCTGACATACACCCTGGCTCACTCTTATGAGAACGAGAGCAGAATCACCTAACACCAGCATCCTTCTTTTTTTTTCTTTTTTTTTTAACAACCAAGCCCTTAGCCCTCTTTTCACTTTGCTTCCATTAGTAGCAAATCCCCCTTGTCCTTTTTAATTTTTAATTACCATTGTCTGTTCACCTTTGTTTTACCCATGACATCTTCAATTTAAACAGTATCAGAGAGGTTGATGTGAACAGTTTTCTTTTCAGCTTAAGTGACTGCAGCTCGTTTAGTTGTTAATTATGCAGGGAGGTTTGCATGGCTGCGGCTGGTAATTTGAATATGCTCCCAATGTCAGGTCTGTGTCTGGACGGCTGAGCTTGTAAAAGGATTATGATGTATATATGGTTCATGGCTAAGAGGGCTAATGAAAGTACCTCATTTAATCAAACACAATTAATTAAATGAACTTATGATATTAACCCATCTTTCCGTGCATGTATAATTTATATTAATTGATCTGCTGCATTGAAGTTGACCAATCAGGTAGGCTGCTGACAGCCTAAGGTAGAAGGAAGTACCATTAGCATTAGTTTGATGCAAACCATAATTGATGGGTCAGTGTGTTTTAGGGATGTAGCAAAAGCTTTGTTAATTGTCATAAGAAGTTCAAATTGATTGTGTCTGCATTAGTACATAAATTTAAATTGATTAATGTTTTGTTCTAAAATTAATGTCTATACTGCATGGGTGATACAATGCTTTATTTATTGGATTCATTAATGCAGTCTCAGGAAAAATAGCGTTGAAGTTAGGTAAGCGGGGATAGATCGTTAAGGATGAGTTCAGTGGAGCCATGTGGGAGACAGCATTCCCACACAGAGCCTGAGCCCTCTTGCACAGAGATGGCCACATGTGAAACACTGTCCAGAGACCATGGAAGTTGGTATTTCATTAAAGCTTTTTTAAAGACATTAGTGACATAGGGGAGGGCATGGGAGGGGGAAGTCAAAACCCCTTATATAAGTGTAAGACTAAGTGCTAAGGAAAAATACAAAGAAAGCCTAGAACTACCTGGTTGTCTTAAATGTGGTTGTCTTAAATGTTGTTAAGTCTCTTCCTAGTCTAGATCAGTGTTGTCCCCAGAATATTTCCTGTACACCTGTTTTGTACAAGTGCTGCAGCCAGCTTGTAATGTGTCTTCAGCTGAATAGGAAACTGAAATTACACCATAGCAGGTTTGTTACTCAATCATTTTGTCTGTCACTCCTCTGCATTTGCCAGCATCGGGAATGCCATAGGTATTTTGGGTTTGACAGTCACTTTGTTTTAATAAGTATTTGCATTGCATGTGTTTGGTTCTCATGCTGTAGCACAGGATGCTTTGGCATGTTTTATGGAACTGGCAGTTAAATATAATTTTCCTTTCTTTAGCCAGCTTATTATGGCACCTTATATTTCAGTTTACTTTACTTTTGATGTGAAATTTTAAAGGAACAAAGAAGAGTAGAAGATCCATGGAGAAGTCACTTTAATTCATTTATAACCCTTCCTTTTTCTTACCAAAGGAAACTTAACATCTGTTTCTTATAAACTGATTTAAATAGAAAATGTGTAATGCATCCTTTTACCAAATGGTTCTTTCTTTTATTGGAGGAATAAAGCAGTTTGACTGTTCTGCTTTTACTACAGTGCATTCGTGCTCTTAGAAATGGGACATCTCCACTTTTATGAGGGCACAATCTGAGCTTTGCACAGTAGAGAGGAGATATATATATATCTTCCTCTGCTCTCTTACTGAAGTATGGTATTCTATGTATTATTTACAGACAATTTCCTGGTTCTGTAATGGTTGGTTTATATTCAAATATCACTCCATGTGGTGGCACTAGCGAGTAGCAAACACAGTAATTGGTTCCTGGAGCACAACTCCTTTTGCTTTTAACTTTTTGAGATTGTGTTAATGGGTGCCTTGCACTTGCTTTCTATTGCCAGATTTTAAGGACAGCTATTCAAAGGGAAGTCATATTGTTCTGAGGCAATCGTGATGAAGTGATGAGCTTTGTCATGTGAAGAAATGTCGGCAATACTTTTGACAGTTTGGGCAAATTAAGTTCTTATTACTTGTTTAAATTATGTTTAGTGTTCCTCCTTTTTTTTTTTTTTTTTTTTTGCAAGCTTTATAACTGCAGCATATCCTACATAAGTGAAAATATACATGCAAACAGTTCTCATATTTCAGGTGAAAAAAGACGGTGCTGTAAATTTTCTTGTTTTGTTTACACCTTTGTTAGAACTCCTCCACAGTATTACAGTTAATTACTACCAAAAGGAACATTCTCTTCAGTGAGCTGGTTTCCCAGCAGAGTGGCTTTTTGCTTTGCAAAGATTTTGCACTAATAACGCATGAATATTTGACCCAGAGCCAACAACAAGTGAAAAAACTCCTGCTGTGTAGAGAAAGGCATGAACAGCTCTCCTTTGCACTCTAAGAGCAAAGCGAATGGAAAATAAAATAGAGAAAATTTTCCACTTAAATAATATGATAAATTCAGAACTAGTTTCAGTGCTACCACATGATGCACTGGAAAAGAAAAGCACTGACTGCAGGCATCTTGTGTCAGAGCAGAGCACCTTGGGAATCACTGTCTTAAACTTACGATACTTTTCTGTTATTTTTCTAAAATCACAGTGATAAAAAGGAAAAGGTGTGTGTGTTGTTCATGTGTGTGCTTTAGGATGGGAGGGAACACACGTGTAAGTCTGTGGAGGGGAGAGGGAGGTTGTCTTAGTTCTACAGCAATAATGTTGCTTTAGCTTTTCAGCCCTGTGAATGGGTCACAGACGTTCCAGGGTAGAAATCAATGTTATTTTTTAAAAAACATTTAATTATTACCAGAACACAGTGTCTCTTGGAGCAATGATTTAGTTAATTGTGTTGTAGTTTAGGTTGCAGCCAGAGCTGTACTCTTTGTTTATGATAGTATTATTTGTACTTAAGTACGGGAGAGGTAGGAGAGCAGATAGCTGGCTGCCGTTTGAAACACATACAGTGAACCCAGGATGGCAGAGGAGCTATTACAAAAAAAACCCCCCAACATTGGAAACAGAAGGCCAGTGAGATGAGTATTAAATAAGGAGGGAATTGCCCATGTCCTTCTCAGGTCTTGCCGTCAGATCTGCTCCTTGGTTTGCCATTGGTGTGGGCTGAGAATGTTAATTCTTGACCAGCTATGGAAAAGAAAACTTTAAGAAAGATTACTAAGCCTGTGTCCAGTGGCTTCCTTGTAGGTTATTCCCTCTCCCTGAAACATTGTGAAAATCCATGAAGTGGGCTGGCCATCCTCAAGTCCATTTCAAGGGTTCTGCCATCAGTAGGTGTCACTGCAGCCAGACAGAAACAACAATACACACAAGGGGGGCACAAGTTCACCTCATCATGAAAAACCAAATCTACACAGCAAAACCATACTGCCTCTAGCACATGGCAGAATTTATGTAATGATGTGGAGACTTAAGTGTAGAAAATAAGTCAATACCACTCTACTAAAAAGCTTGTTGCTTAGTGAAAAAAAAACAAAAACCCAAACTTTTTCCTCATTACATCCCAAAATACTTTTACTGGGATCTGTAGATAGGGTAGTATCATATTCACCTTAGGTAAATGGAAAAACAGTTATTTAAAAAGTAATAAAACTCTTTGTGTGTCATATAAAGAGGTATGAGTGTTATTTCAAAATAAAATGACAGTGTCATCTTGAGACAAAATAATTCTCGTCTCTTATCTAACTAAAGCCACAACTTGAGTTTGTAGTCATAAAAAATACCAGAAAATGTTAAATATTAGTAGGAGAATATTAGGCATTAAAATATTTAGTCACAGAACAGCACCATATTCTCTAACCTTTCATAGTATAGAGCTGGCTTAGAATCTGTCTAAGCCCAAAAATGTTATATTATAGTAAATCAAGAAGAAAGTGATGCATCACTATTAGCAAAGTAAATGAATTTTAACTGACTCCACACAGAAGAAAAGTATCATAGAGGAAATAATCTAACATATTTGCTAGTAACATGAAATATTTCTGCAGGGTCTGGGTTTTTTTAAATTATTATTGACAATTCTTAACATTAGTGTCAAAAAGATTAAAAAATTCTCTAAAACCACATGATTTCCTCAAACACTAACCAGCCTCTTAAGCTATCTTTTGATTACCATTCCAGTAGGGTAAATGTAACAGGAAAACACTAATCAGAGTTAAAAATGGTAAATGAAATTGGAGTGTTCTGAAGTTTCAGTTCATAAATAATATAAAACTAGATTTCTTCAGTTGTGCATTTAAAACACCAGTTCATTCTTAGCCAACTGCTAGCATTTTAAAGAGTGCACCCTTATATTAAAATGCTTACAGTACTGGTTTGTTTTTGCACAGAAAATAAAACAAGATCTCATTGGTTTAGAATTGCATGTTCAGTCAATACAGAGAAAGAAATATTCCCATTTTTTCATTTCTAACCCACAAAACTGGGATGGAAAAGGAAGGATTAAGCTAAATCTGATAATTTAATACGGCATTTATTTGTACTGTCTCTTACTGTTGTTTTGAGATGTAGTTGTACAGGTATGTAGAAAAAGCCTGGATTGTTTGACAGAAGCATATGTCCTCTGCACACAGAAGACTGCAGAACCTTAATTAATTAGAATGATTTATTTCAGGGGATGGAAATGAAGTAGTTAGGTTAGTATTTAATGCTCTTTAATATGAAAATTTTAGATCCGCTTCTGAGCCTTGTGTAATAAGAGTTTAATCAGGCAAATCATTGACCATAATCAGATAACCAAAATGAGCTCTTTCTCTCAGTACCTATTTCCTTTAGGACTCTGTCATTCTCGTGTCTGGACAGTGATTCAGCAGTTCTGATCCACCTGGCTAGCAATATTTAATTAAGAAATATTTTTACTGAGTTATCAAAGACCTTTATCTATGACACCAGGTTTTTTTAGTGTGTGTGCATGCAAGCACTGACTTCAAATATACATTTGATATGAGTTACATGCAACAAAAAAATTTTCAATTGCAAATGAACAGCTGATAAGGTACATTCATCCAAATTTGTGGAAAAATGAGGATTAATATTGCTAAGTACTGAACGCTTCTTTAAAACACGAATTGACGTTACTTTAGAAAAAATCCCTAGTCAAAGAGAACATGCAAATGCTTTGCTCCTTGTGGTTTTATAAACCCTATAAAGCTGATCTCCATGTGCATATTAATGGCTCCACTCTGCGTGGGGGTGAACACTACACCTTCCTCATTTCATTCGTTAGGGTGATTTAGGTGCTGGCACGGAAGGCTGGCTTGCAGGCTGCTGCTGCTGCTGCAACTCTGGTGCTGCGACTGCCGCCTGAAGTTTGTCTGTATTAATGTTCCCAACTATCATACCTGAAGCAAAAGAGAAAGTGAGATGAAAGAGATTAGTTCTATGTCTAAAAATTGGTTATCTGTAGTGTTTCATGAAATTTGCCCCGAAGGGAAACTTCCTGGATAGTTTTCTTGTTACTTGACACAATTCAGGCAGAATCATATTTGTTCCTTTGTCATGTTACTTTAGCATGGTGTGTTGAGTAAAGTGAACAGGTGCCCTCTTGTATTGATCAGCTATCATGGCAAGGAGCTATTATTAGATTTTGAAGGGGAAAGAGAAGGGTTGAGAAATGAAGAGGAGAAAGTGGGACAGGTTATTGATGATGGTAATAACTGTGCTCACTGGTCTCCAAACACCGGAGCTGTAAAGTTGACCAGATGAGGAGATCAGTATAGATATGTTGAAGGGAAAAGACAACATGAAGAAGTATGGAGCATAGCTTCTTACCTGGCAGAGTTATTAAAGTTCATTGAAGGAAGATGAACTGTTTCAATATGTTAAACACTTGAGGCTGTTAAGGGAGAGCTGCTGTCACAGTAAGAGGCATTGCTTAAGTTTGCTTTTTCTTTTTTTTTCTTTCCCTTGCTACTTCCTTCCTTTCTGAATTTTTTTTAAAATTTGAGATTATTGCTGTTCCTGTTTTGATGTACGCTAGATAACCATGCAGAAGTTAAAAAGTGAACAAACGTAAAAGGTAAACTGATTCCTTTGAACAGGACCTATTGCTCATTTTATCTGAAAGCTGACTTTATGGTGTGAGTTTCACAAAAGCATAGGGTTAATTAGCATCAGCATATGAGTAGAAATAGAGTATGCATATATATCATATTTTGCTGCTACATTAATTTGTTCAGTAAGATGTCTTCTTCAGCTACAGCTTTGTTGTAGACAAACCACTGCCATAATTTAGAAGCCAAGTATGCTGTGTTATATAGCTTAATGTATAATGAGATGCTCTAGCCAGCAGACACTCAAAATAGACCCAACACGATTCAGAATATGCTACTTTTACCCAAACAGTTCCTCTAACATAATTAATTTGGTGGTAATAAAAAGCAAAAATATAATTCTGCTTTATGCTTGATGGTAAGAAGTGCATTAAATTAAGAGACAGTGAACTCTCAACAGTAAATTTGACTTGAGGGTTAAATTCTCTGTTCTACTGAAAGGTCACCACATGATTCAATGTTTTTAATCCTTCCAGAGTGTAATGATATTTTAGGGGATGTTTGCAAGCATATATCAGGGTTGTCTGTACAAAATCACATTTGATTTCAACACATGGAGAAGGGATGTTTCCTCCATTGTGTATAAAGCATGTGTTAATTTAAATTCTATCATTGGAAATTGCTTTACATATATTCTGGAACAGAATATAAATTGCAACCATTGAAATGTATATAGTTTCACTGCAGACAGAAAATAATTATTATATTACTCCACTGACTACCAGCTCACATCCAAAAATAAGTTTATCTTCTTCAGGGGTTCCCTTTAGTTTTGCTGGAATTAGTAAGACATGCAAGTTTAAGAAGGGAAGAAACTGTTTGGGCATTTTAGACAATCCCTGTGTAAAGAAAATGGAAATTTGGCTGGCTATGGCTTTATGTACTCGGTGGAATGCACCTCATACAGGGTCTTAGAGAAACTGCTGTTGGATTGTTGTTTGCCATATTGGAGTGGGACATGTTGTACAGGAAGTCTTAGTGCAGACTTTGAAAATGACATTGCTGCGTTAGCGGGACACTGCACCTAATCGCATAACTCCTGCCTTCAGCAGGAGTGATCATTTGGGCATAGCACCCTACAGGTTCCAATTTGGAAAGTATCACTGGGAGCATTCTGTCAAAAAATTGTTTCCTTTTGATACCCATCTTGAAATACCCTTCAGTCACCCAATGGGAATGGGAGAAGCTATTAAAGATCAGTCCATATATATATATGTATGTATATATACACACATTAAATCTGCATTTAATTAACCATGGATTATGGTTAACTCATTGCAAAAATGTATTTCAAAACAAACTATTTCTTTAAGTAGTGCATTTCCCATAGAAATCTACTTCTCAGTTTGAGTCAAATTCACTAAAGAGCTACTGCTGGAAATGGTTTTTCGAAGAGGGCATTTCTGGCTTCACCACAATGTCACAAGATTTGTGCATGTTTCCTCGTTTAATTCATTTGCCCACTGCTTATGGTAACTGTCCATACTGTAACACTTCTCCCTCTTAAACTCTCCCCTTTAAAGCGGGGAGGTAATATAGTCCGTATGATAAAGAGTTATTTTCCTTGCAGATTTTCATATAGGTTGAAATGTAGGCTAGAAAAAACTGACATAACCTTTTCTGAGAAAATCATCTGCTTGGTCTGATGCAGTCACACTCAGCCAGGGACATCACACACACACTGGTGGTGGAGCAAAGTAGGGTGTGGTTTATGGTTTATGAAGAGGAGCAATATGCCAGCTTTCTCAAAGACACTCATCTGCAAATGACCATTCGCTTAGAGGTTAGGATACTTTTGAAGAGCGGCAAAAATAAACTCGTGCCCACTTTTTGATTCACAGTAGATTTCTCAGAAATTCATGGGGCAACAGAATGAGGCCATCCTTCTGAAAAACAATGGGAAGATTTTTATTCCATACCCTACTTAAATATATGCAACACAGAGTAGCTACAACAGGGAGAATGACTGTGCCTTTTCTCACATTACTCATCATATTTCCATCACATTGCTGTCCTAGAAGGATGTCCCCTTTAACAGGAAATGATTGAACATGAGTTTCCTTATCCTGGGTTAATATTCCCACTAAGCATCCAATGAAAGGAAATGAGAAAGGTCTCCTGTTTACCATGTCCCACAAGGCATACTTTATCTCATTCTCTTAGCATCTAGCCCTCCAATTTTTGAGGAGAAAGGGAGGAAAAGTAGTTGAATCCTGCTACTAGCATGTATTAGTTCATTTCAGAATAAATACACTTTTATTCAGGAACAAGTCCTTGATGAGGTCCATCAAAAACAGAAAAAACCCCACTGCTGTAGTCTTCAGTTCTTGGTGTTGCTTGTGGTGAGGTGGACAGTTCACACTGTGTCTCAATCATCAGGGAAAGAGGACATGCCGTTTCTTCCAGTCCATGATGGGTGCAACTCAGCAACATGGAAAATGAAGGTGCATGTGGCTCACACTGCAAAATGAAATTACTAATCCTGCTGCACCTATTTACAGAAAAGGTATCTTGGGCTGACAAAGCACTAATGTCTAAATGGAGCATTTGCTGGAGGAGCAATGAGTCATTCATACAGAAGGGAAGCAGATTCTCCCACACAATACTGTAGTAACTACTGTCTCTTAATGGAAAACCTGCAAGTTCACTGTCTATACTGGAATGATTGGACCAAATTTCTGTATTTCTGTCCACAGCAGCCCAAGGAACCATTGTGTTAGTTTTGTTTTGTTTTGTATCCTGAGCAGGCAGCAGCTGAGAGGAAAGTTTTATATTCTTTTAATCTTACTGTCACATAATTGGTGTGTTTGATAAGAGTAAAGAAATTCTTGTGAAATACATCATATGATCATTTTCTTAACATCCCACCTCAGCAATAATGCTCCTCATTCCCCCATTCCTTTTTCACACCTCATAGTGACTAAAGTCTTTTAAATTCTTCCTTTTATATAAAATTGCCAGCAATTTCATAGGTGCTCATGGATTTCTCATTAAAAAGTCAGTACTTTCATCAAGTTGTAGTTTCTTCATGATTTTTTTTCTTCCTCCGTTTTCAACTTTTTGTGTAGTTTGATTTCATTTGTAATTTGTCTTAGAAATATGATTCACCTCTGTCACTCTGAAAGAAACTGGTGGTTGCACTGTTCAATGATGCAAAAAAGAAAGGATTTCCACATCAAGGGAAATATAATTTCCACTGTAGTGAAGCCTCACATCTAATCCATTTTTGGTTTACAATTATGGCCTAAGCTCTGACCAGCCTGCAAGTGGGCATTGTGCCATTTAAACTATAGGGTAATATTGCAGGCAGCCAAAAATCTGGCTTCACCATATTTCTTGAGAGAACAATCCCAGCTAAGAATATTCCTATTTGTCTGAACTCAATTTATTCATGCACGTGCTGATGTACCATTAAAGACAGTGTGGGAGATGACAAACCAAAAGATCATAAGAGCCAGAGAGAGGAGAGAAGTGATGCCTTCTTGTGGATCTGTAGAACAAACCTGAAGTACAATTTAGAAGGAAAGTTCTCTGAAGAGATTTCCTATCTTGCTTCCCATGGAAGGAAAGGTGGAGGATATCTTAGTTCCTAAAGGGATGCTCTCCCTGGTGCTGCCTGGAGACTTGTCCAGCCATTCTGTTTGGATGAGAAGCAGACAAGAACAGCTGGTACATACCCACAGCCCATTTCCTCTGCTGCCTTTTGGACCTGCCAGACTGGCCTGCAGCTTCCAAACACCTTTGAATTCTGCCCTTACCTGCCCACCTCTCCATGGAGAAAAAGTAGCTAAAAGTTATCTTTTGAAACACCTGATGTAGGTCAGCACTTGTCACATCTTAACAGGGTAGAAGGAGGGTAAAAGTGGTAGTGAGGAATAATACATGAAATTTCAAAGGCTGTTGGGAATGCTGTGCTTACACGTATGGTGCTTCCATTACCTCAGTCCAAAGAAAAGAATGGGGAAATAGGGGTGAAAACTCATGGAACATTACTGTTTATTTAAAGCTCCAATTCTGTGCTAACTAAAAAAAGGACATACAAGCTGCTGATGCTGCAGCTATTATTATTTAGAGCAGTAAAAAACTGCAGCTCTTGCATGGGCTGGTACACATAGTGATAGGAGAAAAAAACCAAACCAACAAACCAAAACAAGATTAGAGTTTGAAACAGAGGTATAATTGCCTGAGCATTTCATTTCCTTGGCTCTTTTGGTTTTGAGGGTCCAAACTCCTCTCTTAAAATCAGTAATTCCTCCCAAGAATGAAGAATTCTAAGACACTACTACAGCAATTTTACTAGGTAAAGACCCCTTGCTACCTCAAAGCAAGAACTTTCCTTCTCTGTCATTTCACATTGCAATGGAGAAATTTTGCCACTATACAGGCAGTAATACAGAGTTCCATAGCTCCTCTCCTAACATTTCACAGCTCTGTCAAGTAGCACCTCTGCTGCTATACTCCTCAAACAGAAGATAATCTGCTGCCCTTGTGATATTCAAAGGCTGAGAGTGGTGCTGGACTGTGCTGCCTTGCAGTAACATATCGTAGTCCAGACTACAAAACTGATGCTTTCAAACTGAAAGTACCTAACCAAGAAATGGCATTTACAACTCAAAACTGTAAAACTACTACCTTAACTTTATGTTTTTCTAAATAAACTTTATTAATTCTGCATCTCATTCCTTTTACCCTCCTCTCCTTCACTCCACTTTTCTTACCCATAAATTATTTGCTAGGCTGATTGTTTCAAGTTCTATTGATATTATTGATATTATTTTAAAAAAATTATGGGTAATAAAATGTACTTACTCTGTGACCAAAGTCAAATATTTTTCTCATCCAGAGAGGTATTCCAATGCAAGAAAAGTGACTTCACATGGCAATATTTTCTTTGAGAGACATGCTTGAGTCTTTCCCCAAAGAGGACAACCTGTTTCGCACACTTAGAGAAAGCTCTAGAGTAGATTGACTAGGCAAATTTCCATTTATCACCATTTAGCTGGTTCACACAAGCAGCATCTTCAGCTGTTGTGAATTACATGTAAGCTCAGACCTTTACCAAAAAGATGTGTATGGCTGGTCAAATGATCCTGGTCACCTGATGATTTTCACCAGTATTATGAGAGAAAATATTGCATAGCAGCTGTCTCTAGCTGTTTATGTGTTTCTCTGATATACTTTCGTAGCAGTTACTGTATATGGTTGCTCTATTAATCTTTCTATATGAACAGTTCCTTTGTTTAATTAAATTGGACTCAATGAGGCAGTGCATGGTTCTCTGATAAGCTCATTCATCTTTATTTGATTCTTTGCTGACACATTAGTTGCCCTGTGACACAGGTTAAGTCATTGAGTGGCCATTACCTTCTCGTTTACTCTCTCATGTTACTCCTAACCACCTTCCTGAAGTCAAATCCAGATGATTTGTGCCAATTTCATGGGGGCACAAACTGGAACATCCGATAACTTTCTACATGGCTGACTTTATACAATCTTGCTTGCACATCTCAAGCTGCTATGTCTGTCAAAACACAATTTTTTTCCCCTCCTCCTTATGGGCTTTGATAGAGCTATGAGTACTAGAGGTCTCAATTATAAAATGTCATGACACCGCCACACAATTTTTTACAGTAATTTCACAGTGTCACTTTGTGATTATTTCAGGATAGCTTTGAACCATGACTGAAATGAATTGTGGCCCTTAGTGTATTGGGTGATACAAATTGTGAGCTGGTGTGACAGAGAGGCAGGCATTGTTAGGAATAAACTCCATGTGAAGAAAGGGAAGCATGTATTTTTTTCAGAAATAATACAAAAAAATCAAGCAACAAAAGGGAGGCAGGGAAAGGAAGTGAAAGAAGAAAGAATTAAACATTTGCAGCAAAGAAAGTATCAGCTGCACACCTTTAATTCAAATGATCTCTTAGCTCAAACTGGGGCTTTTCCAGTCTCATAGAGTTGAAGCCCTACCTGGAATTCTGCAATAAACTTCATCAAACTCTGTCATGATGCAGAGAAATGTGTTCCATGTGCTTCACCAAAAAAACAAACAAACAAAAACCCCACAAAAAAACCCCAAAACAAAAGAAAACAAAAACAAACAAACAAACAAACAAACAAAAAAAAAAGACGACCAAAACCAACTCCTTTAAACTGTCAGACTTTTTAAAACATGTAATGAAGAGTCAGATAAACAGCTTACCAGGAAAATATTGGTCCTGGCAGACACTCCTGTCATTTTACAATACATTTTTCAAGTACCTTTAAAGCAGAGTTATTCACACAAAATGAGGGAATAGGGAGATCTTTGCAAGTGTCTGTCTCAGCCACCTCCTTGGCTGAAACAGTGAAGGCAAGGAGGATGCTTCCCAGAGACCCAGACTTGTGAGGAGGTGGAAAAGAGAAAAGGCTTGCCCTTCTACCCTGTGAGTCACTGGAGTGCAGTTCAGCAGAATGTGTAAACAAACGTTGAACCTCTGCAAACCTAGTGTCCTCAAAATGTGTGAAAAAGCAACAACAAATCAACATCCCTACACTAAAAGAGGGATTATTTTCCTTTTAAACCAGTGTTTTCAGCATGGTTCTGGGAGAATCAAAAGCTTAGGAAAGGAAAGCAAGGAACAGAAAGTGTGGAACAAAGATGTTCCCTGAAACCCTTCTAGACTTCTGAAATTTGCTTAAGTTAGATTGGATTTGTGCTGCAACCCAGGGGAAGCTGCAGACCATTTTATTTAAAATCAAGAAAAGGCAGCAAATGTTGTCAAACAATTTTTTTTTTTACAATTGAAGTCATATTTCATCTAAAACACAGACTAAACATGTAGTTATTTTATTGATTACCATGTCTTTGAAATCTTTGGTCAAAGCTTTATATGTTACATGAACTCTTACTATTCATCTATTGTAAAGTTTATAATGGCCCATGACACACTAAAAATAACACACTGGAACTAACACTCATTTTACCTCAAAATTCAATAGCAATTCAACTATTTTGCAGAAAGAATGGCAAAATCTAGTAAGAAAAATCCTATCAAAATTACTTGATATTCAGTTTGATTCATTTTAATGTACAAAATAATTTACAGGGTCCATGTATGTATTTTAGCTCCTGTCTTCTAAAGCCTGGAGCACAATAAGCTCACGTAGCTCTCTGCAAGGGAACTTGAGGGCTGATCCTGTATCTGGTCTGTGTTTGGGCCAGTTCAACCAACTGGTAATATTATGAACTTGTTAGTATTTTACTTTGCGAACTTCAGTGTTAAGCAATACATTTTTTAATGCAAAAAATAAACTGTAGTTTGTGGAGGGGTTTGTTGTTTTGTGGTGTGGGGTTTTTTTGTTGTTTTTGTTTTTGTTTTTTTTTTTTTGGTCTTTTTTTGCCAGCTCTTTTAATTTTTTCCCTTTCTTTCTTTCATAGGAACATGGAATGGCTTAGGTTGGAAAGGACCTTTCTCACTCTTTTTTTCTTTCCCTTTTTTGAAATCTACCTAACACTGATGAATCTCCAGAACATTTCTTTTGTTTGTTTATGTCATGATTTTCTTGCTCCTTGTTTTTATGCAGTGAGAAGCATTACACCAAGTAAAACAAAAACAAAACAAAAATTGATCGTATAAATGACAGGTAACACAAGGCACAAGGTTGACAGCAAATGTTAAAAGGAATTTAAAAAAAGCTTTTATCTCTTCTCACCTCCCATAGTGCATGTCTGATGTAATGTAAAGTACAACACACTTGTTGCCAGCAAAAATGGCCATCTCATTTAGTCTGTATTGCTGTGTACTTTCACTCAGCACCTATAACATTACTTTATATTGCAGGTTCAAGCATTTTTATGTTAGGTAGAACAAGGATAACCTTCTTGCATCTAAAACTCCTGTACAATCTTACAAGAAAACTCAATTAATCAATTAGAATACTTTACTCAAATTACAGGGGAATTACGTGCCTCAGTCACTGAGAAGCGTTGGAACTTGCAGTGCATTACAGCAATTAAGAATACTTAATTTCCAAATGGCACAAGTGAACAAAGTGTGAGTCATGGTGAACGTTTACTCCTTAAAAGCCATCAGTGCTAATGGTTTTGTAACCTTTGTAAATTTAATATGGGCTTCATTTATACAACAGTGAAACCCACGTCAGGATGGTGTAATATTACTGCTCATATGCACTGAGCTTTATGCAGCCACACACTTAATTGCATAAATAATAAAGATAGGTTTTGGGTTAGACATCCGCTTACACTAGTTTTGTGAGCAGATATGATCACTCTCTGCTATCACACTCTAAGAAGTGCACTTAAGGCAATCAATAAGTAATGATTCATAACATTTTTTTTCCTCAGTGAAGTTTTGAGAAGTAAAGATTAGGCCAAGAAAGCAGAATATTTTTAGTGCATTTTTGAAAGGATATTTTACCCCTGTCTGTGTATTTGAATAGCCCTTTTAGAGTTTGTCTCTCCAAGGAGCTGTTCTTTCTCACTTTTTTTGGAGAAAAATTGAGATCATAAACCCAAGAAGGGTATAGATTCATTTTCTTTTCCAGCCTTCAGTGGGAACATCCATAGGCAAATTCAAAGGACCACCAAAGAGATTACCAGCAGTGCAGTGGTAGGATGTGGGCAACCAGAGTAATTTTCAAGCTGGGATTTTGGGACTGAAGAGAGATCCTGCATTCCCCTCCAAAAAAAGTAAGCCCTGCAGTCAGTGAGATTATGACCACATGGATTCTATAGTCTGGGGTGATTCCTAGAAAGATTTTGTCCCTACAACTTGCTGCTTTTGCTAGAAGAATGATCTTTTATCCCAGCCCACTTAACTTGCAGGTGTGATCTCTTTGATTTTGTTTCATTTTCTTCCTTTCCTTTTTGCTGCATTCAGCACATTGAATTGACTAGTGATGTTTTGAAAAGGGGTGACATATTGTGAAAAAGCCTGTAGTGATGGTCAGTGCTGCAGATTGAATTGAGAGCTGGGGATAAAAAACATAGTGGCAAAATGTGTAGAGAAGGTAAGTTGCATGCAGAAGAGTTACAGATCCTCTCACAGCATTGGGACCCTACAAGATTTTAGTTTCTGAAACGATTTCCAAGATTTACTGTTTGCTTCTTTAGCCTAGCTGTGACCTTCTCTCTTCTTCTCTCCCCCAGAATAAGAAAACTTCTATTTTATTTCTTTTCTACAGGAAAGGGTTTTTTTTTCTTCCATAGAAATTCAAATCTAGGAAAGTATCACTAATTTTGGTGAAGTTAGACAAAAAACTAAGCTGAATCATACCATGTCTAAACCACAGTGAAAATTTTTTAGCCTCTCCAAAGAGCAGCCAAGGTCAATGAGATGAGGTGAGAAATATCCCTCAAGGTGCTTTTTCAGCTGATACACAAATAAAACAAAAGGCAATTGTCAACAACAATCCTGAGAAAATTAGGATATTTATTATGCATTTTTTAAAAATAAGCAACCAATCATCATTAAATGTGTTGATGTTCATTACAATTAAATCAGTCCTAGTTAATTCATTAAATATTAATATGGAATTCAAATTCAATTCCATAGGAATTATAATCTGGCAATTAATTAACATATTAAAATTGAGAAACATTACCTGTCCCTTCCAGGCAAAAATCTTTTTTAATGAAAATCTTTCAGGGAACAAAAAAAAGAGTTTGTTTGGTTTTTTTCAGCGGTGGGAGAAAAAAATTTCACAAATTGTCAGAGTATTTCCTTTCGTTCTGTGCTTGAAAGATATTTTGAGATATTTTTTCCATAAAATGTCTTTATACCAAGATGAGATTTTTTTTTTAAATAAAACTGAAAAAAATGGGGCAGTCATCTGGTGTTTTTAGAAGAAAACACTTTATAATCATAATAATTTATATTCAAGGTTTCGTTCTAAAAAAGATGGAAATGGTAACCTTTTTTGAAGTGTTTTCACCATTTTCACTATTTTAAAAGATTAAAATTCCTGTCACCAAGAGTTTAATATAACTATGTTATAATCGTATCCTTCACTAACTCCTATTTTCATCTTCAATTTGATAATCATAACATTTCCTCAATTTCTTGTAAAACTATATGGCAGTCTAATAACCCTCATGCACTGAAACATTTCTGTGCATGAATGAAGAGAAAAAGAAATTACAAACAGTGGACTGCAGAAATCCAGCATGATGTTCTTTGAATGAAGCCTTGAGAGTGTGAAACCTTGCCCCGTGTGTCATGACTCTCACAGCAGTGTACAGCAAGGACAGGGATACCTGGTGCTTTGTACCCTCTGCCACAGGTACATGGAAGAGTTTGTTCTATTAGTTGCCTGACTGCTGGCATGACCTACTGACAGCGTTGCTCTTTGGGAGGAACAGTTTTATGCCACTGACTTAAAAACTTCAGAGGTAAAAATACACATAAATCACTGGCAAGTTTGGGAAACGTAGCACATGCTCTGCCAAGTGAAGAGCTGCACAGGGACCTGGGAGGGAGCGTGGCAGGGCAGCTGACCCCAGCTGGGCCAAGGGATATTCCAGGCCACAGAATGTGATGACCAGCACACAAACTGAGGGTAGCTGGCTAGAAGGGGCTGAGTGCTGCTGGGAGATGGGCTGGGCATCAGTCAGCGGGCAATGAAGCAGTTGAATTGTGTATCACTTGTTTCTTATGGCTTTTAATCCTTACATTCTTTCTTTCTTTTTATTGTCTCTCTTGTTCTTGTTCTTGTTCTTGTTCTTGTTCTTGTTCTTGTTCTTCTTGTTATTGTTATTGTTATTGTTATTGTTGTTCTTCTTGTTGTTCTTGTTCTTGTTCTTCCTGTTCTTGTTCTTCTTGTTCTTCTTGTTCTTGTTCTTCTTCTTCTTCTTCTTCTTCTTCTTCTTCTTCTTCTTCTTCTTCTTCTTCTTCTTCTTCTTCTTCTTCTTGTTCTTCTTCTTCATTATTATTATTATTGTAATTGTTCTTATCTCAGCCTGTGGGTTCTACTTTTTTTCTGATTCTACCAGCCATCCCACCAGAGGGGAGCATGTGTTTGAGCAGCTTCATGGTACATGGTGGCTGAGGGTTGGTTACCCCTGGTGTTTTTAGCTGATGGTCATTTCTGGTTGCAAATTGAAGCAGTTAATTTTGATGAATCTAATCAAGTGCTATTCTTTATTATTTATGTTCTTTATGTTATATGAAAATATCATAGCAAAAACATTTTTTAAATCATACTGGAGAATGCTGGAGGTGAATACATGTTTATCCTATATGTTAAAATATAGCTAAATTTTGCATATTGATATATAATGAAGAAAATGGGCTACTGAGTTGATTTTTTTTTTCCTTTGGGAAAGTTATGAGGAAGAAAAAAGGAGTAGGACACTTGTCACCTCGTTCCAACTCATTTGAAAACTCAGTAAGATTTTTGCCATTTTTATTAACCATAGGACAATGTCCTAAAGGTGTCATCTGCAAGATATAGTAATCTGCCTATTCTATATGTTCTAGTTCAGTTCTACTCCACATTTTTTCTTCTACTTTAATCTTCAAAACTTTGGTATAATTTGAGTGCCCAGCTTAGACGGATGATCGTAGTATCTAGTATCTAGTAAGAGCCTGATTACGCAGTGGACATTAATATTTTTCTTTAAAAAATATTGACATACCATTAGTTGTGATTGTAATTCTTGTGTCATACCCTTACAAGTAATATATTTGGATTCCAAGAGCCAAATAACTTCTTAAATTGTTTGTGTGGAAAATATTTAACACTCTATGGAAAGTTAGAATAGATTACTCCTCTGTAAATCAGGTGCTAGTTCTTTGTATAAAATGGAGCTGTTTAAGCAATATCACTAGATTTGGAGTCTGATCTGTCTTTTTAGTGAGAGTAGGGAAGAAAATGGAAAGTCAAACACCAAATTTGTAGACACTTGATGTTTTCAACATTTGTACTTACTGAAACCACTGATCAGAATTGATTGTCCTTAACTTAAAAATTCTTAGCTAATATCCATTCAGGACTCAGCCTTGAATGGATGGCTCAGACTGGTATTAAAGCACAAAGGAGGGTTCACAAAGAGCCACATTTCCTCTCCTGCAGTTGTACTGTGTATTTTCGTTTCCATCAAACTTCTTACAATTGAGACAGGAAATCTAGCTATGCTATCAGCATTAGCCTGACCTCCACTAAGTAATCCATGTGGTTTCCATATGGTGGCAAGCTTACCCTGCAGAAAGCAAATGGGTGCAGTGGCAGTGCACATGCTGTGCTTCAAAGACTCACCCTTAAAAAAGGTCCCTGCCAGTTGCCACTGAGATGATCCGCTGCCGCTGCCAACCGGAGATCCTGATTTAAAGTACCCTTGCAGCCACAGTCCAAAAACTAAGAAATGCAGCATGGTTCTTAGATGCTTAGATAGCTCCTGACTGATAAATAAAGCTGTCTTTTAGAAAAGCAAATCATTCTTAGCCTTAGGATTAGGTTTATAATACAAGAAGCATATGTTAAAGACAGAGAAGTTACAGCAGAGAAAAAAAAGCAAGAGTTTGAACAAGGGATGTGATTTTCTAAGCTTGCTTAGAGAAGGTATGAACCAATTAAAAATTAATATAATTGTGTGCATAACAATAAGACATTATTGTGCAAATGAGTTGTGCTTCAGAACTGTATGCACACTGTTTACTATATTTCACCTCACTTTTTTAAAAGAGATGCAAGGGATAGGTGATGGGCTGGCACACACACCATATGCTGAGATATGGTGGAGCAAGAGCCAGAGAGCACTGCCCAAGCATGCAGTCCCTTTTTTTTTCACTACAAGCAGCCCATTATATGCAGAATCTGTTTGAATTCCACTGTATAGACAAGGAAAACTTTGAAATGACACAAGTAGAAAACTTATTTGCATTTAATTTATCTCTATCTGTTATGAAATTCTAATAAATACAGATAACATTTCTTATTTCAAACTAATTATGCTAAAACACTCACACACTTTTAGAAAATCAAGTTCACCTTTTGCCAATAGCAATCACAGATAGATTGCCTCCTACTTGTGACTAAATCTTGAAAAGTGTTTTGACAACGCAGAGTGTCTCTAATTGTCCTGTAAAGAGAACATGGGGACTGTGCCAACAATCCCTTGTTTTCCACTTCACTAGTATCTTGTGTCGCACTCATTCATTATCCACACAGTAGCTGTAACAATAGCAGCTTTTCTAGGCAATTGCATCGTTGCAGGTCTACAAGGAAACTGAAAGTTGTCACTTTATTCAAAGAATCTTCATAGGTCTTGGCTCAAAAGAAGATTTGCTATTTTGATGAACTTATTCTCTGTTTGCATAAAAAAGACATGACCTAACTAGAACAGCCCTCCAAACATGCAAGAATTCCATGAAGTACCGCACTGTTTACATTTCTTCTTTCTTTTTTTTTTTTTTTTTTTTTTTTTTTGTAACCAGTGACTTGTTTCCTTGATGTAGAAAAAGGCCAATTACAAGTAAATGTATAATAAGGTATTTATTTTGTGTCTATTTTGTTATTGTTTGTGTAAAAGAGGAATGTTCCACCACAGAATTTCAAAGATGATACAACTGCCTTGGATAAACATTTGAGATTTGACCAAAGTATTTGGTTCTATGATTGTTATTCTTTTACAGAAGAGACAGAATTTACAAATGTGAATGAACATATTGGCAGGCTGCCACTGTGGTACAATAACACAGGGTAACTGCTGCAGCTCTCTCATCTCCTAGGAAGAAATCAGTGTTTGTTATGTGGTAGATGGCATTTAAATGTGCTCAGGTAGTTCATAGGGTATCATCTGAAATTGGAAAAAGACTTTAAAACATTAGACTACATATCTAAAGAAAGAAAAGTTAAGTTAGCATATAGTTATCAAGATAAGCATAGTGAGAAAAGTGCATTTTACCTTGTAGGCATCAATAAGTAAAATAAATTATTCTCTTGCAGTTTTATTCCCATTCTTTTCCCAAATCTTAACTCCAGTTAGCATGCAGTAAGGCCTTGTAAGGATTAGATGCACTTGATCTGGGCTCAATTTTGTATTTTGAGACTGCCTCATCCTGCACTGTGTTACCGGGTGAGAGAAAGCAGCACCCTTGGAAGCAAAGACTGTAACAATCACAGAGCAACATGTGGCTTTAAAGAAAGGCTCAGGATTAGTCAAGAGCAGCACTAACCTCTAATTATGATTTTTAAGCACAAACAAGTTTTGTGTTGATTTTTAGTTGGCACAAGCAGAAGCCCTGACAACAGGAGGGTTTCCTTCTCTCTTTGCACACAACACTTATTTCTGCATTGGGCTGCTTCCCACAGTCTCTTTTTTCATTAATAAAATTTCCAGTTTAGGGAACTGAATTGAGAACCTGGAAAACATTAAAACATGCTCTCTTTTTTTTTTTTTTTTTTTTTTTTTGAGATCATGTTCATGTCCACCCAAATGTGGTTTGGTGTGTGGCAATGTGAATGTTTCAACTAGCAAAAGACAGGGCTCCTTGAGGTAGTTAGTAAAAAGCTAGAAAGAAGTTTCAATGAGAGGGACTAAGCCTCTGGCTGGTATTACCAATTTCTTTTTAATACCAGTTTAACAAATAAGAAGTGGCTCCTCTTCTGCTTGTCATACCCAGCTTGTTAAACTTCTCACATAGCTCTCTCACAGCTTTCCATTCAAATTCAGGACTGGAACCACAGTACTTTAAAATGTTTGCAAATAGCTCTTCTGCTTTACTAACCTCCCTTCTTTCTGCTTGAGCCTGAGGTAATGAGTTTAGGTGCTTGCAACTGCTGCATTGAGGTTGTGGACTCTCATCTGCTTTGTTGCTGGCTTAAAATACCTTATTGTTGTAATTTTTTAATAGCCAGCTATCAGACTTTGCCATCTACTCATTTAGGGATAGGAGGAAGAGGCAAGAATGTTACCTTCATGCACACTAGGATTTATGTCCAATTCCTGGTTTCTCATCACTGCTTGAACTGTGAACAGTATATGTGCAAAAATAGACAATTAAACAACACAACTCCTGACATGTCTTGTAAGCATTTGAAAACTGGTAACAGAACTGTGTGCTGGGACAGAATGGAAAATATAACTCCAAAAGCTTGCCTGGCATTCTTCTGCCTCCAAATGCATAGGAGAGAGCCTTTTCCAGAGAAAGATCTGTCATAGCTTTGCAGCCTCTGGCTGAAAAAATAGTAAGGCAAGTATTTTCTTCATCCTTGCTTCTGAAAAACTATTCCTAGTAAAGAAAAAATTAATAAAGCTGTCTTTTTTATTATACCATGGGCATTTAGGTGACTGCCATAGCCTTAAGAAATTCAATTAACATGCTTTGTGGAACCCTAGGCAATTCAAAAGTCATAATGGAGTATGACTTACAAGAAAACTAAACAGTCTTGCCCTAAATGACTAGTATCTCTATTTCAGAATTGATGTAACCCCTGCACTTTGGCTAGGGAATACTGTAGATGCTGGAATAATGATTCACCATTATTCCTTTGTTTCACATCAGAAAGCAAAAGTATAGCAAAAAAAATTTGATCTGTTCATGTGTTTTTGGAAGAGCTATGTCTAGTGAAATAAAAATGAAAGACTATTTTCATAGCTTCTCATATATCTTGCCAAGTAAGAACCACCACATTACACTTAAATTTTAGGAGATGTATAAGGCACAGTCAAGTATAACTATAACGCTTTCCAGAGAGAGTTATTATTTTCATGCATGTTGATTCTCTTCATCTACTCTGGCTGGGAGCACAGTAATCAGATGAGATTATTGGTAGAAAAGCTCAGAGAACATGACAGGAGCCCTAAGAGAAACATGGATCCTCCCTCCTGTGTACTGGAGGCATAAAGCTGCTTGGAAAAGCATGTTTGGAGAAACAGAAAAGGGAAATGGGAAGATTTTCCGGAATATGGGTGGATACTGGATGAACTTACTTTCTAGCAGCAGACACACAAAAATCCCATACTAAAATCCTATACCTTTGTCTTTACCAGGAATAATTACCAAATTAATCTACTTGTTACTCTTTAATGACAAATGCTCTGACTGCTGGAGCTCTTCTGCACTTGTGTTTGAAATAAGGCTCTTCTCTTTCCCTCCTAATTTTAAAAAAGGTCTCAGCATTCACATAGACTGTAAGCATTGATCTTGCTTTTCATTGTCATTACAATAGAGAAATCCATATAAGAAAATGCAGGCAAAGCAGAGGATGTTTTGATATTAATGTTTGCTGCTGTCAAATAGATTTTCTGGGTGCTACAGGACAGAACATAGCAAGAAGCATCTGTTTAGTACTAGTGAAAAGTGTTTAATAATATACAATTTTTATAATTTAAAAATATTTAGCACTTAAACTGTATAGTTGAAGATGTCCCTACTCATTGTAAGAGGGTCGGACCAAGAGACCTTTTAAAGCCCTTTCCAACCCAAACTATTCCATGATTGTATATAAGGTTTTTTTTCATATTTATAATCAACACATACTATTAGACATCCCCTCAAATAAAAAAGGGCTTTCCCTTTTGAAGAGTAAAAAAAAGATTATTAGAAGGAAGTAATATTCATTACTAGACTCAAAGAGGTAGCAGAATATTTTGCTCAAAAATAACAGAAAAAACCCAAGCTATTTGTAATGACAACTTGCTACTTGGTTTAGCAGTGTAGTTTTATTTTGCTTCTGTAAAGAAAAAATAGATCCTTCCCATTTCACTTGTCATGATATTTTGGTTATTTTTTGCATGAAAAGGCAAATATCCAAGTTTCTGTTGGAAGATTTCTGGGTTTAGTGTACTGGATAGTATCAACAGAAATTATGTTTCCTTTTCTACAAGAAAAGGAGACAAAAATTTACAGACCACCCTACTTTACAGAGGACCAAAGAAATGCTGGAAAGATGCAATTCTGGGAAAAATTAAAAATTAACTATATCTTTACATATACATTGGATGTTGAAACATATGCACTTGTTATCTGCTTGCTAGGTAGTATGATTGCTTCTGAGTGTATTTTTTCATACACTCTTCCAAATGGCTCTGCAAAGATATAGATATAAAGTTATTATGAGGCTCAACTGTCCCCTGAAGCATCATGCTCCCTAGACTTCAATGTTTTATATGTCAGTGGGGTATACAGGCAAAGGGAAGGAATTTTCTCAGATTGGTTTGACTGGGAAACTGAGAAGTCAACTTTGTGGCAGGGAGAGCAGAAAAAAAAACAAGATATGAATGGTTTCTCCTTTCTACCCTATTTTTAATTTGGTACTTGTCCTTCTGGAGAGGTGTGGAACAATTAATGGTCCTGGATTGAGATCTCAGAACTTCAAGATAAGTTCCTGTCTATACTGACTGTCCTAAGCAAGGTAATCTGCTTGGTATTCTGTTGTGAGTGAAAGTACTGAATTTTGTGTTTAAGTGAGTGAAAGCTCTCTCAGTAATACTGGGTTCCTTCTTTGGTATCAATCATTGAAAAGAGCTGAATGGAAAACAAATCTCCTTCATGCAGGAAAAAAAAAAAAAATAGAAGCCACATGGTTCTGACAGGACAGTTTTGGGGAAGATAAAAATGGCATTTGGCTGGCTGGTTTTCCATCTGTGGATAGACTGTCTGCCTCTTCAGCTTCCCAGGACACTCACCCTGCCAGTCACCTGTCAGTCAGGCAGACTGAGAATCAGCCTGACCATGTGAAGGAGTGGGATTCTTATTGCTTGGGAAGCCACAACAGATGAGGAGCTGCTCTGTCTTCTCAGCTTCCACCATGGGAAGACATAGAGTCAGGATTCACAGGGTTCATGGGGAAAAAAAAAAAAAAATAATAAAAAGAGAAATAAAAATTTTTCTCCACAAAGATTTCCAGCTAAGACTCCCTGAATGATGAAAAACCCACATGTAGATGTTTTGTCGAGTAGCAAATATCAGAGGTCAATATATTGAGAACTTTTTAATTTTAGAGTGGTTCCATGATAAGGGTGATGCTATAAGTATAAATAGTCAGGTAAGCCAGACATGCCCAATAATTTTATTATCTAAAAGTAAATGCAGACTTCTATTCTGTTAAAATGAGTTTTCTCAAGGGGAGCTGTATTATTCAGAGCAGAAAAGAAAGTAATAGAATTCTTTAAGTGATGGGGGAAAACTTTATTGAATGTACATAACAACAAAAAAAAAGTCATTCTCATAGGTCTATTAGAGTACATTGAGACTCTTAGAAAATCACAACTATTGACAGACTTAGAAGACAAAAGATCTGTATAGAAAAAAAACCTGCTCTAATTATTGGATAGCTTGCAATTAGAGAAAAGCAAAATCAAACTATTCATTGATAGGTAGTGAGCAAATATAGAATGAGATGTGCTGAAAATATTGTTCTACTGATTTCAGAAACTGTAAAATAAGCATTTCATGGATAACATACAGTTATACTTAGAAGCAATTTTTGTTGAAGACAATTTGTCATACAAAAACCAGCTGTTTTGTCTTCATTTTACATCATAAAAGAAGGAAAGTGTATTGTAATATTATGTGAAGTGATATAAAGAAATTATCTAATGAAAGTAATTTGTCTGTTGCTACATTGTACAGCTATAGATTATATAATATAAATATGCATTATACAATTATATATTATACATTCTCTATACTACATTATAGATACAAGGTTTGACCATTAGGCAATTTCTGTAACAAGCAGACATTGCAGTTTTCAATCACAGCAAACACAGTCATGATAGTCCTTAAAAAGTAACTCTGTTAAAGTAATGCTTATTTGTAGCATTAGAATGCATGTGTATGTTCAACTGTAAATCTCTGCCACTAATTCTATAGCATGAATCATAGCTGGAAAATACAGGTGTATCTTTCTGCAGCGAATTTTAAGAGCATGCAAACCATGGGATGCATTTTTAACTTCTGGAGAGCTACAGTCACTTGAAAAGATCCACATCAGATGACACAAAGTAGGGATTTGGTCCTGTGCTAAAAAAAATCCCAAGACACCAAACTGTGCTGGCCGGTAATTCTTTAGGGCTTTAGAAGTCGTTTGGATGTTTGGACTGAAAGATGCAACAGTTTTCTTGATGCTTGTCTGTATCTTGGACTTCCTTCTAACCCTTAAAAACAATGACCCACACATTAGGCTCATGCAGCTTTAGTGAATCAAAGTGGTTTGCAGTGGCGTTATGTTTTGCAATACCGATTTGTCTTTAATTTGGATTGTCCTGGAGTGGGAGGAGAGGATTGTCCATCAGAAAATGGTTAGTTGGTGGTTTTCTGCTTTCTGAAGTCAGTCTGTGCAGTGTGGAGTGCAGGGAAACCAACTTGTCTGCTGCCCAGGCATAAAGTCCTTCAGCAAGTGAGATTGAGCCATATATTCAAACAAACACAAGCCAGCACTTCACTTAATATGTTTGTTAGATTTCTCCCCCTTTAGCCGGCACTACTGTAGTCTTTAAACAGTGTGACAGAAGTACACTTCCACTTCAGTTAATGGATTTATCAAATACCTTATTTCATGCTTTCTGCTTTTGATTTATGAATTTTGATCCCAGAGACAAGGACCCTGTGAGTATTGATTGTGGAAAATGTCAGACTAACAGAAGTTAATTTCACTTGTACATGTGGAAGTCTGTGATTCTCTGACAGCGCTGTCTGTGGAGAACAGGCTGTCACCCAGCCCAAGCGACACCGCGCCATCACAACAGCCAGCCCCTCCACCCTCTGCACTGGGATGAAAGGGGATGTGGGACTGGCAAAGGGGTCAAAGAAAAGGATGCCTGGAGTCAGGGCAGGGGAAGAGGGGGTCAGCTGCTGTGGATCCCATCCCTCTGTGACTCACTGCACGTGACTGCAAGACATCTGCTGGGATTACGAAATGTAACCCTGCCAGCGCCACTACTAGTCGGTGATACTTCATTTACCAATTATCTTTCTTGCAAATTATAAGCATTTCTTTATTTTAATTGGCAGAATCAAAATGTCATTTCCACAGTGGGGCACTTTAGTGATAGGAAGTAGATGATTTGTACTTGGTATTTGTACCTCTTGCATTTAAGAAGTGATTAAAAACGCCAAACATCCTGCTATGTTTTAATTTTGAAAGAACATGTTATCTCAGATGGCAGAAAAGCAGAGAATAAACTCTGGATGTTAGATGAAAATTAATAAATATTGTCAATACCTGGTCTTGTTTCTTCACCAGAAAAAAGAGATTCTCACTAGACATTCACATTGATGAGGGTGAAAAGGTGCTCACTGGGTTAAGCTGAAATAGGTTAAGCATTTGTTTTAGCCCTATAATCTGCTTTTTTATTGACACTTTTCACTGGACTTTCATCTGGTGCTTTTTCAGTAGGATAAATATCACACAAAAATAAACCACTTTTTTTTGTTGATTTTTGTCTTAAAATTAGATTAAAAGTTCATCTAATAATGTATGAGAAATGCTAGAACTTATGAAATGGTTAAACTCTCTATCCAAAGTTAAAAGTTAAAGTTACAATTAAAAGTGTTCAAAATTATATATGTAGACAAATACAGATAACTGAACACAGACACAATAATATTCTTATGGCTTGAAGTACTGACAGTGTGGAGAATAATTGGTGGTTCCCCTAGAGAAATACCTTTATTTTTTCCCACTTGAAAGATTAATGTCACTCTAGATATTTCAAGAGTTTTTGATAAATAATGGTGAGGAAGGGGTATAGAGGGAAAAGTAGCAAAACAGAGATTCCTTTGCTTTAGTTTAACTTTAAATGGCAAAGCACTCAGGGCATGCTGGCTATATGAAGGCAACATAAACAGACAAAATGTAAAAAGGAATTTTGCGCTTATGACCATGGGAGGAGGGGAGAACAAAGTCCTATGGGTTTCTCTCCTTAATCACCATACTTGAAAACAGAGAAGTGTTAGATTACATAATGACAGTAACATTTTTTAAACAAGATTTTTTAAGGAAACAGCAAGGATTTTATTTTTTATTTTTTAAATCTGGACATAGACACATTAAAGTAGCCATTGAAAGCTGAAAAAGATGTTATTAGAATGCTGATGAACTCCCAGTCAAAAGGTCTTTGCCACAGAATATACCTATGCTGGTCCTCTTAGCCTTTGGGAGAGTTGAATTTATCCATACATGGAAGAGGACAAACAGATCATCATGAGAGGATTGTTTATAGAAGGGAAGATCAGAATGGAGGTTGCAGACCAACCTCCATTTTACCAGAGTAAAATATCTAAGATCTTCAGTTGTACTCCCCTTGAGCAGAAACTGCAAGGCTCCAGATAAGACTGCATGTGTATGAATCATAGCCTTACATGCATACATATAAACACCTCGGTGTGTCTGGATGTTAAACCTAATTTCGGAAACATTTTGTCTTTTGGGTTGAGTCTCTTTCTTTCTTTCTTTCTTTCTTTCTTTCTTTCTTTCTTTCTTTCTTTCTTTCTTTCTTTCTTTCTTTCTTTCTTTCTCTTTTCTTTCTTTCCTCTTTCTCTCTTTTTCTCTTTTTCACTCTTTGTTTTTTTAAAGAGTTGATAATCATTGATGTTAGCAATTTGTTTACTTTAATATCTCTATGGTGGAGCAGGCTCTATCATCGCCTGTTCAGCTGTTTCAACTGCAGTTACACCACTCACATCCAGTCCATGTGGTTTTGCTTGAGACTTTGATTAAAAATGTTGTCAGACGTACAACATTTCTATCTAACAAGGAAAGCAAAACAATTTTTATTGTTTTGTGGAAATATTAAAGATATAATATATAAATAAGCAGGGGCTTTTTGCGCTTTTTAAATATAAAATATATATATTTAATGAGGCATATTAATTCCATGGTTTTTACTAGAAAGTCAGAATTGCATATGACCGTTTACATGTGCAATTTTAAATTGTATTTACATGTTATCCTTTAAGAGCAGGTTGACAAAATCATAGAGCCTTTGTTTAATGGAAAGGAAAATGCAAACAAATACTCCATCTCCTACATAAATACACAAAATCAACTGCTTGGGAGCATGTCAAAAATATATGAATGCATTGCATATGGTTATATCGCAATCATGCATTTAAGTCTGAATCTCTAACACGTGTGTGCAGCTACATGTGTCCAAATTTAGTATGTCTAAACCAAGCAACAAGGAATTAAAGAGAAGAGAAAATGTGCAAAAAATATTTTTTCTACATCAAGCCATGATACATACTGAATATAGAATTTACATTTAAAGAAAGAATAAAATTGCATTATATTATATTTTCTGTTAATGCCTTACCTAGATGCTTCCAAAGAATAATATAAATGTTTTCAGCTATAATATAAATCACTCCTAAAAATTATTTTATCAGTACAGTTCTGAAAAGGTAGGACAATATGTCTTAACAAATACAAGAACTGTAAAGTGGCTGTTCCATTACAAAAATTATCTCATCTTATAAAACTTCTATATTATTTGTAAAATGCCCACAAAGACAAAACCTAAACATATTTTCACTGTGAAAGTAAATGTTATCTTCAATAGTTTCAACCATTGCATTTTGTCTTTTGTAGATAGAATTCTTCTTCAGGAAAAATGGCCTGGTTTCTTTGCTATTAATTGCTCTTTTATAAACGGTGTTCATGGAAATCCCCTTGGTGTAGGCATTGAATGCAGACAAAGCATAAGGAAGGTGGGATTGTCAGAGATGTCTGAACAATTGTGAATATTGTTAGATATCTTTCATTCTGCAAACCTGTTATTATTTGACCCATACTCTATCTGAAACAGAAAAATATTTTAATGTTAACAGCACCAAAAGCACCACCGCAAACCCCAGGCTATTCTGCCTTCCCTGAGGACTTCCTCATGGGAACCTGGACAATGACCTACTGAGACAAGGTTTTCTTTTTTCCTTTAACTGTGAACTTTCCATAGTGGCATCCATTTGAAAGCCTGGCTCTTGTTGGGCACTGCATCTTTTTTGCAGTTAAAGGAGGGATTTAACTTTACATCACTTGCAAGAAGAGAAAGGAAGAGACTAGCTACTTTGTTTTAAGAAACTATGTACATGATGTCTGCATCTGGGAAGATGCAGCATAATATATAGAGTCTATTATAGATGATTTATGTAGATAGAAAAATATTTGGTTTTAAACAGTTTTAAATATGTTGTGATTTTCTGTTTTCAGAAGACTTCCATAGGTTAATTGTTACTGTCATGGAAATATGATATAAGCAAGCCTACTAATACTATGTAAATAATTCTTTAAATATTAACAGAAATGGATTGTGTGATAGTGGGGTGTTATTTAAAACTTTGATGGCACTAATGAGAAGTGGCCAGTGAAATCTACTTGTATGTCATAGGATCATCTTAAATCCATCCTAAGGAAACCTGTATAACATTGGTTTTGCTCATCATTTTTTTCTGTGGAAATAAATGTCTATAATTTCTAATTTTTTTTTTCTGTAAAATGACACACACAAATGGCATTAAGAATGTTGTTTACAAAGTATGGAGTTTTTTTCTGCAGTCCTTCCTCTAATATGTAAGCATTTAAGAGGCTTAAAATACATATCTAATACAATCCAGTAGGTCTAAAATGAATATCCATTGTCATGAGTTTAAATCTAATAATTTTGGATTTACTGCAATAGCCTGCTTTATTTACTGAATTAGCAAACCTATAGCCCTATTGTGATGCTGCTCTAATTGTAATTATGTGGAGATGTTTGAATTATTTTATAATAGTTTTCCAATTGTTTTTCTTTTTTGCTTTCCCAAATAATCAAAAATACTGACAAATTCAGAAAGATGCTTGCACAAAAATCTATTTTCCTCAGATATATTTTCCTTCAATTCTTAGATACATTTTTTGTAGAGAAACTCCTAGGAAAAAGTTGAATTTGAGATGCTTAATGCTCAATTTTATTTCTGTTGAAAAAATGAGTTAAAGAAATGCCCTTGCTTCAGAATGCAGTTTCTTCCAAATGAGGTGTGAGAGGGGAGAAATTTTATCTTCTTTGAAACGCAGCATAAGCATTTGAATTTGAAAGCAACCCTGCCTAAAATAATAATTTCATTATTAAAAAATTCTTTGACATTTTTGGAAGTAGTTTAGGGATTGGATTTTGTTTCTTCTGATTGAAGGAACACTGGATGAATAGAAGGCCTAAAACTCTGATCCCAAGCTCTCTCACACTCAGGTGGGATACTCTCCTAATTTGAGTTCTAATGTGTGCATATAGAATTTAAGTAGACTTACCATATACTTTACTTATTGATTTTGAGGCTAAAATTTTAACTTAATGAGTAGAAAGCATCAGGAAAGCCTATTGCTAGGGAGATTTAAAAGTAGCATTGCTGAGCATATTTAATATTTATTTCGTAAGACAAGTATGATGGACTTATTCACTAGAATGGTTCACAGGTTTCACACGATTTTTTATGATGGTCTGGTTTAATGCTTGTAAATATTGTGACCATCTCAGACTCATGATGGTAAAACTAAATCTGTCTGGAAAGCACCACTCTTTCTAAACTTGCTTAAATATTCAGCTCTCTTATTCAGCCCCTTGGAGTTTTTGTGTCTGTGATTTACCACTGTTTTAAATCTGCTGTGGATACAAGGGAAGCTGAAGACGCGACTATCTTTGGTTTGCTCTCCTCAGTGCAGGAATTGTTTTCCCCATTTTGATCAGTGGTCCCTGGCAACAGGGAGCAGATAATGCTCCGGTCCCAAGCACAATGCCGTGTTGTTTGCCCAGCTCCTGTCTCCTTCTCCCCTTTTCCTAGATGCTGGTGTGGTGGGTAGGGTTAACAGGCCCCACCAGCTGGCATATCGATGCAGACATAATTGCTCACGAATGGTGTGGGGAGAGAGGAGTGAGGGAAGAAATAGAACAGATAACAAGCAAAGGGAAAAAGTAGCCCTGTAAACAAGCAGCATATTTTTTCCTCCTCCACAGAGCAAGCTTTTGTGACTGGAGGCAGTATCTATGTGCAGCCTGACTTCTAATCCATATCGCAAACAGCTTCCAGATGCCTGAATCCCCACCACTATTCTGGCATCCCTACCCTTCACAGATGCCTGTCTATGAGGGGGGTCTATAAGGAAAATTGGGTGTATTTTACTAATCATTCATTTCCAATCTTCCTGAAGGGGAACTTTTATTAATAAACTCTTTTCATCTGTCTCTTTGATTAGGAAGAAGATAATCGCCTAGTCATGTGAAAAGGGGGAAAAAAAAAAGATTGCTGGGGGGTCGCCTTTTCTAACATGTGCTTGAGTGGAAGGAAACAAATAAAAACTACAGAACAATGCGGGTACTAAATGGTTCCAGTTGAGCTTGAGTGGTGGAGGGGAGTTTGAATAGAAACCGTGGCGGCGGGGCTGGCCTCCCAAGGCAAGCAGAACTAATTCCCCTGATCCCGGCTACTCTGCAGGCAGCAGGCACGTCAGCTGGACCTGGCTGGCGCAGCGGCAGGTGCGCCAGCGAGAGGAGGATGGGCAGGGACAGGGCTGAACCCACCCTGCAGGGAAGGGTGTCACTCTAGGACATGAAATAGAACGACACAGATGCTGGAATCTCCAAGGTAAAAAGGAGGGAGAGTTTAATTCTGACTCTAACATTTATAGGTTTCCAAATGACAGTGTCATCTCTCCAATGACACTGGACAAACAAACAGTCCATCAAATTTCTCTTCCTCCAGAAAATAGTGCAAAACAAATATGTGTTTACAGAAAAGCACATGAGAAAGTTAATTACAAGAATGAAAACATCAGAAGGCTTAGAAGAACTCAAAATAACAAGGCAACAGAAGGGGTGGCTCCGTGCAAGATGCATGGCTCTCTCTACAGGTTGTAAAGTAGGTGAGAAGCAATTCAAGATTTTGCTCTCTGCTGTGCTTCATTCTCAATATTTCTTCCCTTGTTACTCGGCTCAGGTTACTACACTCAGGCTTACTGCTGTGCTAAATCTTGAACTTTTCTGTCTAAGGGAAATGTATGCTGTCTGGTGAGCACCAGCACTTAATTACAACAGATAGGCTGGAGAGATATTTTCACTCTAAGGGAGTTTGTTTTCCAAACTATACTGTGCTTCTATTTAAACCTTGTTCTGGGTCTGGCCCACATTCAAGAGCTGAGTTTAAAGAATGTAATACTCTAATTTTAATAGATAGTGAATTCGTGCCACCAGTTGCCATCAACATATATCATCCCACTGGCTCACCTGGAGCCCAGAGACTGATGATGATGGAGTATATTATTCACATAGGTTATAGTGATAAAAATGTGTTTAATTAATTCAGTCACACCTATTCTGACTCACTGAAAGAAATAACATTTCTTTCTCCTTTCCAGTCTTATTTTTCTCTAATCAGACTGAAAGTTAATTTGCATGGTTGAGAAAATGTCAGTTTTTATTAATGTATTTTTATTTCCATACTATCCATATTTTGCAATACTAAGGTGTCCAGAATAATTTTATGGAATACTTTAGGCTCTGAGATCACAGCAGTATAATGTAGACTTTCACAATGATTTCTGTACTCCAAAATGCAAATGTTAATGCAAAATTGTCCCATTATTACATATGTTCTGTAACATTGCATTTAGGTTTTCTACTCTCCATCATCATAATAGTTATTAATTCTATTTTTATTTCTAGGAACAAATCAGAAAGAATGGAAACTTCAATAATGAATTTCATACTGTTTTGAGGAAGATATTACTTATCTATTAATTCAACATCTAATCAGAAACTTAAAATTTCTGATGTTTCACTGTTATGGAAGTTTCATGTGTTGCTTCTATGAGAAAATAATAAATGCTTAAGGTGTATCTATTTTTTTCTGCATTTCAAAACTGTGTGGGATCAAGCATTTCTGGAAGAGAAATAGAAACTTGCTCATTCATTGGAGATGGCTCTTTGGACACTTGGATAAAATGAGGTTTGCTTGTCTGACTTCTGCAAAGCCTGATTTGAAGCCAGATTTTCCAGGTGAAGTCCTGCTGGTCTTTGATTGCTCTGTGTTGATAAAGGAGTACTTTCACCAGAATTCCATTCAAAACTTGTGAATCTGTTTTGAATCAAGAAGTGTAAAAATCGATATGTTACTGAAAAGACCTGAATATGATGCATCAACTTAATCAATAAATGCATAGCCAAATCTAATAAGGTATGTATTAAATATCAGGAAAAAATATTGTTTTTCCCATAAATTAAAGGTAGGTTTTATATAAAACTTGTGCTGGCATTAAAACAAATAATCAATGGGGTTTTTTTAAAGCAATAATTTAATAATTTTGACTTTTTCCTCAAATATTTTACTTTAGAAATCTGTAAATAGTAAAGGACCTTTACTTGCAAATTTTATGTGTGTCTCTTACTCATTGCTAAAGAGGAAAACTGGAGAAAATAGAATGTAAACCTGAAGAGTCACTCAATTAAAAGGAAACCTGAGGTCTTCTGTTATTTTTATATGAAGAGGGTATTAGTAAATACAGAAGACAGCAAAAACAACCTCCAGCTTGCATGGTTGCCTGAATTGTCATGCTGCAAGCAGGCTGAACAAATGTGGATGTAGCTTGAGCTGAACATGGCTCGTCTCTCCCCAGCCCTTGCATGATGGTTCTCCTTGGAAGAAATCAGTTGATCCCAAGGTATGGGTTGGAAAGGGGACATCCTGTGATCTAGAGTGAGATGTGAAGAGTGCTCCTTAATGCACTAAGCAAAAACTATCTTTTAAGCTCCTGATGGTCATAACCTGAATAAGGGTATTTGTCCTTATTGTTTTCTTTCTGATTCAGTTGAGGTTAGTGTTTCACTCTATTGTGTATTACATATCTCTCTGTGCATGCTAATTTTTGGGTGTACCCGCATTCCTGTGTTCTCCAGCTTTAATCCATATCTATCTGCAGCAAGAGTAGAAAAGTGGAGTATGAAATACAAAATGAGGGTTTAGTGCAATAATGATGTCATTGGCTAAGTCATATTCTGTCTGCTGTTCAGTCCTGTTCCTTCAGCACTGGAATTTGTCCCCAACAAAAGGTCCAGCTCCTGCTTGCAGGAGGCCAAAGGCCTCTCTTCAAAGGAGAATGGTGTGCTGGCTTGGCAACCTGCAACTTTTACTAGTCACAATTTTGGCAACTTCTAGTGTACTGAAGCTTGAATGTGCATAATATGGGCACAGACACCAAAGTTAGTAATGGTATTGATTCAGGATATGGCATGAAGGATATAACACAGGATCAAGCTGCAGGGTGTAAAGGGCTGCTAAATGCCTAACTTTATATGTGCTTTATGTAATGTTTAATTTTCAGTGTAGGCAGGGCATGGTGTATGGAGAAGATTCTATTTCTATGGCACTTCTGGATTCCCTGTGGATATCAGTGGATGGCGTAGCTCATAAAACACTTGTGCATAAAAAAGGTTTGCTGTGTAAATTTACCAGATTATGACGAATTTTCTTTGGCTGCAGAAAATTCCCCAGGAAAGAGTGTATTTGGAGATCAAAACATGTAAAAACCATGGTGTATGTTGTGCCAAAAAAAGACACAAAAATCTAAAGATTTCATGGCTGATAAAGCTTTAGTCTAATGTTGAGAAAGACATTATCCCCAAAATACAGGTGCCACTTCCCTTTCAGCAGTCATTTTCATTGTTTTAAGTTTAACAGCATATGTATTCCCATGTGTGAGAAATGGGTCCTGGTTAATTTTTGTATGCAATAAAAGGACCTTTGGGCATATTTTACCTTAATGCTTTTTGCTTTGTTTGAGAAAAAGAGCTCTCAATCAGAAAAGCAAGAGATTAACTTTGACTGCAGCATGGATGCTGGCCTGTTCAGTTAAATGCACTGTTGATAATAGGTATACCAGATCATGAATAATAATAGATTGTTCCTTTGCTTCTAAAGGTTCCTCCTTTTGAGTCTTTCTAAGGAAAAAAGAGATACTTTAAAGAGCAGTGTGAGATTTCAAGATATTATAAAGTTTTGAATGTATACTGACTATCTAAAAACAAAAAAAAAATCACCCTGTTACACTAAATGATGTTTGTCAGCATCTGATTTCTTCTGCAAAATGAAAAAGCTGTTGCCTTTGGTAAAATGCATGATTTAGGAGCTGAACTAAATAACATATATGCCAGTTTACAGTAAAGAAGTTTTTCCTCATATGCAGGTGGAACTACCTGTGCATCAGTTTCTAGCCATTTCCTCTTGTCCTACTGCTTAGCACCTCTGAGAAGAGCCTGGCTCCATCCTCTTGGCACCCTCCCTTCAGAAACTGATAGGCACTGATGACGTCCCCTCTCAGTCTCCTCTTCTTGAGGCTGAACAGGCCCAGCTCCCTCAGTCTTTCCTCATAAGAGGATGCTCCAGTCCCTTGACCATCTTTGTTGTCCTCCACTGAACCCTCCACTGCCCCCCACCCAATAGCCCCACGTCTCTCTTGTCCTGAGGAGCCCAGAACTGGACACAGCACTCCAGGTGTGCCTCACCAGGGCTGAGGAGAGGGGCAGGATGACTTCCCTTTGCCTGCTGGCAATGCTCTTCCTAATGCACACCAGGATTCCCCTGGCCTTCTTGGCCACCAGGGCACTGCTGGCCCATGCACAGCTTGTTGTCCACCAGGACTCCCAGGTCCTTCTCCACAGAGCTTCTTTCCTTTGTGTTCAGCCTGTGTGGAGAGCACTTCTTCAATCCCATGCCTCTCTTCCACTAAGCATTGTTGTGATGTTTGACTGGCTCCAGGTCTCTCCTTGGATAACCCTACTCCTGTTATTTCATGGAGTTTGATTATTATATTTAAAATTCACCTCCTCAACAACATTAAGCTCAGCGGCAAACCAGAACATGACTTTAAAATAGGGTTTTATTATGGTTGGTGGGATTTTTTTAAGACTAACCTGCAGTTACAGTCCTTTTTTTTCTTTATTTAACAACAGTCTTCCTGTTATCACAGTATACTGCTCCTGCAAGTCAGTGCTAAATTTTTATCCTGTTTTAAAGTCTGCAATTCACCAACTCTCACAGCATACTCATGAAGTCAATGCTTAAATAAAATTATTCTTTGTAAATAAATGAGATTTTTAAATGTGAACATTAAGAAATCTTTGCCAGGCTAGCTGTGATTCTCCAGCTGGACAGTAGCTCAGACCTGTTACCACCCAAGCTTCTAGTTATGCCATCAGACTATGCTGCCTTCTGACTGAAGATGTTTCCCAATTAGATGTAAATTATACGGTTTTATATATTATGTTTAATTAAAGAATGAGCAAATAGTTGTGACAACTGGCAAGATGGTTATTTTGTACCATCTCAGGCTCAGCTACAGCTACAAAAGGGGCATGCAATCAGCAGTTGTCTTTAAAAAGAGCAGTTAGAATAAAATGATTAGTTTAATCAATTTAGACCTATTTTCTTAAACAAATGGAACTCCTAGAATTGCTTGCTCTGTTCAGACTGGAAGAAGACTTTGTATGATAGAAAATGAATGTTTCTTGCAAAGAGGAAATTATTTCATATAATTAACATTTCCTTTAGACTTACCAGCAAAATGTGCTTACCTGTACTCAGAAACACTAATTTACTGACACAAGTGACATCTCATAAAAAGGAATAATTATTTTTGAGCTTTAAAAAGGTCTACATAGAAAGTATGCAAGACTTACTTCCCTTCCTGATTTACTTGTGGTTCATTAAAAACTATTTAGAGCATATGCTGGGATAGGAGGTTGGGAGGTCAGTTTAGCAGAAGCTACACAAAACTACCTACTGTCTTGATAGGAATAGTTTCCTTCTGCATGCTTGTCATACAGCCATTTTTCACAGTGCATAAACAGTTGAACAGCATGTGAGTGACTCAGGGACTTGAAACGTGTTTCTGGAATTTGTTGAATTGCACACTATAATCACTTAATCTGCTCCAGGTCAGTTAGGATTTTCTAGTGCATAAATACACAGGCAGAAAACTCATTCCAAGACAAGCTTAAAGCAAAGTATAAGTGTGGCAGGTCCTATTAATTTCCTGTGAAAGCTATCCTTTATTTTTAAAATGCTATTTGTGTGTTTTGGGGGCTTTTTTTAAGGAAAGATGTAATACCAGACTGCAAAGGTCTTCCATACAGCCCAGTGAAGTTGGTAAGAATCTTTCCACTTAAGCACACAACATTTGGACTGGGTCATGTTAACTGTAAGCTTCTACACACTTTCTCATGTGAAGTTTTAGTTTCTCTCATTACATGTGAGACACTACTTTGTTGTATTTTAAAGCTTGCAGGTGTTAGTACATTTTGACTCAGATTCTTAAGCATGCAAAATACCTCACTGTTGAGCTTGAAGGAAATTAGTTGCTTGATGCATTAGCAATCTATTAATTTCAATTCTTTGAAATTTGTATAGAGTACCACTGTAGTGATACTCTTAATCAGCAATATACATATCCTTATCAGTGTGCTTTGCATTACAGTGATAGATATTGATTAAGATGTGCTTAATGGATTATCAGATATTATCTCCTGTGCAATTTGTAAAGAATTAAGTTCATAATTTTCTGTTCTGGGATCACAGAAAATTTGATTTTCTCTAATAAGGTATGATTTATAACTGGGGTAGACAAATGATTAATTTTCTCTAGTGTCTGAGGATTACATTTCTGAATGCAATTTGGACATATAGCTCTAAAAGAATACAGATAAGAAAGAAATCAGATGTTCATAGAAATTGTGGCATTCAGAATCAATAGAAACCTAATAATTCTAAGTACCTCTTATGCTAAAACATAAAAGCTTTAGAGATAGCATTACACTGCACAGTGGTAATGTCTTGCACAAGAAAATGGAATGCAGCCCTGGCAGTCTATAGCTTAAATATTTCAAAGCTCAGTTGAGTGTTAAAGTAGGTTACACAATGTATTTAGGTGTAACAGTCATATATGTTCATTTAATAAATAAAAAATTAACTGAATGTCATTCATTGGCTTGTTATTTAAAGAGTTATTTGATGCATTTTCTCTTTTTAGCGCTGACTTCAGAGTTAGCTCTAAATTGTTGTCTCAATTCAGTTTGCCCTACATTTTAGTGATGAGTAATCATGTTGCACACATGGCACAACAAGTTGAAGAACCTAAACCTCAGGATAAGGTGTACTAGTTATTGATAGGTCAATCCGAAACTTTTTTTTCTTCTTTTGGTACTTTTCTTCATTTTTCCCTGTGAAATGAAACGTTCTTTGTACCTGAGACACCTACTGTCTATATTTTAGGCCATAAATTAAGAATTATAAATATTATATTACATTATTTTATTTAATAAATACAATGTATTTTATGCTAAGCCCTATATGGTCCTTTATGAAGTATATCCTTATTTATAATTCTATAATGTAACAAAGTCAAAACAAATATAACAAATCAAAAATCGTTAAAACGCTGGAATCAGCCAAAACACAGATTTTGGTTACAGCAGACCGACAGTCTCCCATTCACACTCATGCCTCAAAGTAAAATGCTGAAAGAAACAGCAACTTTGCTTTTAAAGAATGAGCTGGACATGCTAGAAGTTGAGTTGGGACAGCTATTTTGAATGCATATTTTGGATGTGGTGATGCAAATGATTGCATTGTCTATGTCTGCCAGAAGTGATGAATTAGTGGATCTGTTCAACTGATTGGTGAATAAATATTACAATCTCCTCCCACTATGATGGAAAAAATTGCTTTGTCCAGATCTAGATAGTCATCCTTATTTTGTCAGTTCATATTTGCATTGCAGCTTAACAATGAAAAAACATTGTCTTTAAAAATCGTGATTGCTCCAAACAACTGGTTTATTTCTAAACATTTGAAACAGGATGCAAAATGACAGCTGCATTTGGGTAAATACATCAAATATACAGAAATATATAAAACTTAATCACATCATTTATAGTGAGGCTGTTAAGCTGCAAATTGCACTGAAGAACATGTTAAAAATAAAGGAGTTACCTTAACAGTCTGCCCATACTGTTCCTATACATTAGTCTGAAAGTAATTCTGCATCAGCGTGAAATGAATTGGATTTGGTTCATAACGAGGTCTTGAATATTATTTAGTTCTTATCAGAGCTACATACAGAGATGTGGAATTGTCAGTCATAAATCATGTTTGCTAATGGACTTTCTAGAAAGAGATATATTCTTATTATATGGTCATGAGAAGGAACTGAGGTTTAATCAGCCTGGTGAGTAAAACACATACTGTATCTCTAGCAAAAACGACTGAAAGCAAGGAAAAAATAGCAAATGTATGTGAACTCCCCAAGATTATAGTTTTTTCTTTAGGACCCAAAAGGGCTCTTTAACCTTGATGCAGAGGCCCCCAAGGATCTCAAGTGCTGCACCAAAGGTTTCATTCATTCATCTCTGAGGTAGAAAGCATAGCTAGCTTCCCTTTTTTAGATATTCCTATCTGAGATTGTACAGACTCATTATCAGTGAAGTGCTATAAAAGGAAATGTTTTGTGACCCCCGGAACAGTAATAGGGATGATAAAACCCAGAGAATCTCACCCTCTAATTATTTTTTTTTGTGTCTATTTTGGATCTGAAGTTAAAGCATCTGGAAGAACAAGCACTTTTGAGACTGATATTAAGAGTTAGGTTTTCCCATGCTCTCTCATTCTTGGTTGATTAGCAGATTAGTGTGCATGAGCAGGGAAAATATCCAGGCCTTGGAGATTTTTCTTATGGATAAATTATTTCAATCAGAACATTTTCTCTCTAGAGAACAGCTACAGAACAAAACAAAACAAACAAACAAAAAACCCAACTCTTGAGAATTACCTCAGTTCCTTGGACATAATCCTTTACCAAGCATGTTTGCAAAATAGAGTGAAACATTTTCAAAGAATTTGACTGAATGTATTTCAAGATCCCACTCCTTATCTTGAACACGGCCATGACACAGCTATCTCTAAAACAGGGTCTGCTCATTAACCTATCATCTAGGAGCATCCAGCTTAGATCTAAAAAGACAAAATCCAAGAGTGAAGTATAAATACTACATAGAAGTTTCAGGAAAGCAACCAATACACAGAGAGAAATTCCTCAGCCAAGAGCTGACAAGCTGCCACTGGCAGATCTCAGCTCCCAAATGCTGCAAGTCTTACCTTGGTACTGGAGGAGCTGGATTTTAATCTTGCAGAGACCCAGCTGTTTCTGTAGAACTAAATGCAGTTTACGTGATGGAAGTCGACGTGCTTGAAGACCCAAAAACCTCAACAGTATACATGCTTGAAGAGGACATAGTTTAAACACAGATTCAGATCTTCCGGTGTCGTGACATGCTCACGCATCTGAAAATCTGAAAAGTACAGATTTTAACAACATGATTTTAACATTGTTACTAGCTTTGATTTATGAGTTGAAGATTCACAAATCAATTTAAATTGTCTTGATTGCGGGTAAAGAATTTTTTCACTGGATGGGTCATCCCTGATTAATTATGAACAAAACACAATGTAAATTAAAGTTTAGCTACTTTTATTATATGATTTAAAAAAATAACCCTGAAAAGTGACCTAAAATCAATTTTCTCTTTTGAATTACAGATATAGATAAGTCAGGTGGCTTCTAGCTACAGCTGGTAGATGATACTGCCTGTGCAGCCAAATGCCTCCCCATTTGGACCCTAAAACTGACATGGACATAATGGCTAAAGTACAAATATCATTAATGTCACTGCAATGTTGTCATTGACTTTGCAGATCTAATGTCTATGTCAAACTCTGGCTTGTGGATCACTGACTGAAGGCAGAACCGTGAGGATCCCTGAGCAGCTGTTTGTGACTCTCCTGCTTGTGGCTGACCTAGTCAATTTGGCTACATTTTCAAATATCACCAAATTTGTCACAGGAACATTGGCAGAAGACAGTCTGAATTTTGGATCCCCAGAATATTATACTTCACTGAACATCAAAGAGGCATTATGGGTTATAGTCACTTTGTGTGATTATTTTGATATCAGTCATAGAGCTTCAACCATTTTCAGTTCTGTCAGTGAAACTGAAATAGCACAACTATGTCTGGCAGCAGACAGTGGGGAACAAAACAAGAAAAAAAAATCCCAACAAAAGCTGCAAATAAAACCAGAGCACATTATGCAGAAATTGCCTTGGCATGCAGGTCATTGGTGATTTCATTTGTAAGTAATGTTTTGATTGTCACAGATTATATGTTGCTCTCATCCCCCTGACATTTGTTGTGCAGCGGGATTGATTTTTGTGCTCCAGTATGAAAAGGTCACTTTGATCAATGCAGTGTAATTGGCACTAAATTAGGATCATATCAGGTTATTTTGCTATTTAATGATGAAATATTAAAGAATAGCATGGGAAGATTGCAGGCACTAAAGTGCACTTTAAACCTGCTGTAATGATGTTTTATTTTGTGGAAAAAATAGAGAGAAAAACAACTAAAGTGCAGAAAATGACTGTGATGTATTGGAAGAGTGGCCTGGAATTACATATTTTCACTCGAAATAGACTGAAAGCCCCAGACACAAAACACCAAACCCAGCAGTCAGTCCTGAATATGTTATACATAGAGAGCCTTTCTTTAGAAGTTTTGATAGTGCTCATTATGTACTAGTCACACGTGTCAAGTCTTCACAATCTGCATATAATGACTGGGCAAAAGTAGATTGCTGAAGTTATGCACTTAGGCCATGATTCAGGGCAATGCTTGGGACACGTTTGGCCACCCCTAAACACAAAAGTAAATAATTAGGCACATACTCAATGTACACCTGTGTGGGATAGTTATAAGGACTTCATGTGCTTCCCAAACCACCATGGTACAAACATGTCACGATTATTCAAAGGACAAACTTAAGCCATGCTTGTTTTTTAGAAAAGATACTTTTTAAAGTGCTTCTATTACTCTTTTTAAGTCCAAAAGTTGCTTGCTTCATGCACTCCTTGTTTTAAGAAAACTCAGTATTACACTATTAGTATTTGTAGAACAGTCTCTGTAGTGTAAAGCCAAGGTTAACATGTTAACCTTTTAAGTTTGTACTCCAGCTAGATAATGTACTTAAGGAGAGCAGAGCTCCAATGAGATTTCCTGCAACATTAGCTGCCTTTAAAGAGTAATCTTTTGATTAAGATTTTCTAAATAGTGGATGGAGAATGCGCCAATGTTCTCAATGTTAACAGTGAAACTCTCCTAAGGTGGGTGATGAGAATTAGCTATCAACTGTCATGTTCGAGGACCAGGCTTGAGAGAACTTAAATGGGAATCTGAATGCTCAGCTCCTATTCAAATAAATAAACAAATAAATAAACAAATAAATACCCCAAGCAACAAATCATCAATGAAAACCAAAAGCAAAGACAAAAAGCTCAGCCAATTTCAGTCAATTCTCACCGAATCCACTAGGATTCTTTCCATGTAAATGCTGTAGACAGTGCCTTAGATGAATTGTCCATTAAGAAAATGGACATATAATCTTTAAGAACACTGACTTAACTTGAATCTATTTTTTCAACTATTTTTAAAAAATATAGGTATGTACTGATGTGTTCTTCTGCTGACGTTTCCTGTTTAATGAGGATATATTTAGAACATGATTTTATCAATAATTTTTTCAGACTTTGCATCTAAATAATGATAAGCATCATAAGCAGTGTTAATAGTGTATGTTATTTTCTCCACTGTAAATACATGCTCTCTTCAATTATTCTGAAATGCTGCTGAACAAGAGGAAGCAACATAAGATTATACTTTTAAATGCAGCTAATGTTGCAAGAAATTTGTTTGAAGCTTTGCTGCCATTAAGTATATTATCTAGCTGTGGCATGAACTGTCAATTGCTGAGATATTAACCTTGTAAGTACCCTAGAAATATCCTAAACCTATTAATAATTCTACAAAAAAGTAGAATTGAAATGATATAAACCATATAAGGTAGCCCTGAATGACTTATTTAAATTGATGTACCTGGAAATATTTGTCCTAATCAATTCTTAGGACTTCACTAACTTTATACTGTTCTTATTAAGTCTTTGAGTTGCTGGGCACATTTTGGATTTAGTTTAAAATACATCTTTTGAAGTTGATTAAGAGAAAACCCATGACAAAAGGAAAGCAGAATATACTGGACTTCAGAGACTTTATGTATGTATGAGTGATCCACTCAGAAGAAATACTGTTTATCTGTAGAAAAATAGACTGTCACAATCTGAAGAAAATTATCAAGAAACATATTGAGGGGCTGCAGGACCTGAGTGTGGGAGAGATGTGCAGGGGTAGGCCAAAAAAACACATTCCAAAACACCCTCAGGTGGCTTATGCCACAATCAAGGCCATGATAGGCACTGATACTATGTCACAGTGCATTTTGTCTTCCACAGCCCAGGAATTACCTGCAGATAAGGAAGCTTGAATACAAAGGAAAGAAATTAAACATCTTTCCAGAATGAGCTGTATCTTGTCCTATTTTCAGTACTTTTTTCCCTACATATTCAGTGGGTTTCACACATATACATAATGAAAGACAATACTAAAAAATAATAAAAAAATCCTTCCAGAACATACATCATTACATTGAAAAGGGAGATTATTCAGAAGTCCCTGCTATGATATTCCATCAGTGGAAAGAAGAGGTTTGATTCTGGATAGAACCCTGTGTGTAAAGATAGTGGGGTTTTAACAGATTTCTCAAAGTTCTGTTCATCCTTTAAAAGATGCTTCAATAACAATTTACCCTATAGTATTTAAAAAATGATTTTAAATTAGTTTCTTTAATTAAAAAAAAGTTTCACAACAAGGCAATTCTAAACAGTTTCCTAAAAGAAGTTACTGTAATTTAAGAACTCCAGTACACAGGCCCTCCACATGATTCAACTATAAAGAAAAGGGGATCAATGCAGTGATACACATAACACAGAAGCAATGGAAATCCAGAATTTGGGAAGAATGTGGCTTCAAGAGATGAATTTGTGTCTTGACTTTGCTCTGATAATTCAACTCCCTCAGAAAAACCTGATGCTTTGTTTCTGCCTCAGAATTGAAAAGTGACTGTTTCTTAAATTGCTTGTAATCTAATCTTCTGGTTATTTTATCTCTCTGTCAAGAAATGTACATGAATGTCATGAAATTATTAGAGTAATGGAATGAGAAGACTGGTGCTTTGTGATAAGTGTTTCTGATACTGTACTTTAAATACATATTTAAATTTTATAGAAATCAAAACCTTTGATATAATTAAAATAATGGATGCATATTTTTAAAACAGAATTGAGTTAATACTGTAAAATATGCAAATAACTGAAAGTTCAGTTGTCCAATTTTATTTAGTCAAACTGGAGTTAATGTTTGTCATGTGAGATTCCTTAAACTCTTAAATGAAAAAAGTATTTATAAATAAATTAATAAATCCATTTAGATATCACCACATCTAAAACTTGCAATGGAAAATTTCAAGGTAGAAAGATGAAACTCCGCCACAAGAGGGCAGCAGGAATAAAAGAGGGCATGTACCAAGAGAAAAATGCACTTTGAGTAAGCCGCGTTTATCTAATTTGGACCCTCTTCCTGCCTACTGCTACTATTGAGAATGAATTGTTTTATAAACCTAAATCTTACTGGCTACTCTACAGTTGTATATGAAACATCTTTGGATGACATACAACACCATTCAGAATTCATGGTGTTATTGATGACACAATTTATTCCAGCTCATAGTAGGGAGTACCTGCATCTCTCTGCACTTTGGAAATAAATATACGCATGTATTTCTGTTGCACATTTGTAGAGGACTTGTGACTTAGAAGGGATTATTTGCCATTTAATGTGTCATCAGGTGCCTCAGATTTTGTGCCTGAAAATCCCTGCACAAAATAGAAAAAAATAAAATAGGGAATAATTTCACATTTTCCCCCCCTGTATTACTCCTCTGGGTGCTGAGAACTGAGCTGGTTTCCTGCAGCCCATGCTGTGCTCCCATTCAGTTGCTTGCAGCAGGCACACGATGCCTGCTCACAGAGCCACTCCTGCCTGAGCACACCGACCCTCCCACGCGAGCCAGCCACTCGCCGTAATTTACGGACAGGTCCTTGGTCCCTTTGGCTTCATGCAGGCAGTGTGGGGCTGGCTGAGTGATGAGCTATGATGTCATTTCTCCCCAGATGGGCAGCACTTACTGCAGCCAGCCTTGCACGGGTCAGTGGGTGAGGAGTACGGACAGGCAGCCCCAGAGACATCCATCAAAGCAGCATCCTCCATCTGTAGGGAATTCTGCACTGCTCTCCCCTCCAGCCCTGTAGCACCACTTGTGGACAGAGGAACAGCTGCTGTACAGAGTGGGAATATTAGATGAAAATCCAAACATAGGCCACAGATCTCACTGCAAATCAGTGGTCAACACTAAAAGGAGTGTTCAGGAAGCAGCAGAGACCTCCCAGACAAACTGGTGAGCTGCAGAGGGTGTCTTAGAGGGTGCTCTCAACATAGGTGGGCTCCATGCTGAACTGGGCAGTGAAGTGGCCACTGTAAGGATCATGGATACGAGATGAGCAATTGTGACACAGGGATCAGGCATAAGCATGTCTGATGATTGAAGAAGTGCATGACCCACTAAAAGCACAGCTCTGAAGAAATTTAAGCTCCTGTGTTAGCACGATGTTCAGCCAATGCATCAAATCTCTAGCCTCCATCAAACCTTTTTCCTTCTGACATCAATGTAGAAGCTCTTCCTTTTTTTTTTTTTCCAGGATTTTTGATTTCTCAACAGATGTCATACCATTCCTGCTCTCTTCAGTCCATCTGCAGTGGGACTACAGTTTTGACAGTAGCTTAGGGCAGAGGATGTTGGACTGAAGGCATGAATATGTTTTTAAACAAGGAGAAAAGTTAGATAACTCTACGTCCTTTGTTTTACCTGCCCCAGGCTCTGAAGATGTTTTGACAGACACATATTGAGTCAAGGACAGAAACAATTAACGCCTGGACCAACAAACTATTTTCTTCTTGTTGTGGATAACTGCATCATATCATCATCATATCCACAATTTTTGTCATGTCTCACTAAACTTAATAATTACAGAAACAGCTTATTTTAAAACATAGGGCCAGATTCTCTTTTCCTTTTTAGTAAGTTTTAGAGTTGTTTTTGGTTTTTGATTGGTTTTGGTTTTGGTGTGTTTTGTTTTGTTTTGTGTACTCTGGCAGTATTAAGAGTTGTTACCTCTTGGTGTTGGTACTTTGAGCTAACTCTGTTGTAACGTCTGGGTTAAAGTAGGTGAGTCAGATTGTAAGATAAAAATTGGATTCCCAGGAAATGAATACTTGAAAAATATCTGTTCACTCTTCATAAGGGATCTTATTACTACTCTCATAGATAAAATGAAAGGCTCTAACTCCATCTAATGTTCAAACTGCTGAGCACCCAGTATCTGTGTAATCTGCTTGCAAAATATGACAGCTTTGCTATGGTACAAATATTATATTCTTATACTGTCATGGTTACATAATATAAAAAACATCTGATCCACACACTCAATGTGATACAGCAGAATATAATGCAGTACACATCATTAATTGTAATTGTATTGACCACTTATTTGTCTTCATTTTTAAATTCTTGATATTGTTTTAATGTTTTCATGAATCAGCTAATTTCAGTAAGTATAAGGATAAAAGACGGAAGTTTTTGCAAGACCACAGTGAAATCAGCAGAGTGATGAGAAATGAGAATACATCTGTCACAACTAGCATTTCCAGCTCATTCTTAAGATTTCATTTGTTTTTCGAACAAATTAATACTCACCAAAAGCTTTGCCAACACTATATTTGTGACACACCATAATTTGAATGTTTGTGGTCTTTACATCACAGTGTGTCTCAACTGAACACTACACACCCGAAGCAGTACATGTGTTTATGGGGAGAGCTCAGACCTGCAAGTGGACAAGCATGGGTACACACACACAGCCTTTTCCTTCAAAGCCTATCTTCTTATATTCAAACACGAATTTGAAAATCTATGAGCCACGATAATATTAATTCCCAGTTTCTTTGACCCCTCGTAAAACAAAAGAAGAATGAGTGGTTGGCTAAAAGGATTGTAATGATGCCTTTGGACTCTGATGTTCACGTAATGACTAGTAGAAAGATTTATATGCCCTGTATAGGTATAATTAGACACCCACAAACCCATTGACCCTGACGAGGTGAAGAGCTCTCCTGCTTTTTGTTTCAGTGGTTGAATCAATACTTGCACGTTTTACCACTGTGGAGTGAAATTGAGGAAATGAAAATCTGATAATTTTGCTCCCAGTGCAGTCTAGACAGAGGAGAGCAGTTTTAGTCTTTGACAGGAAGATCTATTTCCAGTTACTCAAAAGGCTAGTGTCAATTTTAAAACTTCTCTTATTATTGATTTTCAGTTTTGTTAAAAAGGATGTTTTATTAGAAATATTAGTCCCATTTACAATGTAAGCTTATGTCTGTTTCACAGGTTGATGAAATCATGGTTTAATTTTGGTCTGAATCATAGGATACTTCTGCCTGGTGACTTTTGTGGCGAAATATGTAGTGTCTGAAGAAGTTAATTTCATTGTGCTTTCTAAATCTACATAACTCAGAATAGAACTCTTTATGCAATGGTGCAGGTTCATCTAGGAAATGCAGAGTATATGAAGAAACAATATGCCTAAAATATTAGGATAAATATAGTTTGGCAAAATATAAAGGAATCCTTATATTTATTTCAAATGTGTTGCTTTTTCTGTAGTTTTTTGTGTGTGTGTGTGTTTTCAATAAAAGAAATAATTATTCACAAGTGAAAAAAAAATGCAAAAATGTTAAATGAAAATCCTTTCATTTTGGCCTGGACACATAAGGCAATGATATTAAACTACAAAGCAAAATGATAATGCATTTCAAATTTTAGAAGTATCAGAAAACTGATATTAAATTTTGGTTACTGTGGTAAACAGTTTAAATTCAGTATAGCGCACGATGTATGGCTATTGCCATTGATTTTGTTTTGTCTTATCAATAGACTCCACTGATTTTAATGTTATGTCACCTGGCTTTTACCCGTAGTATCACATTTTCTTATGTACAGTTTTTTTGATAGAAGTTCATGTATTGAAAACACACATAATCATAAGAAATCTGAGTAAAATTTCAGCAGAGTCAAAAATCCTCAAGACCCCTTAAAGACAAAATAGAAGTCACTTTATATGTACAGACTAAGAAGCTTAGGATTAGAATAGCACAGATGGTTCAAGTATTAACCAGAAATTACTTTTTGCACACACACAAAAATGTGTCAATAAGTAGGCTATTATAGAAATAAATAAACCACTTTCCTAATTCATTAAGAGAACAGGAGTCTGTTCTAGGGGTGCATTATATGCCTTGTTTTAATGCTCTGCCTTGTGCAAGGAGAAATCAAGGTATAATACTTTGATATATAATCAGGTCTGAAGGCTTTGAATTACATTGGTATCTCTTTCAGCTCGCTGTTTGGCAATGCTTATTGCCTTCCCCAAAACAGTTCACACTGGAAGTAATCTCCAGTGTTTGGGGCTTTTTTGTCTGTGCCTATAATGTGCTCCTGAGAGACACAGTTCTTGGGGATGAAGAAATTGATATTAAATATGCATATCAGGACATGCGGGATTTTTTTACAGCTGTGACTCCTGCCAATGGAATTTTATTAAGCACAAATTAATGAAGCTTTAGGACTCTCAGTCCTTACTCCCACAGGACTAGTAAAAGTAAAATTCTGATTTAATAAATCCTTCAAATAAGGAAGTAACCACCCCCACCCTCAACCCTACAGCTCGTTACTTATGCAATCAAAGCTGAGCTTCCTGCATGGATTGCACAGTTCTTTACTTGGTTGTACTTGAAATCATAATTACTGCTATGTCAATTTTTTTGAATCATGTATTGAGTCAAAAGGTGCTGCAAATTTTGTTAATTGAAAAGTCTGAATTCACCTTCTTCAATCACAAATAATTATTTACCTGATATGGAATATGGTGTTCTCACAGAACACAAGGTCACACAATATCTAAGATACTTATTATTCAGGTACTCATGGGGGTTGCCTTAGATTATCTAAATTTTTGCCTTTACAATACAGTATGTGATTATTTGAAAGGATTTGCAAATAATGAAAAAGTAGTATTTAACCTTTTAAGAGTGTCTATGAGGTACATATTTAAAAGAGATAGTTTAGACCAGATAGGGAATTATTACTTCACCTAGATATTAAGTATGCAGGGTAATTGCAAATTACTCATCAGTTGTCTTTTATGGTTTGTTTTTTTTTTTACTCCTTCTTCAAGGTAACTCGATAAAACTAATGTGGACATTATTTTTCGTTTTGTTTTGTTTTTCATGGGGGTTGTTTGTTATAGATTTGTTTTCTTGGTTTGTGATTTTCTCTTGGGTTTTTTGAGGGGGGTTTTGGAGGGGTGGTTTGCTTGGTTTGGGGTTTTTTGGTTGTTTTTTTGTTGTTGGTTGGGTTTTGTTGGTGATTAGTTTGTTTTTTTTTAAATAAAATAAACTAAAAACACTGTAGATTGTCCCTAACAGTAAGGAAATGTACTTTTCTCCTCTCTCCTTTCAGTCACTCAAGACACAAGCTCTTCAGTAGGTAACTTAAAACTCAAAATTCCTTCATTTTCTTTGTAAATTTCCAAAATGCTCTTTTCAAAAAAACAACTTACAAACAGTAAGCAAAGACCAAAAAGTGGTTTTTTATTTTGCCAGTGTAAACATGGCATTTGCTCAATATTTAGAGTTCAAGGCAGGTGGCTTTTTTTTTTTTCTGTAAGAATTATTAGGTGTAGTTTTATCTTAGAATATCATTACAATACATAAAAATAATATTTTTCTAATATGTGTGCCAATAATGAGGGAAAAAGTTTAGAAATATGAAGGGAAAGTTGCATGTATCTTAAAGGAATAGTTGAAAGTCTACTGCTGAATAGCTGATTTGCTAAGGAGAAATTTGTTCTTTGAGTAACCTCTTATTTTTCTGTGTTTAAGAAACAAAAGGCAATTCTGTGTAGCTAGAGACTTTTAGATCAAGACAAAAAACAGGTGGTAAATATCCATGAGGTGAAACAGCAGAGTGTGATGTGAGCACCTGCCTGTTCGCAGGCTGGCTGGGCTCTGGCAGTGCCACGGCTCCTCTGCCTTCCATGTGAGCTCCTCAAATTAAGCCAGGAGGTGCAAACAACAAGCAGTCTCTCTTCTCCATCTCTCATCGTGCAAACTAGCTTAAGAACTACATGTCACTTGACTGTGCAGTTTGAGGAAGAGCAATGCAGCATAATGCATAATGAAAGAGGAATAAGACCTGAAGTCATCCTGGCTGTTGCTACTGTCCCCTACTGAGACCAATTAGCTAATACCAATTTCTGTTCTTCAAGTACAAAACTTATTTACTCCACACCCTTGTCCATGAAGAATAGCTTTAGGCACTGTCAGTGTCTTTAGAATTACTGCATTCTTCTCCCCCACCACCCCTTTTCATTAAGTATAGGAGTAGGAAAAAAAAATCAGATTGCATGGTTTATACCCTCTCTAATAATTCAACTGAAATACTAAGTGAAATTTTTGTGTTTTCAGAACACAATTCATCTGGCTTTTTTAGAATTCTGTTATTTGAAACCAAATTCATGTTCAGAGAAGCTGTCCCTCCTTTTGCTTCTTATTCTTGAACCAAAGAAATTGCATAATCTTGGCAGAAGTTTCTTGAAATAACGTGGATGCTGAATTAGAGGCAGATCAAAAAAAAAGTACAGAGAATATAAGGAGCAGAAGAATCTGGCTTAAACTTACTTACCCTTATATTTTACACAAACACATGGACACACAAGTTTAGAAAGCAATTCCTATTTCTCAATTAATTCCTAAATGTAGCCCCTATCATCAACCTATGAGAGTCTAAATGCCATGAGTGTGTGTCCTAAGCAACTTGCTCTCAAACAGCTCATGAGTTTCTGTAGAGTGCGTATCATTTAGTGGATTAATTTGACCAAAACTATTCAAAGCAGGACAAAGTGTAAAGGCTCAACTGTTTTGTAAATAATATATTATAAACAAATGTTAATTATGCAATTGAACATCATTTGTTACAGCTCTCGATGGACAATGTAAGGAACAATTCATATCTTTAAAAGTACATAACTACATAATTATACAATAGTCTATAATTGCAAATAATCATGTAAATATGTAATTGAAAATTTTAAAAAATCTGCGTTGCATCAGAAATGGGATAATAGGGATTTTACTCTTGAAGTGAACTAACCATTTCAGATGAAAGGTTATTCATTCATATACATCAGTCTTGGTTCTCCATTAGAAAAAACATTTGCTGCCTGTAGTCCTTGAAAATCATAAAGCAAAAATGTAACTTTGAATTGGAGTTAAAACAAGTAAATTGCATTTTTGTTTAATTTTTCAGTAGAAGCAAATTTAGTTTCTTGAAAGAAAGAATGACTTTCAAACAGAGAAAAAGATCATGTTGAAAACAAGCTTTATGCTCCATAACTGATTAAGAAATTAGTGAATATTTTTTATTTGAAATTAGCTCTTTTTCAACAGTAAAGTGAAGAAACACTACAAGTAAACAAGTATGTTTTTTTTCTGTACATCTAAAATAAGTGTCAATTTTTTCCTTAAAACTAAGGGAAAGGCAGATTTCATAAACCATTCCATCATATCCAGTTAATAAGCATGGTGGAATGAGACTTAAAGATGCAATATAATACTGATGTAAACTGAATTTGTCTGCCACTGAGAATTCTCAATGAAACTTGGGACTTAAGACTGCAATTTTCATCACCAAGGATTTGGGATGCATTTCGGTGGTGCATCGTATAAACTTCCTTATGAGAAAATGTCTTTATACCTACAATCAGTGTTTGTATTGACAGAAAAATTTTAGTCCAGCAAACTTTAAAAAAATAACACTGAGTTGAAATTAACACATGATGATGGAAACATTTTTTACTCTTTATATGAAATTAGGTAGTAATTTCTATGCCATGGAGGATTCTTAACATGTTGGTCTCTGCCTACCTCTCACAGACTAAACAACATGTACACCTGTTTTTCCAGAAGTTACTGGAGAGAATTTCTTTATTCTTTCAGTCATGAACAAGCACTCACACACACACACATGTGAGTGAACACACACACACTCTTGTATGGGGCAAACATTTAGGAAGTTGTCTTGAACTCTTCCAAACCATTTTTTTTCCTGTATTGTTCTTGTTGAGTGATACAGTCATGGCACAACTACATTTTCTGTCACATCTGCAGCCAAATGCTGCAATGGTATTGATCATTTTGAAAATACAAGAGACAATACCTACACTGAGACCTACAGCCCTTTGTAGAATTTGTAATGAATGTGTAGCACTGGTCCAGATGTGAAGAAAGGAAAGAGGAGCTCTTTAACAGCAAGATTTATCCACTGATTTTGTTAACTACACTACTAAAAATGTTGTTCCTTTGCTTAAAAAAGAAATCTTTAAAAAAAATGTTTTCAAGAAGATGTATCATATTAAAACACAAAGAATACAATTTGTTAGTTCAGTCTGGACAAACAATAAACAAACTGCAATCCCTGACACCTTTTTAATTATGAAAACAGCTCAGCTATGTTATCAATCCATCTTCCTGTCCTATTTCCTGCTTACATTTCTATCTTTGTACTTTTCTCCCTCCTAACATAGTGGTACTCTTAAAGGTTAAGAAGAAATACCTGTCACTCCTTCTTCTATGGAGTACATACAAGGGATAAAATTTTAATTAGAGAATGCTGAGTCCAACAGATGAATTCTGCACTAAGTACTGAAAGTCACAGAAATAGAATGCTTATTTCTTACAGTTGGAAATGTGGAGACTATTCCACAGAACTACAGTGTTTGATTTTTTTCCTTCAAAGTTCTGCCTTCTAGTGCAGTCTTTTTTCATTATTCAACCAAATACTTATGATGTCAAATGGACTGGCCAAAAGCAGGAATGTGATTACTCATGTCAATTTGTCAATTTGATGTAGAACACAAAGAGCTACAGAGGTCTTGAAATGTGTTATATGGTTCTAAGTAAAATTGAAGTCCAGCGGATGATGTTCATAACTATGCCTTAAATGGTAGGTTATAAAAATTTGTGCATTGCACCAGTTGAAGCCTTTTTAGGACATGAGGTTTAATTTCCAGATATTAAAAGTTGCAACAAAGATTTCTGATAGAATAATAGGTGTTTTTATTAAATATTTTGAATGAGGAATTGAATTTCATTCTTAGAGCTTGCTTATTCTTACTTTCACAACCTGGAGAGTTGTTCATCCTCCAGTCTACTTGGCACATTTTGGTTAGATAGCAGAATCAATGGCATATGTCAGTACCATGTGAACTGGAAGATATGTCTAGATTTGACTCTGGACTTCCTTTTACTTGATAGTAAATGCAGATATTAGACAAACAGAGATAAGTATAGAGGTGTTTACCACAACAATTTTAATATAGCAGGTTAGGATTTATTTCCAGCAAGTGGCTCTTGTGGAAGGGAAAAATGTTTCTTTGAAGCTAAAATTCTCATGAAAAAATGGTCCAATGAAATTTAAAAGAACATGCCTATGGTGGTCATTTATGTGCAGGAAGTAGGTGTCATTTTTGTGCCTAGCCTAACAAAGACTCAACAATGACAAGCAGTAATTTACACCATGATCAATGATGGAAAATTCCTTTAGAACAATACAAACTGGGCCCATTCCAGGTTCTGGGTGGGGGGTTTTGTTTTGTTTTTTTGGGGTATTTTTTGGTTTTGTTTTTTTTGTTTTTTTTTGGGTTTTTTTTTTTTTTTTTTTTTTTTTGGGCTTTTTTTTCTTTTTTTTTTTTTTTTTTTTTTTTTGGGCTTTTTTTTCTTTTTTTTTTTTTTTTTTTTTTTTTGGGCTTTTTTTTCTTTTTTTTTTTTTTTTTTTTTTTTTGGGCTTTTTTTTCTTTTTTTTTTTTTTTTTTTTTTTTTGGGTTTTTTTTTTTTGTTTTTTTGGGGTTTTTTTTAAGTAAAATGGGAGACTTTTAATATTATCTTACAAGGGTACATAAAATAGGAAATAATTGTGAATGGATAGAAGGCAAAATATTCTTAATAGTAGTTATCAATAAAATATTCACATAAATACCTAGGGAAGTGTTTGGGTCTGTGAGGGACAATATCAGTAGTGAAGGATAATATCAGTACCATTGAAATTAGCTCAGCTGGTTAGAGCATGGTGCTAATAACATCAAGGTTGTGGTTTTGATTCCTGTATGGGGAATTTACTTAGGATTTGAACTTGATGATCCCTGTGGGTCTCTTGCAATGCAGAATATTATGTATTTACATCCTGTGAACTCTCCACTGTCTTCAATATTACTGAAAAACAGTGGTTGCTGATAACAAATCAAGATACAGTCAATACATTAGTTTTATAGCTGAAGTGTAGATTTGAGTCAAACAGCAGTAGTTTTAGCACCATAATAAAATAACTACTGCTAGTCATTGACAAATGCTGGCTTTGAATATTTCCTGCTATTTGCCACTCAAAACAAATGTTATATATTTTGATCAACTGGGTATAAAGTAACATATCAATAAAAGCTAAATCTGAGTCAAAACAAATATTTACTAATTGAGACCAGATTTCCAAACTTAATCCATTACTGTGGACTACTGTGCATTCTATCCTTTTTAAACTACACTGCCTTCAAAGAAGAGATATCTGGGATCAGTATACAGGTCTGAAGTTAGCATAATCAAGAGGAAGACAACAGGATTTGCTCTATTTCATAGTCCTTATTTAACAGAGGTTGATATATGAAGAATGAGAGAGCATAAGAAATACAAAAAAAATACTGCTCTATTGGCTCATACTGCCTGTCAACAGGTAACTACCTCCTTCTCCACACCTCTGATGAGGAATCACCTGCAATTCTCTCCCTCTTACTCCCTTTCTTAGTTTTTTTTTAGGTTTACAGAGAATTAGGACAAAAGGAATAATAGTAAATATATGTTTTTCCACATATAGCTAGGTGCATATGTTTGTTGATGACTATATATCTATAAAATCCTTCACTATACTAACTCTGGCTGAAACATTGGGTCAGGGACATAGGAATTACAATCCATATGCAACTGAATGGCAAATACCAAAGATGTCCTACACAAACACATGGATTCTCACAGAAGAACTGAGATAGAATTAAGACAGAGGGACATTTGAGTTTCAGGAGGGAAAACCAATTCTTATTATACTTAAGTTTTAAAAATTATACTCCAGAGTGTCATAATTTTTTTCGGGGAAGTGAGGGGAGTCTTTTATATTGGGACATTTTTAAGTCAGATGTATAGAACCTGCTGGCTATATACTTGGAGTAAGGACTTGGCAAAGAGAATATTTTGCACTGATATTTTTTTATTATTTTAATGTAGCATGAATTTTCCTCAGAAAATATGTTGTATTGCACTTAGTTCTTGCAGTCTTACCAGCAATAGTGACAACATGAAGATGCTTTGCATTATTTAAGCAGTCTGAACTGAATCCTTCTGTGATATCTCATTCTTCCAATGACTATCCTTTCCTTGTGCTGAGAGTAAGCAATCTGGAAACTCAGGCTAGGCAGATTTGCCTACCCCTCAGTTATCTAATAATCAAGTGTACTCTATTTCAGATAACTGCAAGAGGATTTTATCATGAATGTATTTGAAAAATGTAGCCAAAGGTGTCTAAAATTTAAACAAATTCTGTAGATATGCCTTATATAGTATATGCTAAATAGGAACTTAGAATACTTTTCCAATACAGAATTTATTCATTTTTATTTCTCATGTATGAGGAATATTATTCACCCTATGCACCTGTGTGTATTCCCAACACCAAAAAATATTGCAGATTTATGAAGAGATTGTTTCTTTCTAGGAAGTTACAATATGTCTTCTCACCTGCAGAAACTCTTGAAGGAGAATTTACACCCCAGAGTTAGCTTCCTTGAATAGTCTGGCAAAGGTCTGAAGGATACCTTGCAATTTTAGCAGCAACTCCACTCTAGAAATCTATCAACAATTTTTAGGAATGAAACGCTAGTGATAGGAAGTAGATATAAATGCTTTTCAATCTGTCAGTTATTCTTGGCAGATGTACATTTTCTTTTTATAAAGAAAATATCTGAAATGCAAATTACTTAAGTATGTAACTATTGTGTCACATAAGGATTTTGTAATGTAAGGAGTAACAGATATCCTTATATTAATCTACAGCATATTGAAGGAAGAAAGAAGACAATTTCTTTGAAAAGAAGAAAATTAACTGTCTCTAATAATTCACAAGTTGCTCTTTATGGCTCAATATAAATGGTTTCCCCATTTTGCAGGTTTTTCAGAAAAGGTCTTCATTGAAATGAAAATGAAAGGGTTCAATGAAAATGAAAAGTTCAATGAAAACATTGCAGTACACAATGTAATAGTGAGGCTAAACTTCTTGCAAGTTTTCTTTGAAAATACATTACTTTCTAAGGATGGTTTAGTGTATGCTAAAATACATCCTTTTAAATGCATTTCAAACAGCATGTGCTAAAAACAGAGAAAAATGAGTTATTATTCTTATCTAAGGCTATTTTTGCACTACGGTATTTCTGTCTAAGAGAACATCTTCTTAAAATGCAGCCTAAAATAAGACTTTTAATCTCTTTTTGTTTGCAGATTGGTTTTTTAATCTGTTAACCTTACTTTTACATAGTTATATGTGACATTAATTTGTCCCTAGAAATGCAAGGTGACATTAAATAATCTTCCATAATCAGTTTAAAAAGGATTTCCCCAGCTCTGGGTACCTGATAAAATGTCTTTACTGAACTGAAGTTGGAAGTTTTGGGAAAACCCTTAAATTACTAAAAAGAATGCTTTCAATACATGACAAACAGCAAGCAAATGATACACTACTAAACATAGCCTTTGAATACGATTCATGTTGGTTTACGTGCAGTGTATAATTAATTGCAAGTGATTCATGATCTTAAGTTTCCAAATCAAAAAGAAATGCAGACAGCTGATTCATATTTTTTACGGTGAGCAGTAATTTGTACCTAATGACTAGTAAAGTAAAATTACTGAGTGTGCTCAACTGAATTTCCTGAATACATCAGTGGGAGTTTTATAATTTTACAGTCAGCATGATATATTCAGAATCAGTTTTAAAAGTGACATTTGCTTCAGATTAGGTTTATAAATAAAATTAGAACTGAATTGGCAGTATTTTCATTTTAATCCCTTTTACTCAGGAATATATAATTTTGCTTTTATGTCTCTTTACATTAATTAGAAATAGCAGTTGCAGTCACAAGATTAAAACCACCATTACATGTCAACCTCCATGAGCAAGGAGGGCATTGTCTGAATGGAAAATTAACTATTCTTTCAGTTAAAAGAAACAAAACAAAACAAAAAATACTTGCTGCTTTTCTTGCATCTTTCCTGTGGAACAAGACTCCTGAAAAAGATAAGCCCAAAACCTGTAATAAGCCTATGCACTTGCAAGGTTACAAGCTTGCTTCACATCTGTTCCCCGCCTGGTGTTTCCAGCTGTATTTACAACATGGATGGCCAACACAGCATCTTTTCTGACCAACCATCCTACAAATGTCTCTTCACACAATTCCACAGCCCTGATTT
>NW_024367261.1:8792219-8877219 GCF_014805655.1 Passer montanus
AAAGAATGCCTTGTTTCTCTTTTTTGTTTTAAATAAAAGCTGAAAATTTGTTTTAATTTCAAAAGTAAAAATTAGGCTTTTTAAATTTCCTTTCTTTGCTCGTGACTTTGATTCAATCAATCTTGAATGAAATCAAAGTCATATATACCTTTTTCCTCTTTGTAATATTATTTGCAGAAGTTATATTTTAGGCTGGGTCATAACTGCTCCATTTACACTCCTACTAGTGTCAAATAAATGAGGGCGCCAAGGGTACTAATCTGAGCTTTCCATTCACTAGCTGATTTCAGCATGTTCTCAATTTAGTGATGCTGGCTCCATTTTAGGTTATCTTTTACGCATTTCCCTTTTAGATAAAATGCCATCCTCCTTCTCCTATGACTTCTTTGTTCCTCCACTTGTCTTCTTAATGCTGGGGCTTTCAAAAAAAGACAACTGTCCAGTTGATAAGGATGTGTTGAGGATGCTGAGGGCTATGAGCCTGTGTTGAGTTTGGTTGTAGAATAGCAGAACGCAGCAGGTTCCTTTCTGTATTGCTTATGTTATACTTAAGGAAAAAGAATTACTTGCATTGTGAAATGTTAAAATGTATAAATGCATATTGTCCTAGTTTTTGAATTGGAAAATATGAAAAATCACCCTTCTTTCTCAAAAACACACTCACCCAACAAAAAAAAAAAAAAAAAAGGCAAAAACCCCGCAACCCAAAAAAATACCAAGACTAAACACAATACAAAGGGGGACTACTTTTACTTGCAAGTGCTAATCTGTATTGTACGGTGATTAAAACACTAGAATCAGTTCTAGACTAAGACATAACAATATTGGAAGAACTGTAGCCATGTACTTAAAAGAATACCATGGATTTCAATCATGTTTCATCACCTCTTACCTCTCTAATTCTGACACCTTTCCCAGGTTGTTTGGATGAAGTTATCAGATGCCTGCTCTGAGACCTCTAATTAATAATCCTTTAGGGAATTTGTCTGTCTAGGCCTGTTTCAATAATGTTTCCTAGCTAAAACTTTGGAGGGTGTTTCAAGTGTGGTTCAGATGTCACTTGGATAACACACTTCAGCACCTGGGCAACCTAAATGGATATAGAAATAAATTTATTTTACATATAATCTTCTTGGAAAATTCATTTCATTAGGTGTTGACATGCTTTCCCACTTAGTAAAGGGGAGTGAAAAACCTCTCTGTGTGAGCAGGCAGAGAGTCAGCATGGATACTAAACTTTTCAGGGAATAGGGAGTGCTTTTGGGATCACCATGGCCTTTCTAGTATGCTCCTGTAAGGGAATTCTCAGTTGCTGGGGCTGTGAAGCTGCTGGATAGAAATCTCAGGTGAGTTTTTACATGTATTATAGCAGCTTTCAGGGCTCCTTAATTTATGCTTTTGATTAAGGCAGTCTGTTATCCTCCAGGCATAAAAGTAGACTGCAGTCACCTTTTTCATACTCTCCCTAGACCAGGAGGTGTACCGTGATTCCCTGAACACAGGGAATGTTAAAGATTGCTTGTTTTAAGCAGCACAGATGCTGCTGTCAAAATTAAATCAGTATGAATTAGTTTCTCTGATTGTGCAGGGGCAAGCATCAGACTTGTTCTCCAAGCAACTCTGCTGTCTTGTTCTGGCACCTCAATGTTTATTTTAATGAGAGGTCCAAAACTGAACAGAGCACTTGAGATGTGGCTTCACCAGTGCCAAGTATGGGGCAAGAATCACTACCCTGCTCCTGGTGGCCACACTATTGCTGACACAGGCCAGGATGCCATTGGCCTTCTTGGCTATGTGGGTACACACTGGCTCACATTCAGCCAGTGTCAGTCAGTACCCTCAGGTCGTCTCCTGATGGGCAGCTTTCCAGCTACTGTCCCCTGCCCGTAGCATTTCTTGGGGTTGTTGTGGAGGACCTGGCCCTTTGACTTATTGAGCCCCACACCACTGGCCTCTGCCCATTGGTCCAGCCTATCCAGATTTGTCTGTGGAGCCTTCTTGTCCTCCAGCACTCCTGTCCAACTCGATGTCATCCACAAACTGTCTGAGGATACACTCGATCTCCTCATCCAGATCACTGATAAATACATTAAACAGGAATGGCCCCAATACTGAACCCTGGGAACCACCACTCTTGACCAGTTGTCAGCTAGGTGTAACTCCCTTCACCACCACTCTCTGGGTTCAGTCATCCAGCCAGTTTTTCACACAGTGAACAGTCCAGCCATCCAGGCCATCAGCAGCCAGTTCCTTCTGGAGCATTCTGTGGAAGACAGTGATAAAGCCTTTACTAAAGTCTAGGTAGACAACACCTACAGACCTTCCCGCGTCCAATATGCAGGTCACCTTGTCATAGAAAGAGGCTAGGTTGGCCAAGAATGACCTCCATTTCACAAATCTTTGCTGGCTCAGCTGGATTCTTGGCTGTTCTATATGTGCTACTTTTTTATTTTATGGAAGCAATTTTGACATATGGTATAGGCTGACTTAACATCTCTGCTGCATGAACCATCATCCTCACACCCAGTGGTGTGTGTTGTGCTATTGTGTGACAACATGGAATTCCCTGCATTATCTGGGATGGGGTGCTGTCATTAAACATGGTTTTGATCCTTAATGAACAACCTCTGTCTTTTGTGCGTAGGAAAAGAGAAAATAGGTTGTTGTTCCTATTCTGGAAAAGAAAGTAATTCTAATTCTTGGTAATTTCTCATTACGTATGGCATGACTCATTTTATTACTAATTTTGTTTAGCTTTGAAAATTTATGCAGTGCTTTGCAAAATACTACATGAACATCTCCTGCCCTTTGCCTTCTAGGCAGCAGAGGACTACCATTCCTTCTTTTTCTATTCTGCCACACAGAGATAAGAAGTGCCAGATCATGTAACTGTACTTTCAAAAAATGTGATCAATAATAAATGTTTATTTTTTTATTTCAAAGTGTCCTGTTCTTTGACTTTGAACTCTTGCTGCAGGTCTCAGTCAGGCATCTCTGTAAGAAGGTCATTATCAAAACTATATAATGCCAGCAGTTATCAGTTCTATTGCAATATAGTTTTCTAGATAGAAAGAGTATATATGTGTATTTACTTCCTACACCAGCTCAGAAATTTCTCTTCATTAAGAAGGTGTGTAGTACTGTGGAGTACAAGTGTTTTGTACTATGTAGCTCATGCAGTACACAACAAAACTGGGAGCTGCAGTCAGAAAATGCAGGCTTTTTTGCAGTCAAAATGATTGTAGTCAGAGAAAAGAGGAACGCATAAGCTTTCACATTTATGTATCAAGAATCTGAAATGATGGGGGATGGTTTGGGGTTTTCTTTAACACCATCTCAGAAAAAAATTTACCATTTTCCTTCATAGTAAAAAGATGGTATCAGTAGTTTAAGAATTGGGGTTTTTTTTCCTTAGCTGTTATTTATACTTTAATCCAAGGTAAATAATTTTAATTAATAATTTTAATTAGCTGATCACATTACTTTCTTTCTGTGACATATTAAAATTTTTCAGCAGTGTTAAACTTGCTACATTAACCTGGAAGTGAAGAGCCACTTACAGACATGCAGTCTTTTGTATAATAAGTGTTTTCGTCTTTGTGATTGTGTTTAAATTCTTCCATTGCCTGTCTCTCTAGCTCAAGGAAAGGTAATGGTGCCCTGTCTGCAAAAGCGTTAATATCTAGTTAATTTCCCATTAAAAAAAACCACAAAAAGCAATTTAATTTTGTTTGTTAAAAATGAGTTCTAGCAATATGGGAAAAGTTTCCCAAAATTTCCTCTCAATTAAAAGAATTAATGGAGCTGAAACAGAAGAAAAAATATTTCTATAAGCTAAGACAGGCATCTAACATTTACATGAAGAAAGGTTGTCACTTTATCTTCAAGTGCTAATGTAATGACAATCAAAAGATAATAGATGCCATGATCATCATGAAAAAAATTTGGCCTATTATAGGCAATGGCATTTTTTGCAATATGGTTATTGTACAGATACCTAATGCAGGATAAAATACTTTACTGCGATCCCATATAATAGATACAAAGACTACAATCCATTAAGGATTAAACTATGCAGCTGCATCTCTAACACCATCCATAGATAACAGTCTAAACAAGATATGTAGTTTAAAAAATGCATAAATACATATTTATGATTTTGCAAAGCTCCTTAGCATGTTCTCTGCACCATTTGTGCTCCCTGAGACCATTGTTCCACCTCTCTGAGCCCGTATGTTTTGGGTAGATTCATACCGGATTTCAACTCTGACAAAAGTTGTTCACTAACTAATAGTTCGTCAAGAATGTTGGGCCCCTCTCTACAAGAAAGACATTGAGGGGCAGAAGCGCTTCCAAAAAAAGAGCAATGAAGTTGGTGAAGTGCCTGGAGTATCTAATTATGAGTGACTGAGGTGTGCAGGAGGCTCAGAAGATCTTGTTACTCTCCACAACTACCTGAATGCAGGTGGTAGCCAGGTGGAGGTCACTCTCTTCTCTCAGCCAGTACCAGGAAAAGAGGACATAATTTCAAACTGTCAGGGGAGGTTTAAGTTGGACATTAGAAGGAATTTCTTCACAGAAAGGGTGATTAAACATTGAAATCTCCACTTGGTGGAGTCACCATCCCTGGAGGTGTTAAGAAAAGACTGGACACGGCACTTAGTGCAGTGGTCTAGTTGACATGGTGCTGATTGGCAAAAGGTTGTAGTTGATTATTTCAAATGTCTTTTTCAACCTAATTGATTCTGTGATTCTGTATGGTGATTAGGAACATGGATTAGTGGTGGACTTGGCAGTGCTGGGTTAAATGGTTGGACTCGATGGTCTTAAAGCTATTTTCTAACCTAAACAGATACATGACTGAATGTTTTTAAATCTATTAAACTCATCTAGAGGATATTTTATATTTCGTCCTTTAATCATGGTAGAAAATAACCATATATTGCAACAGATTCAAATGGAAGTCTTCCATAAACACTATCCTGAATTCTCAAGAAACAGCATTCAAAGTATTTTAGTATTCAAAACAGTGTAGAAGTAGACTTTCTCTAGGTTGATTTTGTAATTGTCTTTCAGAAATTTCTAACAATATCTCATGAGGAGAAAATTTAGTAAAAACTATAGGCAGAGAAATCTTTCCACAGGCAGCAGGATGTGGGTTCGCCAATAAATTTATGCTAACATTAACCACTAACTGTTCTTCTGTTAGGATTTTCTACATCACCTAGTCCTGTATTACCTATGGAAGGCAGTCACACTGTATGGTCCATTTCACTCATATTCAGAAAAATACTCCCTACTTGAGTAAATGTATGTCAATCCAGGTGAGCAGAAAAAAATACAGAATTCAACAAATAATTTGTAGAAAAAGTATAAACCATTGCATAACTTACAGAGAATTATATAGTATTGTATGTTTAATGATATAAACCTGCAAAATACATTCCTCCATTATAGCTCTAATTTTTTTCTTCTTGTCTCTTGGTCCCTTTTGAAGAGACATCTAAAAAGATTCTCAACAGATTAGGGTGGCAGGATGATTTGTACACTTTTATACACTTGAGTATTTCCTACAGGACTTGTGAAGTATCACAGTAAGGCAAAGAGCAGATGTCACATATGAAAGCATGTTAAACTTTTGGGCAGAGTTTTGTCAAAAAAACATACCTCTTGAGTAGTGAGATTATACTTTTATTAGGATTGAATCTTTATGACTTTATAGACAAGGAACTGGCTTTTTTTGTGTAGGTGATTTTACAGGCTCCACATGCAGAAGCTCATGCTCTACCGTTCAACAGCTCATTTCTAGCATTTCTAGGTCAGAAAAAAACACTAGTTCCTTTCTGTTGCAAGGAATAGAACCATATGTATTGGATGATGTGTGGGCAATATAAAATTTATCCTTTGGAACAACCTAAAACCATCTGGATACCTGCGTAAATCAAAACATGCAGAAAGGTATTACTCAGTCTCTGCAATACAGCTCAACTTCAAAGAACTGTACGGCTTCCTTGCATCCTGCTTCCCCCACCCATTGGTCTCCTGCACTTCTCCTTTCTTTGCTCTTTAAATAGCAACAGAACCACTGAGTCCTGCAGGTCCTGATGAGATCAGGCAGCCTTTCTGCAGTAACAGCTCACACACCCCTGCTCTGCAGGTTCCCTTACTACAGACTCGCATGTTCCGAATACATCTCCTGGTTCTGAGGCTTGCTAATTTAGCCAGAATCCCATCTTTGTTGTTGCCACTAGAGGGATCTGCGCAGTTAGGTCCTGTTCCTCTCCCTTGTCTCAAACTGGGAGGAAGGCCAAAGCAAGCTTACCTGAGTGCTGGTTTAAAAATTTCATTTTTTTGTTTGTTTTCTTTTTTTGTTTGTTGTATTCTTGAGTCTGATAATACAATGTGAATTATTTATAACTTAGTTTCCTGTTAAGCTAGCTTTAAAACATTAGAGCTAAATGATACCTATTCATCAATTATTAAATCTTGATTTGTGCCTGTGGCACCCAGGGTTTCCACACAAGCAGAAGCCAGGATTACCTGTACTTTGAGGTCCAACAGAACTGTACATTATTGCCATAACTTTGGTCCTGTCATTACCAAATTACCTCTTAGTTGCTTAAGTATAGTACTGAAAAAATAATAATATATTTCTATGCATGAGCAAATGGCATGAAAATTACCTTTTCAAATGTACACCCTGAGGGGAAAAAACAGAACACAGCTCTTCATACATGACAGGAAAGGATGAGTGGTTTATACGTAGCAGCTGTGAAAAGTAGATCTTGGTATTTTTATACTTACTATATCATAAGATGTACAGTTTAAGTAGGGGCTTTTTAAATTTTAAAAAAATATATTTAAAGATTCATTTTTGATATATGATTGAAAGGGGATTTTATAGTCTTGGTTTTTTGTAGCTGATAATCAAATTAAATAGAGAAGAGGATTAAAAACTGAAAAATTATAAAAATGTTTTTGAAGTTGCCAGAGAACACTTCTTGTAGCAGGCTATCACTGCTACAGTGGGAACATTGTTTGAGTAAGCTGGTAAGAGCCGAAAAACTTCAACATTTCCTTGTTTGAAACTTCTTGTAGGTCAATAGTGACTGAAAATAATTACATTGGATTGCAGCCTCAGTCCAGTTCTTAGTGGACAAGTGTCCATGTCACAAAATCCACCATTGCAATTGGCAATAGTTGGCAGGCTCAGCAGAGAAGTCAAGGATTGAATGGGCACGGAAATTAAACTATTCTCCTGCCCCTAATTGTGGTCCTTTCAAGTCATCATTGAGGAACATTGTTTGGGAAAAGTAGCACAGCCCTTGGCAATACTGAACATGCCCTGTGGATAAACATCAAATTTCCATCTCCAAGGTCTTAATATGGCACATTTTGCAGCCTTAAAAGTCACACAGGGGTGGGGGAGTTGAGGGATAAACACTTATTTTTTAATCTGTTATAGAAGTAATATTTTCTTTTGAAAAATAAAACCCACTGTAGAAATTAAGAATATAGTCCATCTTCCAAAATGCTACCCTGTATTCATACATATTAACTAAAACACAATAGAAGTGTGGTGGGGTTTATTTTTTACTGAATCCAGCCTTACTATTTTTTGCTCACTATGTACTTTGGTATAAAAGTGATCACGTTGTTTAAGTGATCCTAAGCAACCTTTGGATACAGCACTGGTGGCCTGATCCATGTGCTAGGACCACTTGTGCTCAAGGACATTGCTGGAGCCATGAGACAATACAGGAATCAGACATTCTCATTGACTTCTTAAGGATTTCAATGGGAACTTCTACTTAACATTGGATAAGAAAAATTTTTTTAGTCTAATTCCAATTGGAACTGGACAAAAAAATCCAAAACCTGTGAGCACTATCAGCTTATTTTCCCTTCCATAGAAACAATAATATTTTTCTACTTTATTTCAAAATGGGTTTATAGGTAAATAAAATATGTCAGCTTCCTGGCCACTCAACAACTACAATAGCTTCTAGTCTTTTTAGATTGATGACTTTTGGTTTTTCTTCTCAGTGAAGAGTAAGATGCAAATAACATGGCTTTTCTTAATGCTGGCTTATTTTAGTGGATTTCAGTTTAGGTGACTGTAATGACTGACACATGGACTCAGGCCAGCAGGGAATCCGAATAGTTTATTCAAAAGAAACAAGCCGGTTTAATGCACTTTTTCAAAGCACAGTATTTCCTTACATGTAAGGGTAATTCTTACTTGTTTAGGTTTGGTTTGCAACTCCTTTAACATTGTTTAAAAGCCAATAAGCACACAGGTTATTGTTGGCAATAATAAGCATATATTTACTGCTCTGCTCTGGAAGTATTTTGCTTTCTTTTGTGTGATTATTTATTTGGCATGTGAGACCATATTGTTCTAATGTTTTGTTCATATATAACAGAATAATTAAATTTCTAATCTGCTTTTTTAATGAGACAATAATACATAAGAAGTTTGCAAGTGACTTGTTAGTGGAACCAACTTCTTATTGGAAACAAGTTTGTCAGTACTTGTGACACAGAAACTTGAAACAAAACACTAAATCGAAATACAATTTTGTTTTTGAAAATACATGATTTCTTGCCTCTTGTTGGGTACCAGTTGTATAATCTGGCATATGATTTCTGAGTTTTATGCATGGTCTGACAAGTTTTCTAAGGTAAACCACCAGAGAGAGGGTTTTTTCAAAGAGTTCTGGGGTAAGTCTACATGTCTTAGTAGACTTCAGTGTCATGCCTCCATGAAACTGGCTGATTCAGCTTCCAGCGCTTCTGACTGCAGGTGCTCTTTTACCATTGAGACAGAGTCCATGCAAAAGAATTGTAAAGACTTTCTGAGATCAACTGGAATTCAATGCTAAATCCCCCAAGAGACCCTGTTCTTCCTCAAGATTCCCAACATGCTGCAGCAACTGTCTTCCTGTAGCACAGCCAAGGGCCCAAAGGCATGCATTATCTACCTTTTCCCAAAACATCTGTGAATGATCCACAGATCTTCGAACCAAACCAGCCAGACCAATGTTTCCATCACTGAGTACTGCCAAGGTATAGTCAGGTAATTGGTGTTAAACCACATAGTTATGGTAGTTTAGTGTAGCTGACATTTTTATATTCTGATACCTGAATTTGCATTTATTCTTTCCTTTGTTTTCCCCTTTGACTCAACTTATGACCACAAAAGTTTTAATAATTGCACTCATACACAGGGTTTGGTACTTGCTGCTACTGTGCATTGGGTTGTTTGGGTAGGGGAAAAGTTGCCTCTTCTATATAACTATTTTTCAGAAGCACACATTTTTAATCCATATAAAGAAAAAGAAAGTTATGTTCATGTTCATGTTTGAGAGCTAGAGTGTTGAGGAAGAGGAGTAAACTGTAATCTGAAAAACAAAGGCACAACTCTTCAGCCTTTTTTCAACTGTAGTACAGCTATTTTCTTGACCTCTGCTGATGTAGATGGCTTTGGGTAATTTTTAGGTCTTTGCTCTATTTTCATCATTGCTCAAAATTTATATCTTCTGGCAATAAAATTTAAAAATTGTTCAAATTGTCATATTCTTCTTGAGGGAGCATTAATTAGAATGTGGAAAAGTTTAAAAGCTCTGTAGCAGAAAGAGTTATCTCAAAACGTTGATAACAGAAATTTCTTACACAAGTTTCTCTCTATGGTAATGGTTGAATATGGCACTAAGGTGACAGTACAAAACAATTCTTGGTTGACTCAAATAGGCACCACAAAATACTGTTCCCAAACTTGGTCCAAATCAGCACCTTTCATAATTGGCCCTTCCACGCACTTCTTTTTTTTTTTGACTGCTCTTTATCATAATTTCTTGTTTTGCTCTCTGCTTGACTATATTTAATATTTTTGTTCAGTAATAAGATGAACATTTTACTATACTCCAAGGTCTATATTTTATTGTCCTCTTGTACTCCACCTGACAAAGCCAGGGTGTTACTTATCAAACCCCTGCTTGTTTGTCACTTTCCTTTTGTCTGATGATACTTTGAGAATCTTCTCTGCATCCAATCAAATTTCTGAAATACTCATTAAAGAAGAACTCTGCCTACATCCAAAGAGATATTTCAGTGAAACTCCTCAGTGAGATCAGATATAGTACTTGCTAAGGTTTTATGATAGAAATTAACATTTATTTTCTTATTCTAATTTTCTAGATCCATGTATTTATTTGGAATACCAACACAATGAATCGTGTATTCCTTTATCTTTTTTCAAGAAGCAATTGAATTTTATGCATGATACTCCACCCACACTCATTGGATGCCACCCATTTATGAATTTCTTTTTCATCACAAATATAGTAGGAACTGCTGCATCTCAACAATTTCTATGTGCTCCTCATCTCAAGAAATTGGGGTTGTCTGTAGCACCATGAAGTTATTGCTGGGAAATGATGGCAATTTAATTTGTAACCTATAAACACATATATTGCACAGTGTAAGTGCCTTGGCTCTTATGTCTTTTTGAACATTTGTTTGTCTGAGCAACAACCATATTAATAGTGTTTTTCCTTCATTTATATTTCTGTTTCTGTCATCTATTAGTAATCATGTCCATTCAGACAGGCTTATTCATTTTTTCAGTAATATAAAATCAAATGGCCATAAAATACAAAAAATATTATGAAAATAAAGGTTGTTTGTGGTTTCCATGGTTCACTCTAAGAATAATAAGAAAACTTAATGATGGTTGATGCTAAGAAAGCGAGAAATTGAGGTGTCAACCAATTGTGAGATATTAGAAATTAGGCACCTAAATTCCTTGAATATTCCTAATTTAATTTGGGAAGTTTAGTGGTAATATTTAAAATCAGTTCACACAGAAACAGTAAATATTAAATTCTAAGAAAGTTTTGCTCTCTTAAAACAAATCTTTATTTGCTGATATAATTTACATCTGTTTTATAGAATCACTCTTCTATCTGTTTCAGTTTACCTATAAAAAGTGTTAAATCTTTGATTAAAAATTAATATTCAAAATAGGTAGATGGATAATTCTAGCAGCATCTTATGGTTATTGACCAGCATAGTAGACAAGATGTTTGCAGTCTCTGAAATGAAAATGGAGTATATCCCCAAAATAACACCAGATTGCACAAAGGATATATAAACACCAAAGCACCCAATGAATCTGAAAAAAGCCAATTTTGTTTATTGTTCTATCATTCAAAGGTTGAAACATTGAAATTATGTATGCCAAACAAATTATTTGCAAAGTGGAGAATGTTTCTATTTTGATCATTCTCATTTCTTTGCTTAACTTCCTAAAGATTTCCACTTTATAATACAGTTTCATATTTGACTTTTTCAGACTTGGCAACTTCTGTCAAAAATCAGAAAAGCCACTGACTTTGTCAACAAGACATTTTGAAACCTCTTGAATAATTAGAAGAGTGTCAACAAAACCAGACTAGTGAAGAACAGTGGTAGGGAACTTGAATATGTTTAAGATTCCTGAATCTTGGTCCTGTGCATTGACCATGTCATACTGAGACCATGTCAACCATTATATAGTCCTCTGCATTATTTTTGAGTACCTCAGATATCATGCATGCTACCATGAGGTTAGTCAACTGCCTATTGTTGTGAATACCAACTTTTCAACATCATTTACTCTGCAGCTTCCTTGATGGAGTTTCTATGATGATTTGCAGCTTCACTGTGGTGTTTATGGGCTCAATAAAGAAAAGGTTCTAAAAAGATTATGGGCACTGAAAAAGGAAATACAACCTTTTCTTCAGGAGCACAGAGCAGAACAGACTAAACATTTTTTGGAATTTCTTGCCTGCCACAAACAGATGATGATTCCCCACAGACATTCTTACTTATTTTATACCCTCAACAAAAGTCTTTAGGGCTTGAATAAAAATTTCAGATATATAACAAGCCATCTTCTCTTTACACAGAAAGTTTGATGCCTTGTGGCGAGATCTTGGAAGACAGGGAATGTCTTATTTTCAAACTTTAAAGAGCAGCAAGACATAGAAGTAGCTGATATTTAGGCCTACGTTTCACTGGAGATATCAGTGAACTAATGGACATTTCAGATGTTCCTTTACTCTGCGTGTGAGCTCTGTGTGACACTTGCCTGGTGTTAGCTGCACTTGGAAAGACAGGTCAGGGGAGGACTTTAAAAACTCTTTCTGCTAAAGATGCAGTTGCTTTCAGGTGACTTGGAATTTACATTGCAGTTGCTTGTAGCATTCTGACTATCTAACCATCTTACACCTTACTTTCAAGTTTTTATATATTTACTGAAAAATGTCCAACTTTATATAGCTTCTTTTGAGATTTAACTAGTCAAAGCAGTTATGGAAAACAATAGCTAGATTTACCTCCTGCACATTCACAGTTGTGTTAGTCTCTACCTTTGTGCTGCATTTATAAAATGTAGTGACATGAAAAAAGGAAGTCTCTGTCTCAACCTTCCATTCCACAATGATTGGGAAAAGGGAAAAATTACCTTAATTTTGAGCTGAGTTCAAAATTTGTAGTGTAGTAGGAGTTGTAGTGTATTTTTGAGGTAAGTAAAAATCAAATGTGTTTCTGCAGAATATGCTTTCTGTATAAGGTCATATTTATACAGATCAGGTTATTCATAAGATTTTTGGCAAAGTTACACAGAGTTTCCTAAATTGTGATGTGATTTGAATTACTGGCAAATTCCTGAAGGCTATATGGTCATTTTTGCAACAGGTCACAAATATATTAAAGGTTTTAAGTGCAAAGCTCTGAGTTATCTATATCTTCTTGATGTAGCAGAGACAGCTGGAGGAAAGGTGATGGGATCAAGATATCCCTCTCCCCAAAACCTCCTACCTGCTGTGTCTGCCAGCACAGTATAAATATACACAGTTGGAGAAAGATCTCGGCAATCTGTGTGAACAGAAGTGTATTAAATCAACCTCTGCACTCTGAAGAGCTGTTGTGCTTTCCATTCTCACTTAGATCCAAAGATAAGGCCCCAAGACATTCCTGTATTTGCAATCCTTCAGCTTCCAGGGGCTGCTCTCAATCCATGAGTCAAAAAGCAGGTGCACCTACAAAATTTCTGACAGAGCACTAGGAGCAGTAACTGCCTGGGCCTGTCGCCTGTATTATAAACTTGTCCTTATCACTTACTTTAAGACTCATTGTTTTCTTTTGCAATTGCTAAGTTGCAAGAGTTTTATATACCAGAATTAGCAGAAACAGATGTTACCAATGTACTGCAGGTGATACACTTTCAACCACAGGTTTTAATCCATTTAACCAAAACTATATTAAAACTATACCAATGCTCCTCACTTGTTTTTTCTCAGAATCCAGATTTTGTCAAGGTCTTCCACCCTTTTTTGGAAAATGATGCTTTTGATTTTTTAGTTCTTGAATACTCGATGTTGGTTCTTTAACTGCTTCTAGCATCAGTTCTCACCTAGTTAGATGAACTCTATGCTCATGGGTGAGTTTAACTTATGAAACCATTAAGATATTGTCTAAAAACCTTCCTTACAGTATTATCATCAATATGCAGCCTCAATTCCCTTTTTTATTGCTTTTTTTTTTTTTTTTAAAGTCCTTACGTGTATTTCATGTAAGGTCAGGATACTGCATTGTTCGTGTGGTGTCAATGTACATGACACTTAGCAAAGAAGATGTCCTTTAGCAAAATGCTGCATCATGGCTTTGTATCATGGCACAGCGATGCAATGCCATAGGAGCCAGGAAAATGTCAGACTTTCATGCTGTTTTGGGTTTATGCAGTTCTAATGTTTGTCTAAACCATAAGGTTTAATCTAGTGTCAGCCACTGCAGAAGGATGCGTTTAATTGGCATCCTAGAAAGACGACGTGCACATTTTAAGAAGGATGATTTCTGGGGAGCACATTCCCAGCAGTATATATCAATTACTCTGGATAAGAGGCACACCTACTTGGTTGAACTGACATGTCTGTTGCTGTCTGGTGCATCACTTCTCCAGGGCAGTTCACAGGCTGGTTTGCCTGCTGGTGAGAGAAACGGTAGCAACAGGGGAATGCCGGGTGTGCGTGCTGCCAGACATGTTCTTTAGGAGCATTTCTACTTGCCAGCGAGCATTTGGTGGCAGATTTCTGTGGGAGGAGTTCCTATGGAAACAAAACGGATATTTGGTCTCTCCAGCTTGCTCATTCAGTTTGCATTAAGTTCAAGTGGTTTACACTTAAACTCTTAATAATGCCGGCCCCTATCTTTAAATCTACTCATAGTAGATTACGGGCATGAAAAAATATTGTCGTAAATTCCTATCATCTTTGTTATTTTGCAAGGTACAACCACTCGTTTCCTTGGTGCTTCATTCTGAGGACTAATTCAGTCTTATCCATTAATTTGTTGCTTTAAAATATTCTGATTATTAACTTTGTAAAAAAATATGTATCCAGGTCTGTAGCCACCCATTAATTTCAGCAATGACTGGACAGGAAAATTAATTTTTCTGCCATCACATAATAAGTACTAAATATGACTCTTCTTTCTTTAAGTATTCAGAGTGCAGATTGAAAAAATAATAATAAAAAAAAAACACTTATCAATTAAATATAGTGAAGGCCAGAAGCAAGATCTTTTGTTTGTTTGTTTATTTATGAGGTTAAGAAAAAGATTAGAATACATGGTAAGTAACAATAATTAAGAAAGTTAGAGATAATAATTATTTGCCCTATATTGTATATATATGGTGTCTAGTTACATGGTTTGTTTTGCTATATCATTTATTAACATTAATAAAGTAATTATTTGAAATCATGTGTGTCAAATTGTGATAACATAATCCTTTGCTCTACAGATGTTTCTGTTAAGTGTCTGCAGATCAGTTCACATCACATGATATTAATATGATATACAGAAAGTGCTTTTCAAAACATAAGAAATGCTAGAAAAATAATGGTTGCTTGTATTGTTCTTTCATTTAATTAAGCTTAACAGACTGAAGAAGTGTGTCAGGTTTGTTTCAAGATTTTTTTTCCCAGGAAGATTGAATGTGAATCTAGCATGCAGATGGCATGTAATTGCATTTCCTGCATTGTTACTATATGGGTTTCATTACTTTTTCACAGCAATGCACTGAGATTTAATCACCCAAGGCTAGCATTTGCTGGTAAGATGTGTGCATCTAGCGGTCTTGCTCAACGGTCAGGGAGCTTACCCCTTGCCTCACGCACTCCTTCCATTATTGCTGTACCATATGTTCTTTACAAATCCAAACAGAAGAATCATAAGCACTAAATTTACCTGGGACTAAGCTGAAGCATTCCAGACAGTTACAAAAAACCACAGTAATACTTCTCTTGTCGTCTCACCTCCAGAAATTTCTTTTGTCTCTCTGTTCTGCCCAAGACAAGTAGTTATCAAACTGAACTTCTAGAGTGGAAATTAGGGTTATCCCTTTTTGAGAACGTACTTGCTCATTCTGACTGCTTGTGAAACGAGCTATGAAATTTGCTTCATCTCCCCTGATGTTTACACAGGCGAGAAAGATTTTCCCACACTTGTGTGTATCTATGATTTAACTACGAATGACATTGTACTTCTCTAACATTAACCCCTTAATCTAGTACATTTCTACAAATAACCACCTGTAGTCAATTCTTTATTCATAAGCCTTATCTGTTGTTACAGTATATAATCTGTGAGAATGCCCTAATTTTTATCATTCTCTAAGCCTGTCATCATGGCTGAGACAAGGCTTATCCCTCTGAGCAGATGAGATTAGTCGATCATGTTGAAATCAGAAGAGGGATTATAATGCTTGTAATACACTGAGTCAAATTAAATGCATTTTGTTTGTACATCAGAAGATCTTGTTGCTAAGGCTTTGGTGTCTTCTGCTGACTATAAATTGCCAATAAAACATATGAAGGATGGGTATGGAAATGAAAAAATGAAAAGTCAAGCAAAAAGCAGAAACAAATTAAAAAAATTTGGTTTATTTAGCCTGGTAAATTAAAGGAGTAACTGTTCTGATGTCACCACCACCAACAGGGTTTTCACCAAAGACACATGGTGATCTACATTGAAAGTTATTAATTTTAATTTATTTTTAAGCAACTCCAAGTACATTTTTTTTTTCTGAGCAACTTCTCGCGTCTTTGTATTTATCCTTTTTCAGGTGGGTTAACTTTGCCTTGGCTGTTTGTCAGTATGCAGCATAAACACAGGGTATTTGTGGGCTGTGATGCATAAGAAAGAAGATACGTATACATCAGAATATATCTATCATCTATATATCTGAAATAAAGCCATAAAATTATGAATCAGCAGGTCAAATTATTCCTTCTACTACCCCACCTGGTGCTTCTGTCATACCAGAAACCTACCAAATACAACAACTACAGCTATTCTTAGAGAATATAATTTATATAGAAGCACACTTCCCAGTAATAGCCACCATTTTTTATTTTGATTCTTCTGGATGAACATTCAAAACCTGGGATGCTTAGCCTTCTCCGGATGGTCTAAAACATGCGATTCAAAAATTGAGATGAAAATATCAACAAAACAAGATTATTTGTTCCAAGTCCCAGTCACAAATTTGAGAGTGAAAAGTATTATCACAAATATTGAGGAAAACTGAATGTAAGATTAGGTGGGAAGTATACGTTTGGTATGAGGATGTCTTCTCCTTTTAGCTTTGGGGTATTAGAATGGTCTATTATTTGGCTTCTAATTAGAGATAAGATCTGACTGAGTGCAAATATAGTCAATTCAGAAAGGACAATTGCATCAAATGTCACAAGGAAATTTCAATTATGCTTGTTAAAACTAGTGACAATAAAACTAAACTTTTGACATCAACGGGGGGAAGCAATGCCTAAATTAAAGGAGTTGAGATTTCTCCCAAGTTTAGAAATCCTTGTGGTTTTGGTAGGTTCTGGTGGAATGTAATTCCCTGCATGCCTGCTGTAAACAAAGGCTCTTAATTATCTGAATCTCTTGAAGCCTATAATACAATCCTTGTGGAGCTGTATTAAATATGTGAGAGCTATGTGATTTCTACATAAAGTAGCTTATAGACAGCTTGGACCTCACAGGTTTGCTTTCATCTCCAAGCTATTTTCCATATGTGAGTTAGGCTGAGCTCTTGCCTTTCCACCAGCATAACTCTCTAGTTGGTGACCACATGAATCCTTTCACAGTGCTCGTGATTTTTAATATTTATTTTTGATTACTCAAAATAAATAATACTTGAGCCTGGTCAGATGTTTTTCTTCCAGAAATTCTCCTTTAGGCCTTTGAAAAAGTAATATGCTTTATATCTCCCAAGCAGAAGTAGGGATCCTCCTGAGTGTGACTCAGCAGCAGTTAGCCTAAATAAAAATATGGATTTTAACATTAGGCCGTCTTTCACTGTATAACAGTTTTGGCTATATATCATTCTACTCAGAATCCATGAGCAACACTGTTGCACTATATCGTACACTTCAGGATTATTCCTCTAACAAGACCTGGTTTTTCTACAGTCTGTGAGAAGTACTACGCAATACCTCAGGATTAAGTTGACATGAAAAGTTTGGGTTTTGTTAGAATTTCTGAGAGCTAGGAGAGAAGGATAATATGCTGAAAATTTTTGAATGGATTGTATGTTTTCCAAATTTTCTGGTAATATAGTTATACAGGTGTTTCTTTAGATATTTTTCAAGATATTGCAAATATATATCCTTCAATAAGCCCTGGCCTTGCAAGAATGAAGTAAATATTTAGCTTCACACATAGTGAATAAACTTGTAGACTTCACAGATTTTCTTTGTTTCAGCCTGAGAGGTTATCCAGATGTTGCAAATTATTTTATTTTTTCAGCTACAGGCAGAATTGTTGATGCTTCATCTATCTTTTTGCTGCAGTGGTGCTCCTCTACTCAGAATATGACAGGAATCACAGGAGTGAATTCCTAGTGCTGAGAATAATCTGTGCTGGCTCTCCTATTCCTCAAGTCTAACCCTTATCTGCTCAGTTCTGCACCACTTTTTCACTGTTTCTAACTTCTAGTTCACTGCTGCTACTCTGTTTATACCGCTTAGTGAACTTTGCTTTAGCCTTCTGGTTTTTGGCACACTTGTTTCTCACCTCCTTTCCTCCCTGCCTCCTCCCCTTCATAGGCATAACTAAGCCTTAAATTTTGGGGCTTAAAAAAGCAAAATTAAATATGTATTTTTAACTTACCATATTAAGTGAGATTTTGATTTATATTTAAATTGCTTACTACATTAAGTGGACACATAGAAATATGGGATTCAAGGTTTTCATAATTGAAAATGGTAAGATTGCTAGACTCTTGGTGGCTGGAAAGATATGACGTGTATTTCCTCACCCATTTCCCACCCCATCATGTATATGCACCTCCTACCCTACAAACACTTTTTCATTACCGTCCATATATGTGTGCTGTGCTCTGTCTAAGACCATAAAAAAGATTTCCATCATTAATCTGCAGAAGGTTTGTCTGTTTTTGTTGTTTATTCCTCCTTTTGGACATCTATGCAATAAAAAGGTTACTATAAACTGTACAAGTAGGTCAATATTAAAAGATATGTGAAAATAAATTTATATTAGTCCACACATTTATATGAATGTACAGTGACCAGTTTGGTTTCATTATTTCAAATACAGAAATGTCAAGGGTATAAATCTTTATATTTCAACACAAGCATTGTTCATTGCTAGAGGTCAAGACAATTACTTCCTCCATAATGTTTAACTATGCAGTTAAGTACAGCTATGTTTTTCATAGAAAAATATATTTTAGTCATATATAAGACACCAGACATTGTATATGTGCATGTATGTATATATTTTTTTTCAAGTGCTAATTTATGTAATTTGATAATTTTGAGAGCCTTCCCAATTCACTTCCCCAGTACATAATTCAAACATGCCTGTCAAATATTTGGAAGAATCATGAAACTGCAGAATGCTGGAATTGGGCTGAAAAAAGATTACTAAATAGTTTGGTTACTGATATGAAGAGGAAGACACCACACAAAAAGAAAGGTACCAGGTGAACCTGGATGGGAGGTCACAGATGGATAAAATGCACAGAGACCATGAGGATATGATATTTTTCCTATACTTTTTCTATACTAACTGTCTGTGAATATACTGTGTCTTTCAGTCTTGGGGAGGGAGTCATGTACAAATGTCTAGTGGAATGACCAATGGTGAAAGCAGATAAAATAAAATGGCAATACAATTTGATGTAAAATAATTAAATCATAAATTAAAATATTTCTGTCAGTAAATTGCCTTTAGCAAACCTGCTGGCTTTAGGTACCTAAACAAGTAAAGGGATGTCTGCAAAGGTTTTTTGTAATTCCAAAGAGTAAAAATACTCATTCTCTTCTTCAGCAGTCTATCTATAAATAGTCTTATAACTTTCTTAGTGAAGGAGGTACAAATGAAAAAAAATATTATAGCTGAGTTTAGCATCTTCAAAAAAAATTTTTAAAAGGTGCTTCTTCTGAAGGAAAGAAAATGAAAATAAATCAGTTTACAAACTACTCATGGTCCAGCATCACTCACCTCAACAGCCAGAGCTATGCTAAAGTATCCATCACTGTAATTTCTTTTAGCATGCATCCTTTCAGTCCTGCTGTCAAGCATCCAGTTTGCTGATGACATTTTCCCTTTGCAGTGATGGGCATTCTGAATATGTAGAAACAGCAGTAATAAAGTGTAGTATGGATTTCAAGGAGATTAGTCCAAAGAAGCCATCAATAATTTCTCATCTGACAGAGGTGATAATTGAGGTAAGCTGTATAACTTGAAGATTTCAGTTTGGTTAAAATCACCCTATTAGCTGCTTAATAGTGTTATTAGTCAAATAAATTAGGCTAAAATCTTCCAAATAACCTTGGCACTGTGTACATTAAGTATGCTCAGTCCTGTACTACATCCACTCTAACAGTGCATTACCAGGAGTGGTGGTTTTCATCTTGCAACTATTCTGAATGTGCTTGCTTTTGGGCAACAAAACATTACAGATTTCAAATAACAGAGCATAAATCTGTTTTCAGATAAACAAATGACAACAAATCTGGTGGTAATTTATGGCACAAATGTTAGGGGAGTATCAGTGACTAGTTTTTTTTTTGGATGTTTTCACTTTGAGCTATAATAACATAGCCTCCTCTTAGCTTGCAATCTTGCCAAATTGCTCAATTCATGCTCTCCATATCAATATGTTTCTAATGCACAAAGCACTATATCAGTGTTTTTCAAGTTTAGGAACAGATTTTATACATGGTCACCAACCACTTAAAAGTGTAAACATAAACATGACCCTAGAGGAAAGCAGATGGTCCTAAGAAGTGGTTCTATTCATGCTGAAATCAATGGCAAAAATCTATTATTTTATCATCTCTCACCACCACGTGCTTAGTATCTCACAAGAGATGTGTTCAGCACTATTCAGTATCTGACCTGGTATCTTAATACTCTAGGAGAATCCAACACTAAAAATGTATATACTTTATAATTACTTTAGAGGTTTTTTTAAAAAAAGCATCATTTTGACTGTTCCCCCTTCCTTTAATAATAACTTGTGGAAGTAGTGATGAACACAGGACAAGGAAGATTTTAATGCAAAATATAAAAACAAGAGAAAACCAAATATGCTTGGTGAAAATGAATGCTCATACTTGATATTAAAAAATTATATGTATGCTAACTATTCAAAGAATAAACATGTGAGCTTCCTTCTTAAGTACAAATAAAAGAATTTCTTTACAGATAAAAGAAGGAAAATTGTATTTTATGTCTTAGTTTCATATTGTGTAGCCCAGTAAAAAAATCCACACAATATAGATTTCAAGGCTTCATTTGCATATTTGAATAACCCAGTTACAATGGCAATATTTTTCTTCCATCCTTTACTTAACGATGGCTACACAAGCACTTTGAATTTAAAACTCTCTACTGTATGTAAAGTGAGGTACATGCTTTTACCGCTTGTCAAAACAATCCTGAAATCCCATTTTCCTTTAATAAAGTATAGTTTTGTCCTCCAGAGGTATGCTTGAATAAGATGTCATAGTCTGTTTTTGTTCAGGATTGCACCCTGCTGATGTTCTTAGGCAGAAAGAAAATTACCTTATTGAAACATATTGCTGGTGGTGACTATAGTGCCAAATTTTGCATTGGTATTACACACATGACATATTCAGAGACCTTTGAGTAAGACCATGAATATCAAGTGATTGAAAAGATTATACAGGTTTTTTTCTTTGGGTAGAAAAGGTTGTGGTTCTGGATGAGTGTCTTTCAGATCAATATAATTATGTCATAAAAAGATGTAACAAAATAGTTACTTTACAGGCATTCACACTTGCCTGATTCCATACAGATTTTATTCTGAGTAGAATTATTTTCCTTGCATTGGTTGCACAGTTGTTATTTTAGAGGACAGGGGATTGTTTTCAGAATAGTTGCATAATTGCAGGCCCTCTGCTAGATGTGAGCATCCAGACAGGTAATAGACTGTATATAAGGTTTGCTTTTCTAGAAAATACACACATAGCCTTAAATTACTGTGATGGAGGTACATAGCTAAATATTCACACACACACAACTTATATATATGAGCACCAAAATTCATATGTTTCTGTATGCACAATGGAATGAATATACTCTTTATGAATCACATATAAACATTTTAAGAGGACATATGTTAGTACTAAAATGAGGTGATATAGAGGTCTAGTTCACTTTGGGTAAAATTCCCTGAATTTCTGGCTGTAGCAGGTGTCTGGAAGCTGCAAGCAGTGTGATAATATTAAAAATTCATGATATGTGGATTAAAAGTGTTATCTGAATGTTGTATTTTTCCCTTAGACAAATTTAGTTATGCATGCGCTAGTTTTGTGACCCTACAGACTGATAACTCACTGCCAAAAATCATCAGAGGCAACAATTTGGCTGGCCTGCTTGGCAAAACACTGCCATTCTAGGAACCAAAGTTATGATAGTAACTCCTCATGGTCACTGGAGTGGCATCAGAGAGAGAAAGTTATGATTTGATAAAGGGGAATTAGAAATTTTAGGTGAATTTAGAAAAAAGTTGAAAATAAAATTGATAAAGCTGCAGCTATTTGCAGATAAAGAATAAGATGCTGTGCAGAGTGGTTCCCATTAACATTCCACGTGCCAGAGAATCTAGTAAAGCTATCAAGACTGCCTGATTTTTCCACTAGCTTCATTTCTTTTTAGAGTCGATCCCTTGACAAGCAATCCCTCCTAACACCACAATGAAACTATTCCACAAAACACTCATCTAAGCCTGCATTTATTAAGAGATGGGTGGCTGCCCATAATCCTACTTTGGGCTGCTCTAAAATTTAGGAAAGGCGTTTGAAACAGAATCCAGAATTTACCAAAGGGCGCATTGTGGCTTTGGATCCCCTGGATTAAGCACCTGCTAGAACTTGTCTGATATCTAAATCCAAATTGTCATCTCAGATGTGCAATCTGGATCAGTCTCTGACAACTAGTGAAGATGCTCTGGGTCACTGTTCCCTAACAGCCTTCCAACAGGAGCAGGGCATGCAATACACCCAGGGCATACACACACAAAACCTTCATCTGGATAAACGGGGTTTATGAAATGCTTTCCCATGGATGTGTACAAACTTGACTCAATGCCCCAGAAAATTCTTTCCATTGCTTTGTTGCTCTGTGCAGGCTGTACTGCCAAGAGAAAGGACAAGTTAACCTTTGATTTTTTTTTTGTGAGAATTTAACACTGCCAATAATGTCTGTGGCACAGCTTTCTAGGTTTGCCCCTCTGAACAGTTGCATTTATTCACATTACAGTAATACAGTATTTCAAAGCACTCAATCATACTGAATTTACACAGCAAGGAAAAGTCTCATGTATTTACTCATAGCATAACACAGATGTCCTCAAGCAGACACAAAAGGTTAAGATTTAGATTTAGGGTGGGGTAGAAAGATTAACTGTAGTTTAACATGGCTTCTTACAAAGGTATGTAATTTTAGAGCTACAACTTTCCATTTAGTGAAATCCATTCTCTTGATTTGTAGTATTTTACTTTAAAAGCACATAGTTGCATTAAATTGCAATTTCTATGCTGATTGTCACTCTTTTATTTAGACTACCTATTTACATCAAGCACCATCTAGCTATCTTCTATGTCTCCTTTGTATCTGAATTCTGAAGAGGAAAACTGTACACTAATGTATGCAGTGTGGGCAATAAACATGATGAATTTGTGCAGTGGCAGTGCAGTGATCCTCTGGGAATCACAGAGAGGTGGTGGTTTGGCTCCCACAACTGGAGTGTCGTAATGGGGGGCATACAGGCTTTTGAGGAAGGACAGGTTCAGGATGGGAAGATGGGAAGGCCAGGGTGGGTCAGCCTTTGAGCAACGTGGTCTAGTGGAAAGTTTCCATGCTCTTGGCAGATGGGGTTGACATTAGGTGAGCTTTAAGGTCCCTTCAACCCAAACTATTTTATGAGGAGAAGGAATCTTCCTTTAGGTGAGAGAGCTGCTGGGGTGTGTGGAGTTTTCTCTGGGAGTGTAAGACAACAGAGATTGTCTTATGGGTCAAGATTAAAGATTTTTTGAAGACTTCTCCATGTCCATTACTGGAGTGAGTCTGTGGGTCACATGCATCAAAACCTGCTCTTGCTTGGTCCTGCCGTTTATGAGCTTTTTTACCCAGCATATGGAAAATAGGCATGTTGCTTATTTCTTTATCCTGTTTTGGGTCAACACAACCAGAACTAACAAGGATGAGGGCATTTGGGGACTACCCTCACTCACCTCCTTAGAAAGGCATCTGGTAGGTCAAGAATGAAGGCAGGGATGAGTATTTCAGAAGCAGAGATTTTTTTTTTCTTATATTTTATCCCCTTTCTCTACCTCTTCTGACTGGAACCAAGAAAGGACTGGATTTGACTTAAGGCTAAGGCAGACCATTACATCCAGTGGCCCAACCTTCAGCATAGTACAGGCCGCAATATCTACAACCCTCCCACACAGGTAATCTTTGTGTCAAACCAAGAACTCAAGTTTTTCTATAGAACTGGCTTTTCCTTTTATGGTATTGTTTACCTCAGAACTACTGTTATAGACTGATTATAGACGGACTTAATATAAAGCCAGTCTGATAATAAGGCATAATCATCCAGGTCACTGATTTAAGTAGTCCTGTGGCTACAGTCAGAAAACCTCCAAGTTCCCAGACTGGCTTATTTCTTACTCTCCATTTAATTCAGTTTTATATCCTGTCTTCATTATAACTGTTATCACCCATACATTTTCATAGTAGATATTTGGATTTGATTATCAGTGGATGATTTGGGGCAAACCCCAGCATCTGCACCAGCTGGATTGAGGAAATTGTTCTGACAACCCTTACTGGTGATAGCCCAAATGCCTGGCAGGTTCCACAGAGCAGCCTGAGTCTGCTTCATGTTGGGCAAGCCATCCATTTTCATATCCTTGTCATTTCTTTCCCTGACTGTGATTCCACCAGGCTCTGCAGATAGGCACATCTTTGCCATGTAATATTTGGTGTCAGCAAAAATTAATAATATAATTATGTTTCCTGCCATTGTACTTTCTGCACTGCTTCATGTTCCCCACTTTACAAAGCATGACCTACCAAGCTTCCTGGTTCTGTAGGTGTGGAAATGATTCCTTTAAATGTCCTCCCCTCATGAAGCCGTATAATTTCATCTTTGTAAATATGTTCCTTATCCTGTCATATTAACTCTTGTTCAATTTTTATTCCCTTATATTAATTTCATATAAATTTTGGTTCCCCCTCACTAACTCTGCAGCAAGGAGATCAATGCAGTACATGACAATTTTATTACATCAGTGTATTCATTTCGTTTATAAAAGTAAATCATTCTAGTGATTCACTGCCCCACCAGGTTGTACCTATAGATCACTGCATTAACTCCCCACATAAATAAAGACTGTGTCATTTTGGTCACATAAATGTGAACATATTCCCCTTTATGGCATGTATGTATACAGTATTTTATTCATAGTTACTTCATTCAGGGGCTAAGCAGTAGTGGAATGTACTTATTTCTTCATAGCAATTCAGTGATTCTCTAGAGAGCTGCAGCTAGTACCTGCAGGACTTTGGATGAGATATACATGCACACTCTACAGCTCCACTCCTTCCTTCCTTATTTTTGCTGCCTCTTTCCTCAGTTGTTTCTTCTTTTTTTTTTTCTCCTCAGCTTTCCCTTGGTCGTTGCCTTGTGTTTGCTTGTTTGGCTTTGCTCATCTCACAGTTTTGCCGTGAGTTTAAATGAGGGCTGAGATTAATAGCCAAAATGGGGATCTGGACCAGGAAAACACTGTTCCTGCAATCTCTGAGCTGGCCTCATTTTCAATTCCCTGTACCGTTTGAGCAGGCTCAGTGAGAGGAGTCAGCTGTGCATGCTGTGCTACGCTTCACCTGTGAGCCACACCCTTCCCTCTGCTGCTGCTCCATGTCAGTAGATGTGTCCAGTCTTCCACAGCACACAACAAAGAGGAGAGCAGATGAAAGCATATAGCTCTGCTTGGATCTTCTCTGTTCTTTTTACACCTCTGCACGCTTGTCCAAAACCTTCTTAAGCTCAATCCAATGAAGTATGCTTTTAAATAGAGATTTCTGCTATATGGATCTGTGTTAATAAAAATTGATTAAATGCATTTTATATGCTCTTCCAAAATCAGAGTGCATACTAATTAATGTATGTGCTTGATTTAAGGAGAGCTGCAAGCTATCAGCTGATTCCAAGTCACAAAAAGGTGTTATAAACCCTCAATTAATTCTGTAAGGAAACAGGGGAATTTAATCATTTCAACAAGCTCTAACAGCATGAAAGGGAAAACAGATAAGGGTTAAAAGTAAGCAACCAAAGAAAAGCCTCAAAAACGAGAAACCAAACAACACCCGCAGTCCTTACATATCTCTCAAGGACTGCACACAGTCTGCCCCGGATTTTCTTTTATCCGAAGTTTACTACGTGCTCCCTTGTGTCTCCTTCCTGCTCTGTGAAGGGTCATATGGCAGCATGATGCCATCTCTGCAGTCTCCCTCTTCAAGTTTAGGTCCAATGATTTCAGTGGGTTTCAAATGCAAATTGTTCTAAATTTTCTGAGATCAGAAAAGAAGTAGTACTTGTATTTCTTTATATTTTGGAAACTGTCATGGAAAGGTCTGCTGGGCTGCAAATTCTTCCAGTGTTTCCAGTACAAACACTGAACTATACTTTAGTCAACTGCAAAATGAAAATTACAGTCACTCATACTGTAAAATTGCTTTCGCTTTGTTTGTACTGCTGTAGTTCGATAGCATGATTCTGAAAATCCTGAAATTCTGAAAATCTTTTTGTTCATTTGCTTTTAGTTCTCACAGGCTGAGGTACCAGATAGAGGATTAGCATTTTTATCCTCTTTCAGACAAGTACATTAAGATCTGAGGAAGGGGAATATAATCACAGGAAGACATTGGTCATATCAGTTAAACTTTTAAAAATCTTTGCAACAGTATTATTAATAATATAAGACTAAAACTAGGAAGCTTTTTTTTTGGTGATCTCTTTACTTGAAAGGCAATATGCATATCGACAGGCAATATGTGGAAAGCCAGAAACATTCCCATTCCTTTAGCCTTCTAACAAGGTGATGGGCACAAAAGAGGCTCATGAAAAGCACTTGAAACCTGCTGTCTGTTCTGTTTCTATAACTGCTACAAACTGATTATTTTTTAAGTAGCCACTTATGCTGGTGGGTAATGCCTGTCTTCCCCATTCATGCCATGACAAAACAAACAAACAAACAAAACTCACAACAAAAGGTGGTCAGGAGCCCCAGGTGTTTTGTTTTGGTTTGGTTGGGTTTGGGGGTTTTTTTGTTTTGTTTTGGGTTTGTGGTTTTGGTTTTTTTTGTTTTGTTTTTTGTTTTGGTTTTTTGGGGTGTTTTTGTGTTTTGTTTTTGGTTTTTTTGTTTGTTTGTTTGAGGGTTTTTTTTGGGGTTTTGTGTGTGGGTTTTTTTGTAGCCAAGAGATCTACTTTGTGCTGTATTTTCCAAGTAACATTCTACCTAATTCATATAGACAATCAGGTTATGTTCTCAGTGCAGTAATAGGTGAAGTAGCTGGGCTGTCCCTGCAAAATGACTTGAGAAGAGTACTCGAGTGCAAGGTGTGCAGGAGCACCACGCAGGAATCAGACCCCCCAAAAGCCATGGCACCCCCAATCTGGAGTCCACGTGCAGTTTGGAAGGGAGTACAGAGAGAAAGGCAGAAAATGAAAAAAGAAGGTCCCTGTGGCTTTGTCTGGAGAGGGAGTTAAAAAAGCAAACAGAAACCAGCAACCTACAAAAGACAAACATTCTACTAAAAAACCACAAGGCAAGTTCAAGCGTTGGGGCCCTCACAGTAGGAAACTGGTCACATGGGTAACATAATGAAATTTTACTGCAAAATATCCTTTTTTTTTTCTTATTTGAAAAGACAAATTATTAGCATTTTTAAACAATTTCAATATGTTTAATGGCTGAAAGTTAAGCTCAAACTGTTCCGCTTACTGAATAAAGTGCTAGGTCTGTAAACAGGAATCTTAAGTTACCCCAAGAGTACACTCATTTTAAATTTTACTTGAAAGCGGGATGTACGTTTATTACAATTTCAAACAAAATGCTAATGCCATTAAACAAATGAGGTTTAGGCAAATTAACTGCATTTTAATATTCTGAAAGCCTATGATATAGGACATTGTGTTACGAAACATTGGCTAGAAGTATCAGTTGCAAGTGGGATTTTCATTGCTGTGAATCTCAGGAGAATATTTGTAATTAGTATCATTTGCCTAATACTTCAGGTTAATTAGAATATTTAATTGAATAGCTGTAATCTTCAGAGATGACTATATTATGATCAAATTAGTACCATCACAGCACACGCTGATCACTGCTGCAGCCTGCCTCACTTCTGCTAGCTATTCAGCCCTCTGGAGCGTTCAGCAACATAAGAAAAAATCTGTTTCTTACACTTTTGAATTTTAATGATCCATTTGAACTCTGCCATCAACATTTAATTATTCTAGAAAAAAAAAAGTCCCAACCATGGCTCCCATATGGCATGTTGGCAAATACACTTGCCCACATTGGAGTCTGTACCTCTCCAGCAGCTCAGTGAAGAGATTTAGCTTTTTTTTTCCTGAAAGCAAGAAGGCCTTTTTTAATAGTGTTTGCAAATACAGACCATATGAAGCTTCACAGAAAAGGTTACTAGGATACTATTGAAACACTATTAGGAACAGATGAATTGATTTTTAGAATGTTACAATGGATTTAATCCTATAATGTCTACTACTGGACTTTTGTATTGTGTCCAAAAGGTTTGAAGGAGTCAGGTGCCTCTGTAACTAAACCTTGTTAGCTAGAAATGCAATTAATTTTGGGGGAAGAAGGGAAAAGGAGGAGAGGTAGAACGGATGGAGTGTGCATATTAAAGTCTTTGCAGCCAAATCACAGATGCTGAGTTCCTGACCTAACCAGTTGCTGTTGTTTCGTTTTCTATAAATACATATATTTAGCAGCTGCAGATATCCTTGGCTTTAAACATTCATCCCTGTGGAAGCACTAGGGTCAAAATCCTGTTACACTAAACTCGCTGGATCTCCCCACCCAATTCTTCTCCTGTCACATAAGGGTACCACAAAAAAAAATGTCAAGAGAGTGAGCTGGGCATGCTACAAAGGATGTTGTTTACATAGAGGGGTCCCAGAGCTCAGAAAAGCTTTCCTTCTCCCCTTTCTCAAAGCTGCTTTAGGATATGCAGCTTAAAAGGTCAGTTTTGTACAATTCTGTATAACAGCAATGTAAAAACTGATAATTGCTTTAATTCAGAATGTCCTTTTGAAACTGGTGGAATGCTGCAAATTTCTCCACAATTAATTGTTACTATATCAGCGGGCAAGGGAAGTGAGGGAGAGATCAGTTTTAAGGGAAATGCTCTCACCTGCTGCCTGAAGAGGAGAAATATTTCCATTTGACAGAAACAGATTGCTACACAGTACTTCTTCAGTAAGGCTGAACAGTGGGTGTGCAAAGCTGAGACTTACAGGTCAAACCTCACGTGTTGCTGTCCTACAGAAGACAGCAACCCAACAAAAGCCTCCCCATTCTTTGTGGCACCATCTCACCTGTTGACATCTGGCTGCATAAAATCTCACAAACGTTTCCAGAAACTAAGATCTACAGAAGGGAGTGTAAATAAATCCTGCACAGAAAGTTTGTCACTTTCAGTAGGCAGGTAAAGAAAGCTAGCAAAATCAATTCTATTGAAAATAAAGTAGAATAAATTTTCAAGAAGGCTTTTTGAAAACATTCTCCGTTCTGGTAAGGAGTATATCTCTGCTCTGAAAATTTTAATGGTTTTGTTTCCCTACATTCTTAGCATCATATTTTATTTGTGCAGCTGCAACTATTTTTTTCTCACAAATATAAATATTATGCACTTAAAAATAGTCATTTATAAACTGAAAAATTCTAAGAAACGTAAAAATTTTCTGCTTCATTATGAAAACCATTTACATTTATCTCACATGCGTTTGGAAAATTTGCCTGGTTTCAAGTTTGCTTTGAGATATAAAAATCCTTGAATCATGATAAGTTCAGCATTATATTAAAAGTGTGTCTCTCACCTTTGGTGTCAAATAGATGTTTCATTTATACTCAATTAATTAAATTACAACTAAAAAGGCAGTCCTGTGAAATCACTGATGTTAAAATTATAAAAGCTTCAAAACCTAAGTCTTAAAGTTAATGTTAATATTTTACTATACTATTATTTTTGATCTTTAAAAACTAAACATGAAAATATTTTTAATTTTCAGAAAAAAACCTTTTTGTCTGGGCTAAATTTGTCTCCTAACACATTATAACAAAAATATTAGTCCATATTAAGCAATAATATAGCATTTCTTAAAATTAAAATATAGTAAAACAAGGCAAAGAAAGAAGTTGTAATCCTAGGAAGAATGCTCTCTTATCTAGGTTTTTGTTTTCATCCACCTCCTGAATAATGATTTAATACCCCTTCTTAATATGCAGTTTAAAAAGCACCTTGAGAATTCACTTTAATGGCTAGTGCACTGCATAATTGTGGGCTTCCTTGTAAGAAAGCTTGCAAAATTGCTGATTACAGAAAGATATGAAGAGTGCTGAAAGTACTCAGACCCATATATTGTGTTTCCATGAAAATTGGTCATAGAAATCTCCTCACAAAACGTACTTTAATCTTCTGGATCTAATGATGTTTTGGGTTTTTTTTTTCTTTTCCCTTTTTTTTTCTTTTAATATATATCTTAAAATATATATGTATTTCTGCATTTTAGAAGCATCTGCCAGAAGCAGCTATAAGCAATCACTAATCTTGAACAGCAGCATTGTAATGTAGTTTCCTTCATAGAGGTGCTCCCTGAGCATGAAAAACTCCCTTAGAATTAAAAAATCTACTCCACTAATTGTAGAGCAAAATTTCAACAGCCCTCTTTGAGAATCCCAGCTCTAAGTATTCTCCCATCTATTAAACAGATGGCAGATAAGATTGTAAACATATTTGCTTCATATTGAATAGATAGTTTCTGGCATAATACTAATTAACAAATTAAATGGCTGACTTTCTGCATCACATTAGAGTTAAAACCACTTTGTAAGTTTGTCTTTGGTAGTTATTTACTTTGACAATAGCGTGCAGTGAAAAACTGTTAAATGTTTTCTTAGCAACATTATGCATTGAGTAGCTTTCTTTTTTAAAACTATATTTTATTATAATTCATTTGACTTTCATTACAGTCACTCATTACAAAATGTATGTGCATTTAATCCATTTCCAAGGGCTGCATATTTTTCCAATCCCATTCTGTACCACAATGATAATGTCTTTGGTCTATGCAAGTATGCATGAAATTTAGGCATTGTCTTTACTCATTTTCTGATAGTTTACCACGGACTGTTCTGAAAGGAGGAAAGCTAAGAAAATGCTAACAGTGGTGGATAAGAATATGGAGAAGGTTTCATTTTCCTTTAAGGAATTTGCATTTGACTATCTGTTTTATTATAAGTACAAATAGGATCATCTCAGCAATGATAGCACACTAGGCTATGAAGTGAGATAAGTTCATATCTTGTTCATTCTCTTCATTAATTTGTGTACAGAGCTGGTCACACCAGAGATTCTAATTCCAAATTTCTTTTGCACTAGACTATCACCAAAACAGAGAAAGCAAATGCAACTGCATTTCTCTTTTTGGTTTTGGAAACAGTAGCATGAATAAAAGGAGTTTACTTTCCAAACCTAACTTGTCATCTCTTGATGAAAAATGTAAGTATAGACAAAATGGTTGCAGAACTCATAAAAGAAAGGCCAATTTAAAACTTTCCTTCAGATGAATTTTCTTGTGTCTCTATCTTCAAATAGAACAAACCAAATACCCAAACCAAAAGACAGCTTTTTTGAACTTTAAAAATCGCAATAAAATTTCTTCAAGAACACAGCTGTAAATGCTGAAACAGGTCAAATTCATTTAATTTCCTTTAGAGATATAATAAAAGTAAGCAGTTATATGAATAAGGTGATTAATTCATACATGTTACAGCTGATGCCCAATGTTATCCAAAGATTAAAATCCCCCGCAGAAGGCAAAAATGACAGACACCTTATCCCCCTGTTCTCCCTCCTCTCTTCACTGGCTCTACTGCTAGCAATAGAAAAAAAGCAGATTTTTTTTCCCTCAAATAATCAGAGTACATTGATAGTGGTATTGACACTATGAAAGCATTCAGTCTTCAAATTCAAAACTTCTTCCTGTAATAGCTTGATATCATTAAAAAAAATAAAATAAAATTAAGCAAACAAATACATACATGCATTATTGTGAGAAGGATGGCTTTGAAATTATTAGTATTGTTTCATTCTGTAATTTTTGAAAATATTAACTACTCATTTTTCCATATAAATTCCATTAAAATATACCTGAAAATGGCCAAAATTAAAGTGAAAGCTTTCAACATTATTGGAAAAAATACGTTAGTTGTCTATTACCTGAAGCTGATTTTTTATCTTATGCCCTATTTTTGGGAATTGAACTTCTTGTCCTGTGTGGGTATGACAAAATACAGAAATCTGAGAAAGTCTCATACACCAGAAGACCATTTTCTCTCTCATTGTGGTTATTAGCTATATTACTGGCAACAGCATTTCATATTCCATGTAAATATTTCACATTCTTTCAGTTGTTCTAAATACATTGAGATGCATTTTAGAGTTGTCTTTATTCTCTGTCACACTAGGAAAAATTGAAAGCTGAAATTTCTTGAAAAATGTGACAATTTTATCCAGACATCTTCCAATTAAACTACTAGATCTGCTTTTAATCATCAGATATATGCTTCTAGGAATAAGCACAAATTATTAATTACAGCTACAGTCCTGATTTTGCTATTGGTGGGCTTGAACTAAATATTGCAATTCACCCTATAAGACTTCCCTACTGGAAAAGAAATCAAGCATGTGCATATTTCTCCTGTAAGTTTAGGACATAGTATCCATTGTCTTACCCACTGAATCAATAGAGCTTTTCTGAAAAAATAGGAAGCATTGAATTTCAGCTCTCTTACATATTTTTTTCCTGAATGAAATCAGGAAAACATACTTTCATCTGTCATAGCCACTAGAAGGTTCTATAATTGTGTGGTGTGGTCTCCCTGCAACAGTGACACTGCATACATAGTGTGTCACCATGGCAGAGACATAGTCTGAATTCCCAGAGGCATTTTCCCTGTGTTAAGATAGCACTCAGATTGAATTAAGGTGCAATCTTCTTATTCAGGGCTACTTAACTCTGGTACAGCTGTGCATCAGTGTAACTATATTTTTTCAGGTTCTGGAGCTATACTGGATGTAGCTCATCACTAGCTGTTCTCCAGGCAGATAGGTTGATGCAAAATATAGTCTACTTTGGGAACACAAAATCACTAGCTGGTTTGAAAATGGTATTTTTTTTACTTTGGATTGCTTTAAACCCTCACACATGTAACTTCTTGAGGTGCACAGAATGAGCTCCTGGAGTGAGTCCATCAGAGGGCTATGAAGATGATAAAGGGACTGGAGCATCTCTCTTATGAGGACAGGCTGAGAGAGCTGCTCCTGTCCAGCCTTGAGAAGAGCTGAGAGGGGACCTCATCCATGTCTACTAGTATCTGAAGGAAGGGTACCAAGGATGCATCCGGGCTCTTCTCAGTGGTGCTGAGTGATAGGACAAGAGGTGATGGGCAGAAACTGATGCACAGCCAGTTCCACTTAGCTATGAGGAAGAACAACTTTATTGTGTGAGTGACTGAGGACTGGAACAGGCTGTCCAGGGAGATTGTGTGATCCCCATTACTAAAGATAATCAAAAGTTGTTTGGACACATTCCTGAGTAATGTGCTCTAGAGTACCCTGCTTGAGCAGGGAGATGGTTCTAGTCAACTTCCAGCTGTCCCTTCAAACCTTACCCATTCCGTGATTTGATGATTCCATGACTTAGACTGAGAACCAAAACTACACCATCTCTGAGGGTATTTAGTCCCCCCTCCTGCTCAAAGCAGGGCTAACTTCCAAGTTATATCTTATTTGCTATGGTCCCATATAATCAAAACATAAATATCTTTAATATGACACTTTCACAACTTCCTAGGGTAACCTATGCCACAGTCTAACACCTATCAGGGTGTAATTTTTTTTGCTATTGTCTAAATGGTTTTCCCTTGCTTACAATTCCTTTGAGTTGTTAACTATCCTTTTGATAAGATCCCGGTATATTATGGATCTCTTCCCTGCCTTGAGAAAAGAAAGCATGTTCAGTTTGCTAGTCAGGACCTTCACATCATTTTCTGCAAAGATCTTTCCTAGCCAGCCTGCACCCAGAACAGGGTGTTGCCCAGCGAGAGTCTGTCTCAGGTGCAGGACTTTCTCATTTTTGAACTCAAAGAAGTTCACATAGCTCCATTCTTCCTTCCTGTCACAATCTGTCTTGAAGGCACTCCTGTTGTCCAGGACCACTTTCCTTGATCTGAAACCTTTTACACATTTTCTGAGGGTGTGTGCTGTCCTGTTGACCGTGTCACAGGTGAAAACATTAAGCAGCATCAGTCCTAGTATTGAGCCTAAAGAACACCACCCAAACACCAACTATAATATGAATTATTGATAAATACCTTTAGATCCTGATGGCTGAGCCAGTTTTCCATGCCCTTCCCGTTTCAGCTAGAAGGATGTGTCAAAAGCCTTGCTAAATTCAAGATACACAACTACTGTCTTCCCCTACCCACAGGCTGAGTCAGAGAAGAAAACCAGGTTAGTCAAGCACTATTTGTCCATACTAATTAGTGCTGACTGTTCCTAGTTCTTCCTTGTCCTTCAGGTGCCTGAACATAGCTTCCTCCACCGTCTTTCCAGGACTAAGACTTTATGCTCTACCATTCCCTAGTTTTGCCTTTCTGCCTTAAAGGTGGTATATTTGTCTCATCTCTGCTAAAAGCCACCACCTCTCTGTAAAGATGAAGAATTTACATTATGGAGAATGTCTTTACAAAGACATTGGGAGGCCACCTCAGCACTGCTGGATGCATCTCATCCAGCCCTATGGATACGTCCAGTTTACAGAGTAGTCCCAAACTTGGTCAACTTCTTCTGCAGATTGTAGTTCTTTCTATTGAACTCTGCTGCAAGAGATGTGGGAGGCCTAAAAGCAGATGTGTAGATGCCACCCACCCCCCAGCAGAGAGGAGCTCCCAGGTTTCGCCATGTGACACATCGTTTTACTGACTCCTCACTCTTTAGCAGGCCCAAATTTTCCTTAATCTCCTGATTAACTAAAGAAGCTCATACCAGTTCCAGTTCCAGCGGCACTCAAGGTAAGGCCATCCAAACTGCATTGCTGCAGGTATAGGTGATGAGTCGGTCATCCTCCTAGGAACCTTGTCCCCACTTCTACCACCCAGATACATCTGTTTGCATCTGAATTCAATCAGAATCAGTGCTTCTGAATTATTTTTAAAAAATATATAGCTCATAACCTAAAAAGGAAAACATTAAATAAATAAATAAAAAATAGATAAATAGATAAAAGAAGATTTTTTTTTAAAGTAACTTGGGCCTTTTCAGTCTGGCTTCTGTATCTTCCAGGTGCCAGCCTAATGTTTGGTCAACATAATTTGTACTGGCTCACTCAAAGTAATTGTTTATTTGCACTTCTAAAGATAAGGTTAATCAATGAAAAAAAAAAAAGGGATTTAGTTTATTGTCAAGTGGTTCTAAGACATGGACTAGAAAGATCAGGTGGTAAAACAAGCACAGAACATAAGCAGAAGTTCTGTCCTTGTGTGAGTTGTGTATTCCTGTTTAGAATTAGTTCAAGCCTCTATGAGCTTGCAAAAGTTTATAACATATAAAAAAATCTGGTGAATAGCTGAAGAAAAATTAAATTCCTGGTATGCATCAAAATACATCTGTTAAGAGCTTGTTAGTTAAAGTTCTCCCCTTTTTCCTTTACTGTTTTGCTTTCAGTTAATTTTTATGTTATCAGTTATGACGCAGGGCTTCTAAAATGAAAAAAAATTGTATAAATTTAGATGCTTGATTACTGTGCTGTGGAACACAGACTATCTTCCATCAGGCAAAAATTACTCAGATGACTTGAGTCTACCTTACTCCCACTACAACTAGCATTTCACATACAGAAAAGGTTAAAATAGCAAAGACCATTGATTTGGGTTGTAAGAGTGAGCACTCAGACTACAGAACAGAGAGTATCTCTTGCCCACGATGTATTTAAAAGTCCAATTATTCAGAGTTTCAAGCTGCCCTCTGAAAAGGACAATACCTTCAATGTCTCCTCTGAATATGTACTTCAAAGGACTTGGCTTGCATCGTGGAAAGTGGAGCAGCACTACTTGGTAGCACTCAGTTTACTCATAAGAGCTGGTCTTCTCACCCAGAAATACTAAAAGTGAGAAGGCAGGCTTTTCCATCACATTCTCCCTGATTCAGAAGGCAAAGATCCAGAAGAAAAAGCAATAAATGGATGCACCAAGTTCTCAACCCATACAAAGAAGCTGAATTACATTTGCACAGAGAGACATTATTTATGAGTTTTACTTTTTTGAAAGCAAACCTTGAAAACCTCATATTATTTCAAGCAGATTATATGTAAAATTTAACTGGATACAGATTCAAAACATTTTGTCTTGTACTACTATAAAAAAACATCGGTCTTCAGCAGGACAGAATTTCTACACTAATTGCATCAAAGTTTCAACCGTTGGTAAGAATTTCTCAGTATCTGATTATTTGTTTGGATTGGCTCTAGAGTAGGATTGGTTTCTTGAGAATGTGTGTAGTGGCATGATGTGACTCAGAGAGCTTTTACTTTGTTTTTCTGTGCATTTGGTAATGAGGTGTGGGTACAAATTCTCTCACCTGTCCTTAAAGTATGATCCCTTTTGTCTCACCCTTTTGACCTGTCCTTTCCATATATCGTGTGTCTCTCAATAGTTTCTCAACCTTTTTTATAATTAAAATCAGTCTCATGCTTTCTGCCCTTTATCTCCATGCAGTCCTCTTGCCCCAGACAGCCCTTTTTCACCTCCTTCGGTTATTCCATTTAGTACATTATACCATAACTTGCCTGCTCCTTTTACTCACCTAGCAAGCTTTAGGTCACATCTCTGATTCATCTTTTTTTTTTTTTCCCTTGGCTTCCTGCTTACACAAATATCATCCTCTCCTTCAAATGGCTTATCCCAAACTGTGCCCAGTCCATGCCAATTGTCCCATTGATAAAGGGATCTTATCTAATCAATTAGATGAAACCCAAAGTCCTTGCTTAGATAGCCCTTACTTCTATCTGCTCACAACCTAAAATTTGCAGCTTCACTTTCAAAACTGGCATTTATCTTTTATGCCAAAAGATTGAAAATACAATGTTTGTGGTCAGGTTTAAATTATTATAATACAGAGTACATGGAGAAACATACTGAACATTGCATATTTATTTATCTCCTTGTATTAATGATGCTCATCCAGAAAAGAATTTATAGATGTACTAGATTTTAGCATTCCAAACAGACTCAGCAGATTAGCCAGCTAAGATCAATAGTCAATATTATTTGAGTCCAGATGTTCAGCTTGTAAAACTTGAAATAGAGCATCTCAAAAATGCTTTTAATGTTAAGCTTAAAAGTATTTCCAGTCCAACATACAAGTTTACAAGAAATTAATGAATCATGGACAGGTAAGTAGGTTTATATGAACATAAATTTATTTATTTATTTATTTATTTATTTAGAATATGCAGTGCTTCTGTACCTTTTCAGGTATTTGTGCCAGTCCTGCAGCCTGAATTTTACTAACATTTACTCTTGGAGTATTCTAGAAAATATATGCTATTCTATAAAATTCTATGAAAATGGCATGAAATTTCCTAAAAAGAAAGCAGAATTTTTTTGTGGTTAACTTCACCTCATACTTTTGGTACCCAGATCTGCATGATCCTAATTCAGATTATACAATCAAGCAGTCATGTATTATTCTACTGCTTCTGTTGGTTTGCTTTTAGTTTGGTTGCTTGTTTTTTGTTTGTTTTTTCTTTTTTTTTTTTTTTTTAATGAGCATCTTCATCCATTGGTGGGCCTATTTATGCATAAAGTCTTGACTCTTGACTCACCTGTCTCACGTATCTAGTTCCAGTCAGCAAGATCCCTTGGCTTTTTTCAGCTTCCAAGTACCTTTACAAATCTGTCTGCCAGACCTCAACGTAAAATATGTAGCATGAAAAGGCTACTTTTTGTGCATCAAGTCTCATTGAAATTAATCATAGGCATAAATGCCCTGGCTGAACAGGAATGGATTGTAAAATTGTATTAAATAAATTTTAGAAGTGAATCTAATTATATTGTTGCTCACCAGATGGGAGGGGATCAAAATATTGGTAAGATTGTTCAATTGAGTCAGAGTTTTGACTCATTAACTCTCACTTGTCTTTCTCCTTGAATTATTCCGTTTACACAGAGCTATGTATGAACCTGGAACAACTGGTGATATAGTACACTGACAACAGAAGGCTTCCCCAGAGGGGGCAGTGAACTCCTTAGTCTTTCAGCTGTGGTCAGTGCTAAAAAGTGAAGAACCTTTCAAGAACTTTCCTTCTCTTCATTTCTCTCCCTCTGCCCCCTTATCTCTAGGTCACAAATATAAAGCAAAACTCCCTTTCCAGATCCACAATATTAAACATTTCTAATTATCTTTAAGGAGTACAGGAAATATGACTTATAGCTCCATATATCAACAAATACTATTTATTTGTACTATTGCAAATAGCAGACCCCTATTAACATAGTAAATGACTTTCTAAAACTCAGAACTTGAATTTAAATTAAGAATTACATAGTAAATAGATATCAGGTATTAAATTCTGTTCTTACAATATGAGTAAAAAGTTGTCTTTTAGTCAAAGGAAAAAAAAAGCTTTTTCTTAGCATTGTGTGTCATCTGTCCTTATGATCTTCAATTAAAAAATAACAGTATCCCTGGCATTCCTCATAGTGAAACAGATGTGACAAAAAAACAAAATCTATGTAACATTATAAAGATAAGATGTAAAAATAAATATAAAAATTTTGATATTTAAAATATTGCAGAAACTTGCACTCAATTTCCAAGTTTGAAACTGTTTCACCCAACTTGATAGAAACAAGATTTCTTGTTTTGTAAATTAAATAAATTTTGGAATATAAAATCCCAGGAACTGGAAAACTTGTGTTACAAGTTGGTGTTTTCTTCACTTTAATAGGAAAGGTTTCCATTGTTTATGTATTCAGTATATAAGAGAAAAGGAAATTTTATCTGGCACTTGAAAATACTTCCATGCTTTGCCCACCCAGACCTAGAAACAGGCATTGCTTTTGATGAAACAGCAAAGTTTCACACTGACTTCAGTGCTTTGGATTTTTTCCTTCATACACAGAATAACTTTATATGTGAATATTGGAAAGAATTTTCTTTCCAGTCTCCAGAGATCATAAAAGAAACCATAAAAGAAACCTTTAGTAAGAGCCAGAGGCTGTGATGGTGAGATAAGGCTGAGGAACGAGGCCTTCATGGGCTTATAGCACTTTACAGCACCAGTGGCTCTTGGTTTTTCTGCATGAGGTGTAGATGCCACACTGGGCTTGTCCTCCACCTGCATCTGTACACAGAAATAAATCTGTTCTCAAAGAAAAACCCCTACAGTTTCTGAAGTGTAGAAAAGTCTGTTTGAAAATAACAGTGAGCAATTGTGATGTGGGAAGTTCTTCCTTCATCAGAATAAAAATAGTTCAAGCTTTGTCAAAATTCCTCTTAGATATCTGGAAATGAGTCCAAAATTTTTGCGGTTTAGAAATTATTAAACACAGTAAGAAAGAGATTGACTTCTTCCACTAGCCTTATTGAGCTCAAATCTGCACCCTTTGGAATAATAAGGGAAATTGTAAGCTCTCAAGAAGTTAATCAGAATTAACATGAATGTGGTATTTCTGTGGTGCTCTTCTCATACTCTGAGCTCTTTAAATGTAAGCTGCCTTCAGCACCTGCATGGGAGCAATGCAAAAGCCATGAAAAACAGGATCTACTTAGTTTGAGCACCATCCGAGCATGTGAGCTCCACCTTGCTTTCATGTGATAAATGCCTTAAATTTGGACATAGGAAATTACACCACTGTAACTACACTAAAAATCTTATTTATTTCTTTGTTTGTTTGCTTATAGTTTCTTCAGGCTCTTTAAAATTTCTGTAGTTGTCATTTAGTTACAACAAGGGAGATGTGCACTACCTCCACAGCAGTACTGAAATCATTACACATGGCTCTATCCTTTAGAAGACCTGTGGAATATTGTATCCAGTTGTAAACTCCTACTGCATATTTAGGAAAACAAATGGTTTTTTTCCCTACTGTGAATTTTATGTGTACTTGCTGTTATGCAAGTGTTGTAGCTGTTGTAGTCCTTGGCTTATCAATATACAGACATGTCTTCTGCAACAGTATTAACAAATTTTCTTCTCTCTTGCTGAAGAATCTTGAATCTGAAGATCTTGAGAAGATCCTTCTCAGAGCACAGTGTCACACAAAATCATAACAGTAAAAAAATATATGTAAAATAAGAACAAGGATCTTCATGGTAATCACTATTATAAACACCTTATCTGATTAGAACTTAATTTTTATCAAATATCTGCTGTTTTAAACTGCTTGTATAAAGATGTTTGAGTTAATTTTGTAATACTAATAAAACTAGAAATAATCTTGACAATGTAATTCATAGATTATAAATATCACAGTATTCACACATGTGGAATTGCTTCTTCACCACAGTGCCATAAGTGTGAAAATTCTTTTACAAAATTCACCTAGACATGTGGGTTTTTTTCATAAATTAGGTATAACCAATATTTTAGACAGAGGAAAAAAAAGACATTATTGAGAAGAGGCAAGGATGGTTATTTTGTTTTCTTCTGAAAATTTCATTCAAGAGTACATTTTGTATGGGAGAATTTTTGTGGCAAAATTATTCTCAAAAATGTATATATGTAAAACTGTGACTCTTTTCTCTTGATTCTACTATCCACATGAGACTTTTCTATATGTCATTTTTGTGGGAATACTCTAGGAAGATTAGGCTGAATAGAATTTACAAACTCTCCCCCATGTAACTTGTAACACCATATAACCATTGTGTTGGACTGAGGACTCTGGCAATGAACCCCAATGAATCAGGGATGAACAAGCACTGTTCGATTTGTTTACACAGAAGGAAAGGGACTGACAAAGAGAAGGGAGAAGATAGTTAGTTGTAGTTTCCATTTTTCAGTCCTGAGACATAGGATCTGATGGTCACGTGGTGTCCATATATGAGAGGCTAAAAAATAACAGGAGACTGCGCTAGTATATCTAGGTATCATTTAATCTCTTGTCTGTGGCATAACACAGTAAAAGTACAAGCTATGACAAACAAAATAGATTGTAAATAGTAGCATTGGTCAAAATATCAGCAAAAATCTGAAATACACTGATTTTGCTCCATATGAACCATTTACAGACTTGAAGCAGAGCTTTTGCCACTTCTTTATTTCTTTTGGGTGGGTGTTGTCCTGAGTTTCACCTTCCTATGCAACCTAGACTTCAGTCACGATCCACACATCATACTTGCCACTTGCCAATGTCCCACACCCACCTCTCAGTCAGCAGAATTTCAAGTTCCTCATTTTGCCTGAAACCACACCTAAAGCAGCGTCTCCCCCAAGGAAAAGCCCACCTCCTGAGCAGCTACTGCAGAAGCAGGAGAAAGTAATTTGTTGTCTGTCGATACTCGTGGATAGGTTGGTTCCCAATTATTAAAGTGAATTGTGTCTGTGTTGAACTGGTAAACATGATTCCAGAAGCAAGAGGGTGTCATGGATGATGCGTTTCTTCTCCTGAATTTTTGCTTCCTCCTTATGTAATTATAGCCTGTCACCTGATTAACAGTCAGCTGTGCATCAGTTTGTAAATATTCAATATTAAGCAAACAAACAAAAACTGAAAACCCCAGCATCTGCTTCAGAGAAACCTGAAACTGAACCGCCCTGTTTTTGATTGTGAATTAACTTTGGAGAGAAGATACAATATAGCTAGGACATTTGATGACCAGTGTGAGCTCTGTGGTGGGTGAGCTAGGTTGAAAATAAGTACTAGATCCACGAGTCCTCAATGAATATGGTTCTCAAAGAACTTTTGAGTTGCTCTTTCTTCCAGCCCACAAATATTTACGTACTGACATGAGTTGTTCATAACAGAAGACACTGAGTAGAGCAGGCTCATTGTATGCAATTTCTGGTGTGTGCTTTTGGCCACTGACACTATCTTTCCACCACAGACAAACCTTTTTTATACTGGGGACACTGGGGTTTTCATTGAAACTGGTAAATTCTCACAAAATATATCAAACTAATGATAATTTTCCAACAGATTTTATTTTATGCAAATTAGTTTAATCTACCTAAAACCAAATTTTAAAAATAGGTTTGAAAATGGTGGAATTTGATCCCATGGGTCCCATCCAGGAGTCAAAATTTCCTATATATTCAATATATAATCATAAATTACAGGAAGAAAACATTTTTCTTTCTCTTCAATGCTGCTGGGGTGCCATGACCTACTGTATAAACAGAGGGAAAATGGAAAATAATATTTTATGTTAATATTTTGCATAAAATACCCAACAAAACACTTCTAGAGTAAAGCTTATATTTACTTAATTAATTTTGTGCTGCAGTTTTTCAAAGTGCTTTTTGTAATCAATATTTGAAAATTAAATTATTTTAAAATATCTACTGATAGTCTTTACACACCATGATAATATTTACTGCCTCCTGCCCATAGCATAGTTTTATTTACACTGTACAGAATGTACCTCAGTCTATGAAGTTATCATATCAATTTTCAAAGCCTTTGTTCTGGAAATATATGCATTGCATTGCATCTGCTACTGCAATACAGTGATTTAAATCTATTTATGTCCTTTAGCTGAGTAGTACAAATATAACCCTCTTTCTTAATTGCAAAATACAAAACAAAGGATTCATACTCACAGATTTCAGAATTAATTTTCCCCTACAATTGCTCAGCATTCCCTAGGTCTTTGTCAAACCATCTTCTTCCTCTAGAAAGTTTATTTGTTAACTTGTTATTCACAAGTTAATAACTTGGTCATTTTATTTAATAATTATACCTAGGAACAATTTTCATTTAGTAACTAAATAATATATTTTACATTGTTATTCTTGAGTAGTGAATATGTTTCATTTTCAGCAGAAAAAAAAAAATTAACTTTAGCAGATATTGCCAAAGAGTCCAGAAAGTGAGATGGGAATAGAATGCTCTCTCTCACAAATTCAGATTTTTAGAAATCTTAGATATCTAATTAGATGACATATGTGGTGGTGATCCTCTAATAATCACTTGTTAATTCACCTTTCATGTCACATTGCATCACTGAAAGTCATTCTGAGATTTCAGCCAGTATGTTGGAAAAATTCTAATGTTATACCTGATATTTGTTACTGCTGCTTTTAAAATCAGTATACAGCATAACCTTTTATCAAAATGAAACTGGCCATAGTATTACTGAAAGGACAAAAAATATGCTAGTGCCATTTAAAATTTTTAAAATGTTTAAATTTTAAAAAGCTGAATTTTTAAAATTTTCAGTATACAGGTGGAGATTATCAATGAACCAATGAATTCCTACCTCCTAAATTTTATGCATGGTCAGGTTTCACTGAAAGCAAAATGGCAAAATGAGCTCAGAAGCTTTCAGCAGCTATCCCATAGCTTTATTAAAATAAGAATTCATAAGCTGGTCTAAATTAAGGGAAAAAAAGATCTGTCATGTAAGCAGGAACCAGCTTTTTCCCCTCAAGAAAGAAAAAAATCCATGTTCAAAGATATTAATTTTTTACGCTCAAAATAATTTTACAAAAAACCCCAAACCACAAACACCAATGCCTTTGATTTCTCTTAAAAGAATACTTTTTAATATCTGAAAAAAAAATTCATCTCCATGAAAAAGAGAAAAGAAAAAAAATCACAAGAACCTACCTCAGAGTGAGTTGCAATTTTTTTTTTCTTTTGGGGAGAGAGTAATTTGGGAGTAATGCCATCCTTACTGCTTTCCCCAGAATTGCTATTATATTTATTTATTTATTGTGCAGCTACAGCAAACTCACCGTGGGTATGTTGGATCACCCTCTGTGATGTGGCAGTAGGCATAAAATCAGTGGCTTTCTGTAACTCCCCTGCTTAACATTCACCAGAGAGGGAGAGGATCTAAATGTAAAACCTGGCAGCGAAACACCACTGTCAACTTCCTGCCCTCCGACAAATGATCCAGAGCTACTCCACATCAGGATGGAAATGTGTTAGGCACTAAAAACCACTGCTTGCATGACATCATTCCATAACAGATTACACTGTAATGTTAGGAATGTAATCATTAGCATTTAAACATGCATAAAATTTAATTAACCTACTTACCAGTTTGCTTAGAACTTTTGAAGGGCTACCTAGAGTCCTCTCTAAGCATTTTATTGCAGAGTTTTGGAAAGCTCACAAAAGAGAGAAGTTCACTGGGATTTTTCTCCCTAAAGCTGATGAGCCATGACAGATGAGCAGATGACCCGAGTTAATTATTATTGAATTCGTTATTACTGCTTTGTTGTCACCCAGCTCAGCCAGGGTAAAATGATGACAGTAGGTATCTCATTAAAACAGCTGTTTCAATTATGTAGCGGCAAATATTTAAAAAGCGGGCCTTCCAAGTTTAAAGCTGTTAGCAAAGTTTGTTTGTGCTGCTTGTGCCAAGATTCTTTGACCGAAAAAGGAGGGGAGAAATATAGTGTTCGTCTTAATTGGTTGGGGTAGGAGGAGAGGGATGCTAAGCAGCAGAACATAAAAGGTTGAATATGAGCTCCAAACAAATTTCCAGAGTTTGTGGGTGAATTTGTTTCTTCTCATCTTTTGTTAAATTCAGTTTTGTTTACTGTACATCAATTACATTTAGACACTATGACAAAAGAGGAGTGTTTGTATTGATTTCTTTCCAGCTGGAGGAAGTGATATGACTGTAAGGTTTGTTTGGGGTATTTTTTGTTGTTGTTTTTTTTTTAGCTGTTTATTGTTTACTAGTTGACATTCATATTTATTAATTTTAATCAGTAGGAGGTTATTCCCTCCTTCATAGACAAAAACAAGTCCTATCTCAGATTCTGTTTCATAGTGTCTCTGTAGTTATTTTGATCTCTGATAGGAACAAAAAGTTGATTTGATTGCACTCTTTCCATAATATGGTTTGCATCATCATGTTCAACCTCTTAGAATCCATGCATTTCTCTGCAATGAGGGCATTCATGCCCCTGTGTACTTAGGTTTTACACCCTTCTGCTTTCATTTTGGTTATCTTTCTACAGGACAAGTATAAAAACATGAAATAGCTGGCAATGAATTGACTTGAAACTGTCTCAGAAGAACATACTACAGTTATCAGATAATTTCTGGCTAAGACATGTTCTGTAATAGTATAATTCCTCTGACAATTATATTGCTGACAATCACCTCAAAGTCATCATTATTGAGGTAAATGGCTAAATGTCCACTGAAAATGAGTTTATGCTTGGGATAAGGTATCTATCCAAGGTGGTGGATGGCTACTCAAACAATTTCTGTAGCTGCGGCAATCAGTAGTATTCCCTCAGTGGCCTGAGTTCAATACAAAACCACCTAATTAGAGAGGGCTGGGTGCTAAAAACATGTGATTTTGAGAAAGGAAAACACTTCTGCATCCTTATGCTTCCTCCTGCCTACAGTTACCAAAGTCAGGATTTCCTCAACCTGATTTATTTACCAATATGAGTTCTGTCTAGGTAAAAAAATATAATTTTTGGCTGCTTTATTGATTTATGGATGTTCAACAACCTATTTTTAGCAGTTGTTGAGTCACTGGTAGCAAGTTCTAGACCAGTGGTCATGTGAATATGGAGATTATCTCAACATCTTGAGCATGGTATGTCTAGCATGTCCAGAAGTCGTGCCTAGGTTCAGGAGATTCATTCATGGTAAATTCTGTGTATCCAGACATGTTGGACTTTCAAAAAATGGGCCACATGTAATTAGTCCATTCAAAATGTTGTGTGTAGAAATATGGAAGCCCAATGGCAGTTTTTCTGATGTTAGATCAAAAGGAGCTTTATGATAAAAAATCATAAGGAATATCTTTTAAACTTATTAATAGTGGATTTTACTGTCAGCCCAAAGGAATTGAGAGAATGATCTTTCCTGTTAAAAGGGAAGTCATGTCACTTAATCAGAAGCTACAAAGGGCTGTATATAATGATTTTAATCCTGAAAGCATAATAGTCACTGCAGTTTCTCTCAAAAATGTTATTATTATTAAAAAATCACTTTTCAGAGAAAACACAGAAGCATATTTATTATTACCACTTTTTTTTCTTTATTTTTAGAGTAAAAATGCCTGTATAACTTCATTTTGGTATGTGCTTGATTGCTAATTGTTTCCATTTCAGAGAATCTAATGTAATTGCTGCTGAGTGGCTCTTCTTTCCCACTGGTCCTGTTTTGTCTTCTTATGAAGAAAAAAAGCATTCTCAACAGATTTTTTTTAAACCATATATACATTTTGTCACTGCAGTGAAGAGCTCCTACCAGGTGTCCAAGCATCTGAGTTAATTATAGCTAGAGGATAAAGCTCTGTGTTCATAGAAGTTATAGATGAAACTTGGGAGTGAGGGGGAAGGGTTGTCTTACAGGTATCATTATGTTGAAGCAGCTTTTGAGATAAAAAAGAACATCTGAAGTCTCCATTAGGAATTATAAATTTCCAAGTCTCATCATTCCAATTGCAGCCTTTGGGCACAAGTAAATATTCCAAAATGAAGCTCAGCCACTTTCCTCTGTTTTCTACATAGACTTCCCTAAGGTTTAATGTGGTTTTCAGCAGTAATCACAATTATTCATCTCTCACATGGTAGAAAATATGCTGTGACTTTTTACTAAATTCAGGGACATGGGACAGCCTTTACTGTATATTAGGAAATAATCTGGGCCCATCTAATAAAATTTTTTTGTCTTTGGAATCCCTTTCAGCTGAATAGTAGATGCAAGGCTGAAAGTCAGAAAAATTGCTTTGCTGCAAAGCCCTACAATGAAGTCAGACCATCCAGGAGAGTCATATTCCTGGTGACTGACAGTAATGTACCTGCCTTTCTGCTGGTTATGTACTACTCCCAGGTAGGAGCCTGGAGGCAGAATCATTCTGGAGAGAAAAGGGCTGTGTGGTGGGAGGAGTGAATCCTGGTGCCATTTGCCAAAGCGTAGGATGGACAGACTGCTACTCCTTCCACTGCTGTGAAACAGCTCTTTGTGAGAAAAGGGGGTCAAAGCCCCAGACCTGTCCAGGGAATTTGTACTACTGATTGGAAATGAGAACATGGACTGCTTCTTGGTAGGAGGTGTAGCCAGCTTTGCAATTCTGTTGGTTTATTGGTTTGCGGTGTTCTTCTCCTCCTGGGCCAGTTCTCAAGAAATACAGACAGGAGAAGCTCTGTAGAAGAATGGCAAAATGCAAAAGAGAGACAAGTGTCTTAGAAAGAAGTCTCATCTCTTCCTTACCTTTTGAAACCTATGATTTCACCCAGGAATCCACTCAATAGTTTTGTTTTGTTTGGATCTGATTTTTGAGTTTATTTGCTTCCACAATTAAAAAAAAAGTTTCAAAGTAGAATCTCAGGGAATAATACAGTAAATGAGATTTGGAAATATTACAAGATTTAAAGATAACCTGATTAATTTTTGCTTGTTTAAGTTTTGGGAGCTTTTGTTTTTCTTGTGGATTTTTACTTTCCTTTTTGGTCTACACAATTTCCCAGTTAAGAATTAGAGCTCTTATTGTTAAATATGCATTATTATTTAATAATTAGGGGATTATTATTTCTTATCTAAAATAGAAAATTTAAATCAATATTAATTTTTAAGTTAAGAGTTACTTTGGATACTTTCATTCAACCATACATGTACATTGGTCTATAACTAACCTTGTGTTTATTTGGTTCCATGTTTTGGCACCTTTCCCCAGTAAAATTTTCCATAACATTTTGGGTTGGGTTTCTTATCATTATATTGAAAGCATCAAAGTACGTAAGAGTGATAACCTACTATATTATCCTACGTAGGCTTGTATTGAAAAATAAGTAAACATTCAAGATCTTGAAGAATAGACTCTTCATATTATGTCAGGTTTATTTCCTGACCTACATGACTATATGGCTATTGTTTTCCACTAATTTTGTTCTGAAAGAATAGTGACTGGCAAGAGAAATTTTCAAAAATGCCTATGGTATTGAGAATTGTAAACCCTACTTTTCCAAAGTAATTTGTGAAGCACTCAGGCTGTCAGAAATACTGTCTTTAGGAGTCATGTTTTTGTTTAGCTTCAGTAAAATTCCAAAGGATGCCTGCTCATCAAAATATGTAACTTCCATTTTAAAATCAGATTAGATATTATTTTTGAGATAGTTACAATTTTATTAATATGGTTTGAGTGACCTTTGTCTGAGTTTAATAGTCTTATGAACAAGAAAAGGAAGGATGGAAAAAACTTCCCCTGATTTTATGTTTTCTTCTTTGATCATTGCACATTTGTTTAATGCTGTTTTGTCGTAGGTTTCAGTGGCAAATCAGTAATAGCATGGAATGGCTAACCTGTTTGGTGGGATGCAATATTTAAAAATTAAACTGTTGGTAGCATTCTATTGCTGCTGCTCTGCAGGAATGGATTTTACACATTAGCAGTATTCTCAATCACATTAGTAAAATATATAAAAGTTTGTTTACATTTTACCAGTTAAAACATTCTGTCTGTTGAGTAGGTTTTTATACCATATTTTCTGTCTAAAGACAGCCCTCTTAGCTATGATCTAATCTGGGTTGTGTTGATAAATTTCCACCAAGAAACTTCCACCTTTCACTTCCCAGCTGCTGGCCTTAATATTTGCATCTTATTAAACCTAAAATCTCAGATCAGTCAAGTGATGATCACCATTTTGTGTCCTGTAAGGCCTTTCATTTATTTAATTTCCAAACTTGTTTAGAATGACTTCAATATTAAAATCACAGCTTTTACAATCCTGTCTGTAGTTGGAAAGGTAGTCTCTGTGTAACCATGTTCCTTCTTTTGAAAGCTTTGGGAAGAACTGATCAATTTAGGATTTGGAATAATCCTCTGTTCCAACATCCAAGGACATAACTGAGGTTTAGGCCCATATCTAAGTTTAAGCTACATTGTGAGCAGCTCTGCAGCTTTCCACTATTAGCGGCATATTATACACTAGAAGCAGAATCTATGCAAATGCATCCCCCCACTGCATACCAATTTGTGTTGATACACAACTTCCACAGAAATATGAAATATCCTCAGTGCCACAAACTTATGAAGGGAAGACATTCAATATCTCAGACAGTGTAACTCATCACCATAGTAAAAAAAACTCTCTAGGAGATTACTACATGCCAAGCATGGAGAAATTGTCAATTATTTCAGTAGCTTGTACCTCAGACTTTTTTTCCCTGATATATTTCCTCAATCCTGTTTTTGTGTTCATATTTGGTCATGTTACTAATTATTCGCTGTGACAGCAGCCAGATCCCATGGAGTCACACTCCTTTATGGGGGCTGAGTGCACCCACCTTTGTCTCAGTATAATGTACTGCAGCACCAGCATTCAGCATCCCAACCCCCTCCTTCCTTTTCTTTTTTCCTCTGCTCTCCCCCTCCCCTTGCTCCCCAGATAGTCCATTCTCCCAAGGAAGCAACCATAGCAGAAGTCTCTCCTGATTCATTACCATTTCATAGTAAGAACGGCACTTTGTAAAACCATAGGCAAGCACAAATGTTGAGGAAAGGACATAATACATGCAGATTTGTCATGAGTTTTGTAATTACCTTTGCATTCTTCAAGGAATCCCAGAAGCATAAGGAAGGAAGGAAGTAGTGTTGTTTTGGCCCCAGATGACTTTAAAACTATGGTACATTGCATTGCGGGATCCTATTAATAATTAAACTATCTGTCACTTACCAACAACATACATTCCAAATCAAATTTAAGCAAAAAGAAAAAAAAAGATCATTTGGGACTGAATTAGCAGGCTTCAGAGAGAAATAAATAATAATCAAACATCTGTGTTCTAAATAGTACGTGCTTTATCAAACAAACAACTGTTACCATCTCATTGTATAAAATGGCTTGGGGAAAACACGGTAGCTCAAAAGCAAAGTCTCAGTTAGAAAAGAGAAAAAAAAGTTCATTAACGAGTCAGGAAGTGATTGAAAGTTGCCATGTTGCTGTATTGCCTTTTTCCTCTGTTGTCTGTGCTGGCAGTAAAACTGTATTTATTTTAGTACTCAATTCAGTGGACAAATGGCAACTCCACAGCTAAGAAATGCTACTGGCATATATTCAGAAGGTACAGCAGCTGAAACTTCCAAATATTCTGAGCTTCATAATATGATCCTATCTTCCTTACTTGCTGACTTTTCAAGCACCTCGTCTCCAGTGAAGATTATGGGGTTTATTTTTGCCAGGGACAAGATAAAGGATACCAAATAAACAAATAGGAAAGAGGGAGAACTCACTATTACCTCCATGTTGCCAAGACATGCTGCTAAGGCATCCTGCTGACCAGACATTAACACATTGCTAATAGGCACAAGGGGGAAAAATGACCCAAATAAAGCAGTAATAAATAACAATGCAGTACACTAATTAGCCTAGTGTAATATTTCATAATACACAGGCTATTTTTGTCCTTCCTCCTCTCCTTACATCCATCTTTCAGCCTCTTGGAAGCCACTAGGATAGCATGAGTTTGCAGGATAATAAACCAAATAAACTCATCATTGGGACTATAACAAGATGACTTTCTCTGTGTCTCTTAACATCACATTCCCTTTTTCCACACCAAATCATGCTCTTATATCACTATGACTGAGGAATATTGGTGGATAGCTGCAAATGATCCATGACAAGATCACAGGCAAAAATCTAATGACAGTACAGAGAAAGCTTTGAATATTTCATATTACTGTTAGTAGGGTTTTTTCCCCTCTTTTCCTGAACTGCAGTACTTGATAGCTGCTATGACTGCATGTCTGCAGGTTAGGATTCTGCTACCTTTCGAGCAGGCGGCTGTCTGTTTGTCTACTCCTTAGGTAACTGTGTTAAAATATCCTATTCCAGCTGTAACACTTGTTTTACAAGAGCCCTGGTTTTGTCTGACACAATATGGAACAACATTTGTCATTCGTTATCAGGGGTGATATATTTGTTAGCCTGCAGAGAAACATCTGCTGTGCTTTAATCTCTAGTGTGCAGGCCAATATTCATAGGATACAGCTGCATAAAATCACAGTATTAGATGGGGCTGTCCAGTCTGACATGAAGGCTAGCTGGCAGGCAGACAGAAACAGATTTTATTATCTGCCTTTTACATATTTATTTATGTCAAATATTTCTGAGAATCCATACATTAAAGCCCTTTTTATGCATTGTTGTTTTCTGGTGACAAGTCATCGACAGCCAAATGAGAAATTTATGTTACATATTTAATATGGACATCTGAATGATTATCAAATCTATAGAAGCCAAGCCTGCCCAATCACCCCTAAATAATGGATGAGAAGTGGATGTGACTCAATTTGTTCAGTATAAAACCTAGACGACCTCTGTCTCTCATTTCATCACTGCAGCACTGTCATTATTTGCTTCTATTCATCTCACTTGGCATCACTCAATAAAATCTGCACATGATAAAGAGAATAACCTTGGTCAATAGTAAGAATGCATGAGGAGGAAAAATGATCATTTCCTCTCCTCCACAATGGTGCCACAATGTACACCACCATGGCTATCTGAACTTCACATGGATGCTGGTATGTAGTCATAAGAAAGAGGAGAGAAAACCTTTAATGAGATGGTTGGATGTAGGGAAGAGGAAGGATGGGCTCGATAATGTATTTTCATTTAGTTTGTGGATTTCTGGTGAGAAAATTTTTAGGAGGGATTTAAAACAGAAAAAAAAAAGGCCACTGGAAATATGACTTTATTTAAAATAATTGCAGAAACATTCTTGCAAGAGAAAGATGGTGAAAGGATTTGATAAAAGTTGCCACAAATTCTTCTGCTACTACCAAGTAAGGGTTTGATAGCCCCAGAAAACATCCTTTTCATTGAGACTACCAAAGAAGTACTTTGGTAAGAAAGAAGAAAAGACCATGTTAAAAGAACTCATCATAGCAAAAATTTGGCATAGGGGAAGGAGAAAAAAAAAATCAGTTGTGCAGGTTAGATTTTAGAAGCAAATCCTGCTCTTTGAAAATAGTTCAGTAGGCTGCCTGTGAACATGAAAGTCTCGTATCTAACATTATATATTCACTTCCCTTTTCAAAGGTGCCATAGTTGGGACGACATGTCAAAAAATGAATGCAGGAATGACAAAGGTTAATTTCATATGCATCAAGATGAGAAGGCTTCTGGTCACAGAAATGTCCAAAATGTGCAACCAGGTTTCAAGGAAGCAAGAAAGATGACCTATGTCATGCTTAGCAGAGCTAAGCATGTAACACTGTAATTTTATATCTCATTATTCATACAAATACCCTACAAAAGATTTACCAAAATGGACAAAGCTACAGAAGGTTGCAGTGAAAAATGATAGGAACAGAAGGTTAGGAGGGGCATAAAGGATAGGAAATTGTAAGCAAAAAGCAGGCAGAACTGGGCTGCAGTCTGCTGATTAAAGATTGGGTTACTGCTGTATTTAAAAAAGGAACAGAGTCAGTGAGTCTGAGGATGTTGGCTAGACTGTCTGAGGATGTTGCAGACTGTTAGTGCAGAAGCAGCAGCAAAGTATCAATCTGCAAGTTTGAAAAAGATGAGTATGAATCATAAGGAAACTATTTAGTAAAAGAAAAAAGGGAACTGTGGGTACACCTAAGGACATGGGATCATAATGGGTCAAAACATAGGTATAGCATTGAATTCAAAGACTGATGAGGAACACAAAAGGAGCCTTGTGTATATATACAAGTGAGAAATTACTGAAGTGGCTTTGCATATCCATACTATGTAGACATTTCTCATTGGCTTGTCATGTTTTCTTCTCAGTTCAGCAGTGTAAATTGCAAGTCAGTGTCACATGTGAGGGAAGCTGTCATTTGGCAGCCTCCTAGAGCAAAGCAATTTGGTTTCCAAAGAAGAGCTTGTGGTGGACTTGGAAATAATTTTAGATGAACAGAAGAGGCTCCCAATTGAGGATAATATTTGAAATGCAGCAGTCCTGACAAAGAAAAGGCATTCTTTGTTTTAACAAGAATTAGCTGAAGAGGATGAAAAGCAGGGGTCAAACAGAGTGCACTAGAAGAAAAGGAAACAGGGACACAGGATCACCAGGATCAGAGAGAAGATGCTGATATCTATTATCGATGAGAAAGTTGGTGTAAGTTACAAAATAACTTGGTAAATGCAGGGAAAAAAAGCAAAGAGAAAGGGAAATCCCGCCTTCAGCAAATGTCTAAGGAAAAAAAAATCCAAACTAAAATGAACAAGCTGTTCACCTAAATCCAACTAGCATGAAGTGGAAGATTGTTCAAGATTATCTTTTGTGAAAACTTCATAGAAGAATGAGGAAGTGAAGGTCAGAGGAGACCAGGTCTGGCAAGACTAATTAGATCTGTAAAGCTGGTAGGTATCAAAAAGGGATAAGTAATGAAAGAGCATATGGTTGGAGTATTTAGAGATAGAACCTGTCAGAGGAAATAATCATATTCAGATGATAAAATGATGTTGAATACCTGGCCATGTGGGTCTCTAGAGAAGGAGGTTCTTTGGGGTTTTTGAAATGCAGTAGATTATGCCATAGATTAAATGGTACCTGAAGCAGTAGTCAGAGATTACTGAACAAAGTGCAGGTTAGGTATTGAGTATCTGCAGAATATCTGTAGGGGGTGAGGACACTGGGAGAACTCTCTGTATTAGACAGAGAGAGAAAGAAGATGGATCACAGAAGGAGATGAAGTTGTGGAAGGGATGATAATTTTCCTATTTCTTACAAATCATAAGAAATTACACATATTATTTTCAGGCTAGCCTGGGAATACATAAAATTTTTACCAAAATGATTTAATAAGCAGTGTAGTGGAAATATAAATTGTAAATAAAGATGACAATAGAGAAAATGTTGAACTGACAATAAAAGAACCTTAAAAATTCTCATTTTGAATGCAGCAGGAATATTTGTACAAATACATTAAAATTCCTGAGCTGCTACATTAGACTTATTTTATTTCTATTTCTCCAAAAGGATAATATAATTCTACAATTAAAATCAAAATTAAAAAGTTACCACTTTCCTTTTTCTTACCTTTACATACATAGATGTTACTGATGTCTCTAGGTTGAAATAATAGGGGCAAATTTAAAAAAAAAAAAGAAGCATAAATATCATGTTAAGTTGTCCAGCACTGTGCCCAGTGAGAGTCTTACTTTTGTTTGTTGTCAGCATTGTAGGAATCAACTTGACATGACTTGTCTGCATATTCAGGAATTATCTGGGAAAAGCCACATGCAAAAGCAGAACCAGTTAGGAATGGTGAATTGGTGGAACTCATTTGTAATAGTCATGAGCAGTTTGATCGTTTCCCCAGCCTTTTGAAGCCATGTGATTTGTGCTGTAAAGCTAATGCTGGCAATAAAGAACCCATGTCTATCTGTTAATCAGGTTGAAGATGGCAGCTGTTTCACATCAAGAGGATTTTAAGACAAAAGAAGAATAAAATACAACACAGAGAGAGAAAGGAAAATTCTATTCTTTGTCAGAGCCTAAAATTAATCGTGATGATTTAAACAATTCCAATGAAGACCTTTGTGTACAATGAGGAGATAGTGGGGAATATTGTGTTTCATTGATGAAGCATTGATACAATCAGCTTCAGGTCTCATTGAATGCCTTGAATTCCTTTCAAATTCCTTTACTTTTCAAAGTCTAGCACACTGGAGAAAGTTACCTTTTCATGCTTCGTTGTCACAGCCTTCAAAATGACATTAATTATTGTAGCTTTTTTTCTTAGAGTTATACAAGAATAAAAGTTATTGGATATTATCTGTCTGCCATGTAAAGGAAGTTTGGGGTTTTTTTAAATTCTAGCAGTTTCTTTGATTTATTCCAAATGTTTTTTTTGTTTATATCATGTGGTGACTTCATAATAAAATCTACTATGAGAAAGGGTGCTTCTATTTTTCAGGTTAGATGAAGTTGGAAAGAGTTCTGAAGTGTAGGAATTCAGAGGATTTCTTGTCTCTGCAGTCAGCTAGGTTTTTCTTTTGTCTTCATCTGAGTCTAAACTTACCCCACTATGCATGAGGAAGATCTGTGCTGTGTTGTTTTGGATTTGAGCAACTCCAACAAGGTCTTCTTATGTTGGTTTTATTACACAAATGAAATACCACTAGCGAGGGGATTCTTGTTCAAATGCCCACCATTTAAAGACTGTACTGAAAGTAATTTATATTGTATTATATTATATTATATTATATTATATTAATCATATCATATCACATTACATTATTATAATACATATATTATTTTGATATGAGACCTGGAAATTCATGAATCAGTGAATTCATTAATCAGTGAAAGGATTCAGTTGATTTCAGATTGATTTGCGTCTCTAATTACTTTAGCCATATTATATTATTTCATTTTAGAAAAAAAAAAATAAAGCAATTAAGCCTTACTGGTAAATAGCATATATACTCATACCTTTTCCTTCCTTATCCAAAAGCAGTGCTGTATGGAGTGACTGTTAATTTTATAGGCAAATGATGAATTATAGAACCATATAATAAAAATGTCTCTCTGCTTAACAAATCTAGCCAGTGTCTTGCAATCAATTTTTTTTGAGACTCACCCCACTCTTCAAGAAGCCTTACACAGGCAAAACAATCCACCCCACAATATTTTATGGTTTTGTTTCCACAAATTGCACACAGCCAAAAGATAAGAAAGGGTAGGATTATAACACTTTTTTTTGTGCACAGAAACATTAGCAGTTCTCAGTTCTCACAGTATGAAATATATAACTGGAACTTTAAATGGATACCAGTGGGAAGGGCTTAGGCTCACTCTTCAATGAAACACACAATGTGTTTTTAGTCCATGAATGGCTCAAAATTACAGACTTTAAGTTCATGGTGGCTTTAGGATTTTTAAAGAGGGCTTTTATGGCTCTCTATGGGTTTTGTAGAGTTGGACAAAGGCACCTGGTTTTGCAGATGTAGGGAAGTGAATAAATAGCGCTAATAAAATCTTAAACACTCATCAAGAATTTCCTGAAATATTTCCTAAGTAACATGCTTGACACATATTTGCATTTGTTTTGTCATGTACACCAAAAAGATGATCACAAATATCTACTTTGTGATGTATCTTTGTAGATATAGCATGTACTTATTAAAATTACCAAAAGTCACAAAGAATATCACGTAGGCAGTCTCTGGAGAGGGAAAAAATGAAGGAAAGTTCAATACATGTCCTCAAAATGCAAGGTTTAATCTTACAAATTGCTAAACAGATTTAATACATATTATAGTAAATACAAAACCTTAGTTAAACACTTGGCAGTGGTGACTTCTGATCTTGTTTGTATTACAATTGTATAGTATGCATTGATAGTATACTCATTTATGTGCCTATATATTCATTCAAATGCTCTGTTGTGTCTTTTTTTACCTAAATGGAAGTGGTTTCTTTTTGTTTTCCCACTCTGCTCTGCTCTGTTCCCATACCTTAAGAAAGCTGGCTACAACTGTTACTGTAGCTGAATACATGGGCAATTATTTTCAAACAGCTGGAAACTTTTTAAGGCTCGTTTTTCTGCTCTGTGAGGTATTAGTAGGTAGCTCTTCTTTCATGATGAATTGCACGGCTCTGCCTGAAGACTACCTATATTTTCAATCTCCTTTTGCTTATACTTAACATTGAAAAGGTCTGTAACTTGAACCACACAACTATCAGGTTCCACACAGGAGCTTCACTATTTGGCAAATTATTTGCCTTTGTTGCATTCATTTTTGTTTATAAAATACTAATTACCTCTTTTATTGTTTGAAGAGATTAAAAGTTAATAGGAGAAACTAAATAAACAGAATGCCATTCTGCACAAACTATATAAGCTGGTAATTAATTTCTGGCCTCCTCTGAGCTAATTAACTCATATAAAGAAATGAAGTTAATGAACCATATTTCTAGTCATACAAGTGTAGATACAAGCAGTTTGACTTAATGAATTAATAAGATATTTCCTTTCTTAGAGGTTTTTCAATTGTCTTCCTAGTCTGTAGGCCTTCTTAATGTTTCTTTCTGGCTAAAATATTTAATAAATGTCAGGGCAACCTGGAGATGGGACTTCACAAATTTTACTGTCATGTAGGAGACCACAATTTCAGAGCAAACAGGGAATTTTAGCTCAGCTGGGTGATGAATCTTGATATACAACAGAGATGTTTTATTCTGACTGGAGGTGATGCAGTAACCATCTTAGACTGAAAAGTAACAGTTTCTGAAAATGCAGTAATTTTTCTTTATCTGGACTAAGGCACAAGTAAAAATGAAATAATTAATAATTGTAATGATATCCCTTTGGCTGAGTGAAAGGATCAATTGTTTGTTTAGACTGCTGACAACCTCATTTCCATCAGCATTTCATTGGGAATTTGCACTGTTATCTGTGCAGGCTATAAGCAAAACTTGAGTTGGATGTATAATTCTTAGTTAATCTTGAGAAAAAGATTGTTTATCTCATACTCCCTGATTTTCTGGGAGTAGGACTTATTTTGACTATTTTGCTACAGTACCTATACAATGTTAACTTTTACTGTGCTAAACTGGTATCAAATAGACCCGATGCTAAGGAAAATAATATATCCAGTGTGACAATCCTTGGAAAACCCTTTCTCTGTGGCTTTGCATGACATCCCCCATGCAAGTCAGTCCCCTGTAAATCTTACTGTGATGCCACTAACACTCCCTCAAACAGAGTTGAGTCATACATTTATGAAGTACCACAACCCCCAACATTCCATGGAGTACAGTTTTCTGCAAGACTGATTTTCCATTTTTTTCATTTCAAGGGATGAAACATGATTGTATTGATTACTTTATTGTTATAATTTTGTAAACATTTTAAAATTATTTATTGATAAATAGTCTTGAGAACATGATGCTTCTAATACATTAAGAATAAGAAGATAAACAGAGGAAAAATATAGATTTTAAAGCTGATTTTTCCCTTCTGTACTGGAGTACAGAAAATAATTTGACATCTATTATGAGACCTGGAAATTCATGAATCAGTGAAAGGATTCAGTTGATTTCAGATGGATTTGCATCTCTAATTATTTCCGAAGAAGAAAATAAAAGAGGTGAAAAGTTTCTACATATTTCTGAAGGTCACACTGTTCTATATATAGATATTCCTTGCTTTTTTTTCCCTTTTATATGAAAACTTCTCTTATCCTATTGTTTTGAACATGCCATTTACCTAAGTGTAAGCAGTCTCTGCTTCAGACCTTTGACCTTGGACTGTGACCAGATGATCAATTTTGTTTTCCTTGGGCCTGAAAGCACAGCTGACACAGCTTTAGAAATGTATTTCATCTTGATTTAGTAATTTTCATTTATCCATCTCCATTATTTACTTAGATGTTAAGACTACATCCTTTCTGGGCGATTTGTTTCTAATTGTTGAGGTAGACACACATAAACATGCTGCAGTCACTAAAAGTAAACAGTGTCTGGCTGCTGATAGTCTGAACATAAAATGACCAGGGCTTTTTAGATTCAGAAGAATGGCTGCTTAGTACCAACATGCAATGTAATTAAAAAACAAGATTCCAATAAAACCAGTTTCAGAGCAGCTTGTCAATATAAAACTCATGAAGGAAAAAAGCATGGCAAACTATGATTTTCCCAAAGAAAACATTGATACCATTTAAGGTTTTGCAGAAACAAGAATGCAATTTCTTTTTTTTCAGTTCTGAGTCCATTTCTCTGATACTGCCTGTTAATAGACCCTAAGTATTAAATCCAAATACTTTGCCTGTCCAAATCCATGCATAGCAGACCAGAGTGCTGGCAGTATCACATGGGGTTCTACCACAACCACATGTGGAAGGTATCTGCAAAGGAAATACTGCAGAATCTTTTTGAGTAGACAATTGCATTCATTCAGGGCATAAATTATAAGGTATTCCATATTATCACAAGGGCAAATTTTATGGCTCATGGTAAGTGCACCTTTCACCTAGAATAAATATTTACTTATTTAAGAAAGGAAGGTATGATGGTGTCCTCACTGAATATAACATGTATCTTTGGAAACAAATAAGGTTATTGCTGTCCTTCAGTCCTTTTAATGCTGTGTGAGATATTGATGGCTAAAAGCTCACATCTTATCTTACAAGCTCACTGTGCTTCTTCAAGGACAACCAATAAGTTGCTCTCCAGAACAGCCTCCATCTACAACCAAATCTTTGCCAAATCAAATTCTTATGTCTTCCAGATCAAGCCAAAACCACAAAGTTCTGGAACTGGCAGAGTTTCTCTTTGATTAGGTACCCAGATGAGGCATCTACTGTGTTCTAAAATTTCTGATTAATAAATTATCAAATTATTCTCTTATGTAGTCTTTGCTGCCACCAGATTCCTGCTATAAAATGCCCCTATCTTCCAGTCTTTGATCTTTTTTGAGATGCATCACAGTGCTAGAAATACACTACTGGGCATGGTTATACTCAGAGTTTAAACTACAGATTTCAGAAGCCTAGTCCTATGTACATCACATATTTAAAACTTTTATATGTATTAAAGCTAATCTACTCTTCCTTTAGAAAATGACATGTTTTCAACATATGTCAATGGACAGTATGAAAGATCATTCTGTTAACAGATAAAAATAAATCCTGGTTTACTTGATAGGAACTGCCTGGACAAGATAAAATTAAACTGCATCTTCCTGTCTACACTATGAATTAACATATGGGTGTTCTGCACTAAGATTATATCTTTTTTCCCTTGGTTTTCTTTGTAGGCTTGATTATTATTAAAGACTAAACCCTATGTTTAAGACTGTGCAAGTTAATACTCTTGAATTAACTTTTAACTTGTATTTTTTCCTAGTCCATAATCAGATAATCTATGAGCAGGACTGTTTAATAACTTTTAATTTTAGGATTTTTTTTCTAATGACCTTTAATATTAACCCTTCTTTGGGTGATAAAAGGAACATATTTCATGTCCTATGTGTGCTCTATATAGTCTGTTCTACTGCTAGGTAAATGACATACAAGTATTATTTGTTAAACAATAAGACTGAGGAGAATACAAAAGAGAAAAACCTTCCTGAAAGGTGATATTTGGTGGCTGAGTTTACAGGAGAGAGTCATATTTCCATGTGGTGCTGCTGTAGCCATGCACCTTTTTCAATAGCCTGCTTTGTGGGGCTGCCTGCGCACTTGACCTGCACTTAGAGATTTGAGCATTCAATTCCAAGTCACACCACAAGCAGGCAACCTTTAATAAGTGCAGTTTGAAAAGGCTACAATCTCTTTGGATTAGATACTTCTGTATGGAAAGATCCTCATAATTTTGGCAAAGAGAATAATTTTACAGCTTGTGATTTCTACATTCCTTTACCAAACAGTGGCCATCAGTGACGGGGGGAGTACATGCATTCTAAAGACCAAGGGGAAGTTGGGTAATGCTGATAAGCAAACACCTAAAACCCTGGCAGGCTTTTTCCACCATGGTTCATGCAGCACTGGGTGTGCATGTGTTAGCAATCTAAAAATAAAACAATGGTTATGATCATTATTGGGTGGACATGGTTTTAGAAAAATAAACTGCTCTTAGAAGATAGCTTGAGTAAACATATTAATGCTGAGATATAAATCATGGAGTCCCTCTACATTTTCATTATCTTCCTCTGAGGATTTACCACGCTGTAAATGAGATTCTATAGGAAACTCACCCATATATAAAAATTAATAGTGTGATGTCAAGCCTATAAAGAGTAACACTCAAATCATTATATCGATATTTTAATAATTGTTGTAATCAATTATAGTTACATAATTTTGACTTTTCTCAGTCCATTTTTAATACCCTCTGGCTGCTGTATTAATACTTTTTTGGTCGTTGAGAGGAATCACAAATGGTTTCTTAATTTAGAGAAAGAAAAACATTGAATTCTTAAGCAGATAAAAAAGGCTTAAATACATCATGATTAAACCATATGTCTTGTACGATCATCTCTTAAGTACTATAAGTCTTTACAGATGTACTGACCTCTTAGATTCCACAGCACAAATGAATCCCATTGCAACTGCGATATATTAATATTTGTCAAAGTCCTCCAAATTGAAAAGATTTTCTTTTCCTAGTACATGGGATTGCTTAGTTGAAAATTAAAGTTCTTGTCCAAATAGAGCTGACAATTTGTTCCCTTCTATCCTGGGGAAATTTCTCCCTCCTTCTGTTAGTTAATATTTATTGTGTTTCATTTTTAATAGCATGAGAACAATACTGCCCTATTCATAGTTAGTAGAAAATATTCAGGTTTTTAGGAGCAAATGAAGTTGAGAGCACCTAAACATCTTGAAGACTATCTCACTTTCATGTGTAGAAATACTGACTCAGACAAGAAGTAAGGGTAGAACACAATAACATCATTATTTTCATATTTTCCACATTGTTATTCTCTTTCAGTGGTTGTTTAATCAACAAGAAATTAAAAATTATTTGGAGATGTACTTTGTCCTGAACACTGTTTTACATTTATAATATTTATGAGGATTGTCTTAGATTTGGAACAGAAATTGTCTCATTTCTACTGTAGCAGGCTCTCTGCAGTACAGGGACATGTAAGGACAGCTAACTTTCAAACACCAGAAAACAGGCATCTCTGAAACACAAACAATGTTGATTGATTATGGAAAACTAAAGGTTGCAATCAAAAAAACCCAACCAACCCATTTATTCAGTCCACCACAAAACAGACTAATTCAGCCCCTAATCTAACTCAATTGGAATCTAGCTAAAATGAAACAGGTGAGCCTGACACTTCCAATGTGATGGAAGTTAATGCAAACACTAGGCAGTTTATTTTCAGGGCACTTATGAATGTGGTTTATGAAAAATATCATTAATTGAGTTTGATCACTTAAGAATTTGCTTTTTAAGTCATCCTCTAAACCTTGATATTGAATTAGTAGTGGTATTTTGAGCCTTAAAACTTGCATCTTTACTATTTTACACTTCCATTCTGACTTACCTCTTTTGAACTCACCAATAATGTTTTCCAAAATCATAATTTTCTTTCTGGAAAATAGTTTGGTTTTTTTTTTAAATTCAGAATGAAGTTTCCATATGAAAATGTAGGAGACCTAGGTTAGGCAAGTTTTCCATATAAAAAGACCTGCCTTGACCATGCAAGGATGAAGTGTTAGAAAATTTAATTCCCAATGGAAAGTGACCAGAAGATTGTGGATTGTATCATGGTCTCTGCACAGTGTGCAAGAGTTGCAAGTCTGTGGCAGATAATGAGATAAGAGTGTGAATTAATAATTTTGCATTTAGAGGGGTAATTGTGAAGAAAATGATAAAATTTTATGTTGATTTAACAGAAGACTCTCACAGTGTGATCAATGTAACTGATTTTTCTACAATGATGGGTACAACAGAACACACACAATGGCTAAATTACATCTTTAAGAAGAAATCATGCATTGAGTACCAAAATGCATTTACAAAAAAATTACTTGATGCCTTTTAGCAGATTGATTAGAACCATAAATAGAGAGGGACAATCACACACAAAGAAAAGTAAGACATAATTAATATTAATATAAGGTTATGGAATGCATGTCATTCATTTTATGTATTTAGTTATGCAAAATTCTTCATAACTAAGTATTTGTAGCTATTCTGCATTAAGAAAGAATCTACAATAGCTGTGTCAGTTACACCACAAACATCTGCCCTTGTTAAAAATAATTGCACAGCTTTTTGTCTTGTCTGGTCCTGGTTCCCAGTTAGTGAATTTCTTAGAAAGCTATGGGACAGGGAATCTCTTCCAGCTTTCCCTGAAAAAGTCAAGTGTGAACTCAGCAGAAAATCTCTTGTCAATTTGTACTTAAACAGAATGCACTGGATGCAATATATAAAAAGAAAAGTCTGTGTCTCTGTGTGTCTCTCAAAACTCACCACCAAGAACTGCTCATGGAGCAATGCCAGTGGATGTACTGATACTCTGGAAGAGCAGAAAATCTGTCAGATGGTTGACATGATAGCAGACACAGAAGTAAAAAAATCACTTTCTGTTTGGTCTCCCAAGCATGCATGGATCAAAGTAATAATGGCAATGAGAAGCAGCTTTGCTTCCATAAAACAAAGAACAATCATACTTGCTGGCCTTGAGTGCTGAGAGCATGTAGGAGGCGTAACAGGGAAGATACAAGATGGGATTATTCTAATGGAGCATTGTTACTGAACTAGCAGCACTCCTTGCACCATCTCAGTGGCACAACCAAGACCACAGAATTTTGAGCTGAAAAATAATATGTTATGAAATAGGGTCAGATGCATGTTAATGGACAGATGAGATATTATTGGTGAGCAGACAGGTGGGATCCCATAGCAAGAGCATTGCTTTGTTATTTAATGTGGTGTAATTTCCCTGAATTCTTAATTTGCGTACAGGAAGCAGACTGAATATAGATGGTAATTCTTTATAGAGTTTAAGACTTTGTGAGAGATGGATAGATTCACTTATATATCTTTTAGCATTCATTATAGCCTTCAGTTGAAAAGGGAAAGCCAGGATAAACTACTCATGATTGTAGCTGTGATGAATACTGTATAATATGTGAAGTTAGTGTGAAAAAGGTACAAAATTACATGTTGAAAAATCATTATGAAAAAATGTCTATATATAATCTAGATACTCCTGATTAATTTACAAGGAAGTCAATTGCATTAAATATGTGAGATGTTTTGTCAGAAAAGATTTTCAAGCATGATTCTGCAAAAGAATCAAATAAAATTGAGGAAACACTAAAGAAATTCCTGCTTAAAAAAGGGAGGAATATAAACCAACACCTGTATGTCTGCTTTTTACCAAGATCAGATAATGTTTTTTTTACACTATATAGAGTTCTTTTTAGGTACAAATTTGTTTTACTAAGGCTACCAGTAGTTATTTTCCTTTTTCAATGTATTGATCACAGTCTAGAAGAGCAACAGTTCAGACTTAAGGACTCTGTTACTACACAAAAAACACCAATAGTTTAAATATCTAAATCTCTCATATTCTCTGAAAATGACTGTGAAGTATGCAAAAGAAATATATTCAGTTTTAGTCAACCATGTATGTTTATGGATATATTCATGGGAGTAGCAATGGAGTCTCCAGAAACAGCAATTGAAAACACTTTCCTGATGGCACCATTGGGACAATTAATTATTCAGTTTCACATGGAGAAATACGTTAGTGTAGCTAAGCGAAGACAGGAGAGAACACAACACTTAAAACAAAGTGTTTCTCATTTAAAGTATAAATTCATGTACATAGATCGAGTTCACTTTTGTCAGCAAATGTGGAGCTTCCAGTACCACTGGCTATTGTATTTGTGGGCTACCCTGATGAAGGAAGGAATGATGAATCTGACTTCCTGTTTTCAGAAGGCTAATTTATTATTTTAAGATACTATATTATATTAAAGAATACTATACTATACTATACTATACTAAAGAATACAGAAGGGATACTTACAGAATGCTAAAAAGATAATAATGAAAATTTGTGACTCTTTCCAGAGTCCCGGCACAGCTTGGCACTGATTGGCCATTGAGTCAAAATAATTCACAGCAGAAACCAATGAAACAATCACCTGTTGGTAAACAATCTCCAACACCTTCCACATGAGCAAAGCAGAGATAAGAATTGTTTTCCTTTCGCTCTGAGGCTTCTCTCTCAGCTTCCCAGGAGAAAAATCCTGGGCAAAGGGATTTTTCAGAGAATGTGAATACCACAACTGACTGGTCAAAATAGGTATGTTATTGACAGAGGCAGAAAATAAGGTGTTCAGTAACATACACCCATTTTCTTCTACAGCTCTGTGTCTCTGTGTCATTTTCAAAGAGAGAAATCTTCTATATCACTTAAAAAAAGGATTTTGGACTTGGAAAAAAGAAAGTACTTGAGGTATGCTGTTTTGATTGCATATTAATTCATAAATGTAATGATCTGTATTCCAGCACAGATATTTACATCAATGTGTTGAGTAGTCAAAAGAAGATTAAAACATGTATACAACATTGTGATGATTTACATTACATTATGTCATTATAAAAGAAAAATTAAAGAAGACCTTACCCACACAAGAGAGACAGTATATAAGCATTTCACCTTAAAAATTCAATAATCAAAAATTTAAGAAGTTACAGTATTTCAGACCTTGCAAAACTCTGAACTGAATTTAGCTCAATTTCTTAAACACACTTGATAAATTATTTTTACAGAGTATGTTTATTATATTCACACTTAGAGAGGTTGCAACCAAAGTCTATTATCAGAATTATACTTAGTCTATGATGGCAAAAAACAATTATAGGCACAAAAATGAAAGAAATGGTTTCTGCAACATATTCTCCACATTTCTGCAATCAGGTAGGGCCATACACAAAATTCACATATTCACAGTATCTTCCAGTATGGAAACAAAAAGTAGATTAAGAGCCATCAGGAGCTAGAGAACAAAAAATTATGATTTTTCATTACATTTTCATGCCTTAACATGCATTCGAAAGCCCACTGTGGAGTATCTTAACTTTCCCTTACAGGTTTTTATGCCCTTCTCCTACAAAGCAATCCTATTTCGATATTACTTAGGTTAGCCCAATATGATCTGTCTTGAAGAAAAATTTGACTTCTTTCGGTGCCAAACTAGAAAAAATCATTCACCTGAGATTCCAGAGCTATCACAGCATTTGAATGAAATATGTTTCATTTTTAATATTTTGAATCATATGTGATATGGGTTGCAAGCCAAAGTCCAGAAAGATTTTTCCAAAAATCTCTGAGAAATAGATGTTCCAGTTCTCCTGTTCCTATTAAAAGTCAGGAATTATGACTTTTTACAACTTCTATCTCAAATTATACAAAGAAAAAGCAAAGCTATTTAGCATTGGTTTATGTAGCTATTTTTGGCATTAGGAAAATAAGTCACTTAGTATGCACTGCATTATTGTACTATTGTGCTGGCACCAATTTGTTTGTTTACTGATTGAAGCTAATTTAGCCAGTTTATAACATGTCAGAATTTTTCCAGGGGTTATAGAATACATGCTTTTTGGAGGCTTGCACAACCACTGATAATTAGAACATTAGCCCTTGGGTTGTTTCCTTTCTGTTTTTCCAAAAGGAATAAAAAACCACCTGGATGTGTTAAAACACCTGGGTAATTTATATGGAACACACACAACATACACATACACTTTCTTCTCCAAAACAGTAGAGCTTCTGTTTCCATGCTGGCACAGAAATGATTGATATAACTAAGGACTGATGAAGTGAAACCACTAGCTGTTAATAATTTCACAGTAAGCTTGTGATTGTTGTTATACAAAATAAGGGCCCAATTCCTAAGTATATTCTTCACTGACATTACACAGAGATAGATAATGGCATCTAAAATAGATTTTTTTCTATTATTTCTCTGAATGGAGATTGCAGCAGTGCATCTAAAGCTACAATAAATATTTTCACAGAAAAAAATCCTGCTCAGATAAATGAATAATATTCATAAAAATAATATTTTAAAAAGCAAAAATATTTTTTCCACTTAGAAAATACTTCCATTTTTGAGAACTAATTATAAGACTTTCTGATGTGAAAAGAACTTTTCCCCATCATATTCCTGTAGTAAATTTATCCAGCAATTGACAATATCCTAATTTTAGTGCATAACATGTTTGGGGAAGGAATTGCTTGATAACTCACTGTAATTTTAAATGATTGATTTGTGGGAAACCAAAAAAGTGCTGTTCATTTGGAAATCACTTTCTACAAAACCAATAGTTTATTTTTAGTTTGCAAATTAAGACAAGACAAAGTAAAAATATTCCTCCAAGTAAATGAATAGGAAAGTTTTTAAGACACAAAAAGTGTGATGTTTTCTCTGATTTGGTTAAAAAGTTGTAGTCTGTTCACACAGTCCACAGTGTTCACACATATAAAAGGAGTGGGAACTGGGCATCCAGTACAATTTATTTTTTTTTTTAATTTGAAAGACATCTATATCTATTGAGAGAACACAAATTCTTGGAAAACTTCAAAGTTCTAAAATCTCAACAAAAATTCTGGGAGAGAAGAAGACAAAAATAGTTATCTCTCTTATGACAGACTTATGGTAGGGATGCTAAAGGTGTTTTGCCTTATCACACATCCTAGAAAAAGAAAAAAATATTAAAATTACCAAAACCATACATAGAAATTTCAGACAAAAAAATCTTAGTATATATTATTTCTGGGTGATTTATACCTATAGTGACAATTTCTTCATTCTTCTCTTGTACTGGATCATAATGACATATCCACGTTGTGATTACATGTTGGTACAAAGGGATCTTGAAAACTTGGTTTTTGCAGCTGAGCTATTTTGTGTTTATATAAAGAGAAAAAAATCTTATTGTCTTTACTCATGCAAAACCACAGTTTTGCAGCAGAATTCAAGTACATAAATTACATAACACCCCTAGAAAAAATTAAGAACATTCTTCCATCCAGCTATACACATTTGGAAAAAAAATCCCTAACCAGCCAAGACTGAAACATAAACATATTTATTCCAAAAATTGAAAATATTTGTCTGACCTGAGCCATGCAGCATTCTCTATACCCAAGGCCTGACCAAGGCACTGTAGGTATCAGCTGCAAGCCCTCAGCCACCCTGCCCACAAACCCCAGTGTAGGGAACACAAAACTGATGCTGTAGGAAACCATAGTTTTTTGTGGGTTTGTGGTTTCTTTTTAAAACACTGTAAAAACACCATGATGAAGTTCCTTTGTCCTTTTCCAAACCTGGGCTGTGTTGAGGCCTCTTCCCAAAAACATTCCATCCCCACGCACCCTCCTCAAGAACTGGCATGGCACCAATCGGCCATTACCACATCAGCCTGTGGAGCAGGGCCCAGCCCTGGATGCCCCTTGGCTGCCCTGGGAGTTCATATTCTTCCACCTGCTGCTTTTAGGTCATGGAGTCAAAAGCCGAAGTAGACTTGTGTGTGGAGGCAGTTTCAGAGAGAGCAAGGAGAGGAGGCTGGAGGCATGGCACACACTGCCTGCCCGGGAGTGGAGGCTGCAGGCAGCCCAGGCTGCTCCACATCGCCCCTGGCACAGCCCACAACTCCATATCAAAGCAAATAATAAGAACTGCGGTGTAAAACTGCCTGACTTTTATTTCAGCCTTTCCGAGCTATTGGCTCCTTCACTAATAATCGGGATTTATTACTGGGCCCATCTGCTGCCTCTGGAAGGTCAAAAGGTAAACCGCAGCCATCACTGATGTCACCATCAAGGTAGCTAGTAGCAAATGGACCCTGACAAGTGTACTTTTAAAAGAATATTGTGGCAAGAGCATTCTGAGCATGAAAGTCAAGCTGATAAAGAAAATAAAGTCCAAAATACTAAAAAGATGTCAGCTTTTAACCCATTAATCCAAGTGATGGAGTCCAGCTGTCAGTCTTCTATCTGAGCTGCAGTCAGAAAGAAGAATGAGCTACTGTGCCCAGTGAAATGTAATCAGGTCAATCTCTCTACAAGGAAATTCCTAGCACATCACATTTTACTGTATTCCTTGTGCAGACTCCTCAAAGGTACCAAGAAGTAGAAGTGGAAAGATGATGAAGTCCTCACCATAGTATTTGCCATTTCTTCTTGACATAATGATGTTTCATGAAGAGCCATCACTCTGGTTTTGTTTCCCAGCTTTTCATTTTTGCTCACCAAGAGCTGGCTCAGAGGCATTTATTTCTGTAGCTAAAACAACATTTTTCAAGTTCAAGGGATAACCTCTGTCCCTTGCAACTGCAGTCCTCCTGATTTCTGATGCTGCTGTAATAAGGATCACAGTTTTCCTTCTGCATTGCTTTGTGTTTTTATTCAGGGTGATGTAAAGGGACCACAGCTAAGGTTAAACTCTCCAGATAATTTTGTTGGTACATTTTATCAGTTTCCGGGCAGGAAACTCCTTTTCGACTGCATTTCCAGCTGAGAATAGAAAGTGAAAAGGGCAGAAAGACTGATGTGAGATAGAGAGGCCCTTTTTCCAGTGGAGATGGAGGATTTACCTCACAGTTTGAGAACAAATTAGAAACTGACAATGTGTCAACAAAGAATTACTTGCTTTGTCTCAGCTAATGTTTCAGAGAGGTTATCTATATCCATGCAGCAACACCGCAAACAAGCAGCAGGTTGCTGACAACTGATGTAAATAGCTACAATTCCTCTACTCTCAGGGTCATACATTACTAGCATCATTTTCTTCTTTCCATATCAAGCAGTTGGTGGAGATAGTGATTTGTAGTGTATATATACAAATGAATTTGCACTCAACAGAGACATAAAGAAGATTTTTTTTTCTGATTCCAGGTGTCACACCATCAGCAAGTGCTCATGGTCTGCAAACACGCAAGCAATTTATTTTTACCTTCTGAGGGCAAGATGGGGACTGAAAGCAGAAGACATGGGTGAGTAGAAGCTTTTTTAGATTAAACTTCCACATCTTTTGCTTTTCCACCTTGCACATAAGGACTTATGTTCCTTTCCAGACAACAAGCAACAGGTACAGTGGCATTGATTCTGCATGTGATTAGTGGTGACTCTTTCTCATTAAGATCTCTTTACTGTTTAAGGTGATGGTGACAACAATGTCATAAAATCATGGAATGACAGAATAGTTTGGGTTGGAAGGGACTTTAAATATCACTTCATTTAAAAAACACTGTCATGGGCAGGGACACGTCCCACTAGGCTAGGTTGCTCAGGGCCCCTTCCAACCTGGGCCTGCCAGGGATGGGGCATCCACAACACCTCTGGACAACTTGTGCCTATGCCTCACCACCCTGACAGTTAAGAATTTCTTCCTAATGTCTAATCTAAACTGACCTTCCTTCAGCTTAAAGCCATTATCCCTTGTCCTACCACTACTTGTAAGAACTCCCTCTTCAGCCTTTTTGTAAGCCCCCTTCAGGCACAGGAAGTCTATGAAAAAGTCTCCCCAGAGCCTTCTCTTCTCCAAACTGAACAGCCCCAGTTCTCTCAGCCTGCCTTCAGACTCCCTCTAGCATGGATGCCACATGCTTTTCCTCAATGTTTATGCTCCCTTGAGTATTTGCTGCTAATGCCTCTGATAAAAATCCAGAATTGGTCACATCCAGATTCACCTCCGGACAAAACTCTCCTTATTCACCGTCCTACATCCCAATCCTAGCACCCACAGACAAGTATATTCAGTACCAGACTGCCAGTTTTAGTACCAGTTAGCCAGAGACACACATCACCTCAGTGCAGCTGGCAGTTTTTGGGAAAGGAAGTGACTGTGAAGTCCTCAGCAGTCCACTGTAATTTCTGTGTCACTCTGAAATGGTTCATGACTGTAAGGCTCAAATCACAATATCCATTTGCATCTGAGGTGGGTTGTGCAGAAGTGGATGTGATAAGTGTGTTAAATATGGGTCAGCTGCTGGAGAGTGAAGTGGTATAATCTTGAGTGTTTTAGGAAGCACTTCCATGTTGGTACTGCCACAGCGAGTTGATCTTCTCCCAGAGAAGACATACATATATTATTGAGAATGAAACTGACCTATGAAAAATAAGAGTTTTAAATTTGGAGTCTAATTTCAGTCATCAAAGTGTAAAATATTAAGAGTCCTGCTTTCAGTACCAATTTCAGCACAGCCTTACCTTTGAAGCTGTCTGAACACCTGGATTATTTTCCAGTGTATTTGATTCTCTAGAATAAAGGGTGTCTGCAAAGAAGGCTTAAGAGCAAATAAATTGAATGAAAAGCTAGTCACAGTGATCAGATTGTCAGTCATGGAGGTTACATCTGTGCAAGGAATAGGTATGGCAGGAGCAGAGGGCAAATTTACCCCCTGGTACCGCACCAATCTGCCTGCACTCAGAGTCGTAGTAAGTGCCTCTAGAGATAATGGGGTATTTCAGTCTCTGTTTGTTTGTGCCTTGGCCTCTGCTGAGGTTAAAACTGTGCCAGGTGCTGATAACTCTAATGGTATTTTTCTGATATGGAAACCTATTCACCAGAGATCATAATGGGAGTATCAGTGTTTAGTACAAGTCCTTTGCAGTTATCAGATATTAATGGCCTTTAGTCTGTATTGACCTCACAGGCCAGACCAAAGCCAGGAATTCAGAGAGAGAGAAAGAAAAGGATGATGATTACTTTATTTTATTAATACAGAAATAGGAGATGTGACATGTTTGAAAAGAAATCCTTTAAGGTTTACACCTTAACCTCTTTTAGGTCATTAAGAGAAAGTCATTAATTTGTTGTAAAATAGAGGAGAAAGATAAAACCACACAAAAACATACTGTGCAATAGATGAACACATGTGCCTTGAGAGGAAGACAATTTAGACTTAGAAGCATCATTGTACTTCTCACAATTACATTTGTTCACCTGCTTCTTAAGTGTACGCTTGTGGCTTGTTAACAAAATGGAATTGTTTGCTATACAGAGGCTCCTAGGTGCAAAGTTAGAGCTAGCCTTGTATTTTTGCTGTCCTGTTGTACTGTGTGGCAGGTTTTTAAGTTTTTCTTCCAGTTTTAATGTTTCTTCTTTATGTTCTTTGTAATTATGGAAGCAGAATCTCCTAAGTCTATTTTGTCCTTCAAATCAACATGGCAAAAATATCGATTCAGGTAATGAGGCACAGGTGTACCTTGTAGGCACTCCATAAAGAATTCTTTCCTGGGGAATCAGCCCAAAGTTACTCAGCACATTTCTGTAATTGTGCTACATTAGGCAAATTACTATATTAAATAGTCCACATGCTCACATTTCCACCTGAGTGGGGTGACACTAGGTTGTACACTTGGGTTGTAATAAATAACAGGCAAGAGGAAACAATTAGTTTAAGTAGACTTGCTAAACAGAACTTTTCTGCCTTTTTCACTCTTGTGTTTAATCATGACTTCATTTCTGCATTTTACTTCAAAGAAGAAAAAAAAAGGTCATAGAAGTTCCCACTATTGTCATTTAGGCCCCTTCATTCTTTTCTCCTTCCTTCTCCTTATCCCTTCTTTTTATAGCAACAATTTGTATGAGACACTCTGCTCCAGCTCTAGACAGTTATTTCCTTGATCTGTAATTTTTGGGATCAAATGCTCTGACTGGTCCTCTGCATGCTTGTAACTTCATCTAAAGTGATGTGAGATACTGGCACCATTTTGGTCAAATCCTCAGAAGACATTACTGGAGATTTATTTCTTATAATAACTGGTAATGATTTTAACTACTCTGTTTTTTTTCTTCCTTTAAACTCTATTTGTTCTTCTCTTTGAATACATGTTTCCATTCATCATATTTTACTTTTTTACTGCCCTGTGTTAATTTCTTTCTTATTTAGAGGGGGGATATATTTTTCCTTTTAGCAATAGGTTAATAAAATTTAGGCATTATGAAACACTTCTCTTTCTTCATTTCCATCAAAAAAACATCTTTGTGCACTTAGGCCTACCTGTCAAAGTGCAAAAAAAGTTGTCATTCAAACTGAAGATTACCATCCAGAAGGTTGGTTAAGAAAAGAAATAAGTGTACTATGTATCAAAGCTCTTCAAGACCAACAACCGACTTCTTCTCACAGGTCATTTTTTAAAAGACTAATAATTTCCAGGGTCTGTCATACAAAATTGAGCAGAGAGGCTTACCCTCTTTATGTGGAGACTGCAAGTATCATTTGTAGAGATATTTTATTAAAATTCTAAGTCCAGAGGTATCATTTGTAGACACTGTTTATTTAAATCTTCCAAAGTTTTTGCTCCTAATTTATATCACTGAGACCATACTCTTTCATGACAGCCCTCTTTCCACCACTTTCTCCCACTTCCCTGAATCTTGTTAGCTAATCATAATACTTATGAAAGCAACACCTTTGAGGAAAGCATATAACTGCTGATTATACTACTTATTTCCTTTTAATGTGTCAATAAAAAGGTAATTACATTTCATTTGTTTTGTAGTTATAATTGTGTTGGAAGAAGAAATTTGCCTACTGGAACCAAATCCCAGAAATTAAAGCAAAAGGAAAGACAGTAACCTTGCTATTTTCTTCAAGATAGAAGACATTACTATTAAAAAAATAAATTGAGAGATTATTTGAAATACTTGTTCTGAAAACAAAATGACCATAACTTCTTTGAAAATGTGTTGTTCCAATAAATGATCACATAAGGAAAAACTATATCCATGTCAGGATAATTATATCAAAATGAATGACAAGAACGCATTTGAAAATCCTTTGTTATTACTGCTAAACTGAAAGTAATTTTAAAATGTGGAGTTTTGTACTGCTGACCTCTCTCTTCTCTCAACTTCTCTTGCACTTTTGAAATAAAAATACTGTGGAAAACATCAATCACATTAAAAAGTCCAACACTTTTCTGAGAACAGCATCTGCTGATTTTATTTTTTGGTTACTAGACGGCTTACAGCTGGTGATGACACCATATATCAGCTGTAAAATTTGCTTTCATTGGTGTCAAATGCAAAGCCTTGTTAATTGAGGCTGGGATGTACTGGGTAGTTTATGTGTGCTTATCTTTTTATCAATATATTTTTGTATAATAGCTCTCAGCACCTGTATAACTTCATTAACATCAACTGAGCCATGTCTTATTAATGCCAGCGCAAGTGCAGGTAACAGCATATTCTAAAAACACTGTTGCAGTGCCAAACAAATGTTACTGGCAGTTTTTCTCTTCATTTTGTTGATAGCCTTTTTCATCCAATAGCTCTGAATTCTTTACCAGCATCTTATTAAGTCCTTGTGGTGCCACAAACTGTTTTGCGTATGTTTTGATCAAACTTGCTGTACTCTAGTCTACTCTGTTCTACTCCTTGTATAATGAAGTGATTTCTCAAACAGTTGGGCCTGCTACAGAGATGACCTCTTGTGATACCAGTCATTGTGCAAGCACCTTCTGCTCACACTTAAAAAGATTTGTGATTTTTGCATCTTGGAAGTAGGTTGCCTGTAGGCAATTTTGTGCATTTTTATGCAGTGTCCAGTGACAGCCACTAAAGGCTGATTGGTTCCTCACAAACAAGAATTCTCCCTGCAATCATTTGGTCTAAATAATTCAGGCTCTAGAAGATCCTACAATTACTGCTTTTTAGTGAGTTACTTCTGTGGACCAAGTTTTGAAGACATCTATGATTTTAACACACATTAGTCTTCTATGAAAGGCATATTTTTATCAATAGTAGTATACGAAACTGAGTGGCATGAATGACTTAAATTTTGATGAAACTAAATATTAGTTTCATCAAAAAATCTGACAGGACTTAACATCTGTGCTTTAATTCATGTACAAAATCTGCAAAACTTCCTCCAAAAGAAGTATTTCTGAAGACAAGTGATTTAAAGCATGGAACACATGGCATTTTGCAAGGACAATTAAAAACTATAAATTAAGGGTGAATTATGCCTTCTGAATATTTCATGGGTTTATGCGTCTGTCTGTCCACTCAGCATTGGTGTTGAAAATGCAAACATATGAGTGAGTGAGCTTGAGAGTGGCACTTTTTGACAGAGTTACATGCTATGAATGGAGTCAATCAAGTGGGGAGTGAAAAATTCATTTTCTGACAGGGGTGTCAGCAGAATCATCAGGCGCTGACGACAACAAATCTATAGCTGGAGAAAACACTGACAGGGTGGAAAACAGGAGACTCTGATACTGATTCCTCCTTTTCAGCTGTCCAGAACATAATTTCACAGCAATTATTTCCCCAGTTGGTTTTATTAACTGTAGGCCTTAGATGTTTATCCAGTTACAGGACAAGATGTATAAGAAATTAAACCAAAGTGAAGAAAAATGCTGTGTCATGAAAAAAAAAAAAATTCTCCTGATGTAAACTTTGAGGAGGATGAGGTCAGCAGAGGATGAGTGCTATATATTTTCAAAGAATCTGTGGAGTGTTATTGACCTCCTCTGAGGTTAACTCAACAGAATCTATAGGTGAGTAAATCCTCCCGTTTTGATAGGTACAGGATTTCTGATTTACATGGTTGTTATGCTTTAGTTTATTCAGCCAAGCCACAAAAGCAAGGCTAAGTTTCCAACAAAAGAATAAAGGGATGAAGAAGATGTTTTAAAGCAGCAACTTTTTGTTGTTTGTTGTTCGCATGTTAAGTGCACTCTGTGGACTAGAGTGACGAGGGTCCCATTTCCAACACAGCATGGAGTGGGTGATCTCGTCAACTGTAAAATGAAGCCATAAGAGCACAGCATGAAAATGTATTAGCAACAGTTAGATAAGGGAGACCTCAGCAAGGCGTACACACTTCCAATTGGTGAAATAATGCTTTTACAAATTGTTTTTGGTACATTAAGTACCTTTCACAGCCAAAATTAAAAAAAAAAAAAAAAGAGAGAGAGAGAGAGAGGAAAAAGTAGACAAAAATAAATATATAAACAGCACTACAGAATTGCACATACAATAGACAGAACTGGGGCTTTTCTTTCTTCTCACAAAGTAATTTCATGCAGATTTTTTTTATTGAAATTGTTTCCCAAGTTGACAGATCTTGTGTACAATGATAAATGACAAAGTGCTATGCAGCTGTCAGCCTGTGCTCAGGGAAATTGCAGAAAAACTCCCTAATAATAATAATAAATATGCGTTTCTCCAAACAGAAGGTATTTTAAACTAGTAAGCACAGTGGTGTAGTAAAGTAGTATTAAACAGCAGTGAGGTGAAGCTGAGAATAGATTTATATATTTGTACTAATCTAGCAGCTCTTTACTGGCTATGACATGCTGACAAGCAAACAAGGGTTATGAAAAATGATCTGACACTATGCTGTTAAATCTATGAATTTCAAAGTGCTGAATAGTCTGTGGTTTGCCAGGATTGAATGTCTGAGTTATTTCAATGATTGTTATAGAAAAACTAGGACTGTGATAACAAACTGTAAATGCAATAGTACCACAAGGAAGCCAGTTAAGTAAAGTGACACAGATGACCATAGCATGTCTTTTTGGAAAGTCATAGAATTTCAGATAGGGCATTAAAGGTGTTGATTCAATTCAAAACATCTTTTAAAAGCAGCTCTCTCTGTTAGGAAAAATGGTCACATAAAATTGCCAAAGGATGCTGGAGTGCAATCTCTGTGCCAGATCCTAAAATAGATTGAACATTTGTAGTTAAAAGGACTTCTAGACTAACATAAACTGGGGGTGTCTGAGTTAAGAAAGTACTGCCCATATATTTTTTAATGGGCATCAAAAATTTGGATCTCAATTCAGATCTGCATTGAATAAAACACAGAGCATGTTTTACTAAAACTCAATACTGTTTTCTCACACCTATTGAGGAGGTGCTGAGAGTCTCTTATGCTGAATGTAATTTATTCCATATAGAAGTAAATTTTGATAATTTTCATTTTCTTTTCTACTGACAGTTTTGAATACCTGGAAATCCTACTGATTTTCATTGCTCTTTGATTTCTGTATGAATTAAGAATATTTATTGGCATTAGTTTACTTTACTTGTATTTTTTGAGACTGATATTAAACTTGGATGTTCATCAGCTTTGGCATAGTGAGAAATAAATCTTACATCCTTTTCAATTATGACTACAGCTTTCAAAGAGTAGAGGCAGAAAAGCTCAGAAAAAGATTAATGAATTTTTGCAGTTGCAGTAGCTCTCCAGTGTTTTACTGCAAACTGGAACTTCCCTCTATTTCCTCAAGTTAGAAAAAAAATAAACTCAGGAATTTTTTTCTTGTTAATAAACAAAACAGCACAAGAAAGTCCATCTTTAACAAAAGATGTTGACTAAAATTGTTTATACCAATCACAGACTCATGTTTTCTCCCAGTCATTTAGGCTTTGGAGTTTTGAGGATACACTGGGGATCTGCTGATCTTTGTTTTGTCTCATGTCCTGGCAAAGAAAATGCATTGTCTTTTGTGAGGTGAAATGGCCATCATCTGCTTAGCCATATTTGCTGCAGCCATATATGGGGGAGTTATGATTCAGTATATTTACAAATCAAATAAATATATGATCTTAGAAAAAAAGAAAATTACGATAAAGAAGAAGAACACCAGGGAAATTAAAACAAAAAAGAAAAAGGGAAAATGAATATAATAAAACCTGAAATTAGAAGTGTTCGTTATTGTAGATATTCCAGTTATTCCAGACAGGGGTCATGATTGGTATTCTTATCACTAGAGAGTTAAAATAAATGGCTAAATTAAGTTTCTAGACTCAGTAGTCTTTGTTAACAACGTGTGAAACCACATGCTAATGCATGAATCTGCATCCATCAAAATTACACATGAAAAATTTACAAACATTTTACTTCTCTTTTGCTTATTTCTTTGACTGATAACTTTAAATAAGCATGAAAAGGCCATATACCTTCACCTTTTATGGCCTGCATGAACTTCATGAATTTTAATTGGGTGTTTCTATGATTTTGTTTTTTTCATTAGCCTTGTGCATCTTCTGATATCGTAATGCAATGCAATATTGTAATGGGATACAAAGAAAAAAAACTGAAAAAATCCTGTGTGTTGCTAATTTAATCTGCAGTGGAAACGAAGAAGTCATAAAATGATTTAGATTAGTTATGTGCCTCTTTTAACAGATTCGAGGGGCACTTGAGATCTTATTTTCATGCACTCAGACCTCTCTAGTTTAATAAATGCTACTGATTTTTTGGGTGAATGAAAAACAAGAAAAAAGAAGTCATAAATTATAAATAAAATAAGAGGTATTTTCACAAAACATATGTAGGATGAGACTACATCAAGTAAAAACAATGGGATTTTTTTCCTCTTGAAATTACTAGAGCCAGGATTACACTGCCAGACAAAATAGTGAGTTTTAACCATTTTGAAAATGATCACATGAGTTTCATTTGGCTAGTTGTCCTTCACTTTTGAGTTCTCACAGTTCAATCATCATTGCTTATAAGGCCCTGATGCTGCATGTAAGGAGTATGTCTGTGATTACAGCAGTCTCTACACTCAGATAAAGTGAACTAAGTATGTCCTAAAGTAGGTGAGTCACCTTCTACAAGGAATGGACATTTTCTTTTACAGCTGGACATAAAAGGCATGTATCCATCTGACTGAAATATCAACCTAGTACAATTCTGACATTTAAACCTTATTAAAAGAGCCCTCAGGAGAAGAGAGATGTGAAACTTCCCTTCAGATTCCTGTTCTCTTCTTAAAACTGTTTTTAAAAAAATTAAAATTTAGTTCTTTCTCCATTGGAGTCCATATATCAGCAAATTAGTCACAAGACGGGATTTTATTGATTTGTCAATAAAATATCAAAAAGATCATGAAGAGAAAGGACAAATGCCATCCTCTTTTGCTGGATTTCTCAAGCAGTTTGATCTGTTTTTCATGATTGCTGGCTCCCACCACTAAGCATAGGAATAATTAATAAAATATTAAAAAATATATTAATTTTAAAATTCCAAGGATAAAAGCAATCCTGAAATGTACAAAATAAGGCTGTTTTGTTGTTGGTTTGTTTTTTTTTAATAAATCTTCATGTGGTCTTGATTTAATTGGGAAGTCCATGGTTTTTAGTTAAACTAAGGGAAGAGGGTAAACCTCTTCTTATTCCCTCAAAGTCTAAGCTGTTTCACTTAGATCTTGTTCATGTAGATTCCTCTATTAACTCACATGAGATCTGTCTTTCAGTCTAAATGATATGTTTCTCTACTCTCATTCATTTACTGAGTAGTTAACCATTTTCCTCCCTGAGCTTTGCTTTCTTCATTCAGGGAAGGGTGCAATGTTTACCTTCTCATTTTATTTGAATCACTGTTTGCCAATAAAACCACTTTCTAAGGCAAGGACCACAGTGTAGCGAAAAGCAGCTGCATAATCATGAAGTTTGGGTTAGAAAAGTATAACTTAGTGTTTGTATTTGGACTAGAGTGTTCAGTGAAATTCTGCTGTTTTAAAGAATGCCCAAACCTATCTCATGGATAAATATACTTGAATCTATAACAACAGGGAGATAATTTGTGTGCGTTCTCAAGCACGGGATATAGTTGGGAGTGAGAATTGAAATTCATTGGTTTTCTTTTAATTGTTCATTTCAAAAGTTATTTGCATTTTAGACCAATGGGAATTTTCCCCAAAACCTTCACCATGAAACATGTTTGAAATAGGTGTAAAAGACAATGTCCATCTACTCTTTCAGAAGGTTAAACTCTGCTACTTTGGAGTATACAAACCAGTGCCAATGACCTTATTGCCCTGACTACAGAATAAAGCCTACATTTATATCAACCAGACCATTTATGTAGAGACTGGGACTAAGGAATTCAAAGCGAAGTTAGTTCTAAAATTAACAAACCACTATGAGATAAATAAACAGATGAGGTTTTATAATTCTGATCTTCCATTTCTCTCTATCTTCTTATCCCTTCTGTTCACAGGCCTGGAACAAGAGGGAAATAAGGAGTGTTAGCAGTTCCTCGTGAACACAGCACTCCCACTTTTAATTCCAAAGGAACACCACCCTTGAGACCAAGTCCTTTGCTTCTTGCTACATCATGGCCAAGTCCCTAGTGATAGCCCCACAGGCAGGTTCTACTGCATGACTGTGTGATGCTGAAATAGCAGCATTTGAGAAATTTAAAACTTGCTGTTTGTGCAGTCGCTAAAAACTGCACCATTAGCTGGTTTTTCAGAGTGCATGAGTGCAGATCATTAAGTGTTATTACAGTATTAATTATTAGAAATGTCCTGTACTAGCCAAATTAAATTGGGATAGTCAACGACCTGCAAGTTCCCAATACCACGGATAATTTAACAAGACTCTGCCACACTGTGCAAGGTATCTTCACATGTCAGTCACTTTATTTAACACTAAATATCAGTTTAGGATTTAAAAAAAAATTTAGAACAGCTTATATTTGGTAAAATGATAATGTGGTCTAAGCAAATAACCAAAAAGACACTTGTGTAAAGATTACATCATCTGGAATGTTAAGAGTTAAAAGTATATAAATAGTTTGATGTCCTCATACAGCATGCATATTTAGTTTTAATTGATGTTTTACACTGTTGTGTATGTCCTGACTGCTGTCATGGTTTTATGTGATTTCTGGAGCTATTGGTCTATAATGAACTAGTAGAGAGTTTGAAATTTAAAAAAAAGTACAAAAACCACCAAAAAGTATTTCAGCTGTTATTGACTGAATCTCCATGAGAAGAACAATTACTAGATACTTTCCATTGTCCAGAGTAGAATATTTTTCAAAAATTTTTCTACAGCACTTGCAATACTTCCAGCCAGGCAGCCCTTAGGTCTCTTGTTGACCTCCCTATATCCATCTGGCTGAAAACAGTGTATTACTGCCTCTCTGCTGTAGTTATGCCTGACAAATACTGCTTGGCAGTCTCGGATTCCAATCAAGCTTGGTTTGGTTAGTGGGACTTTCCTTTCATTGAATATAAATGTTTGTGTACAGTGACTGTCCAAGCATTGTGACACATTCAGTGTTGTGTTCAAGTTTTCAATTAAAGCTTGTCTTTAGCCATTTGATGGTGTTCTTGCTTGGAAGTGAAACTCCAAAACAAAGAAAGAAAAGCAGATATATGAAAAGAAATGAACAGCTGTCATCAGCTCAGTGTTTCCTAAATAGGGTAGTAGGCCAATACAATTCTGCTTGCCATTTCAGGTAATGTTCAGTCAAAGAGCTGAAAAAGAGTATATGCAATTAAAAAAAAAATTGTTATCTATTCCCTATCTACTGCTTTCTTATTATTAAGAGATACCTATAGCCATGCATAGGCTCAACCAGCTGTCTCCATAGGGTGCTTTTCCTTCCTTGGTGGAGCTATATCTCAAGGTGTGGTTAGTTAGCTGTTACCACCAGGAGTGAAACTGGACTTTGAAACTCATTTTGCCGGTGTTAACAATTCTCTTACACACCTCCTGTAGCAAATGGCTTCTTTTACTCTGCCAAAACCTGTAGTGCCACACCCTGCCATTTTACTAACGTTGCTGTTAACTGTTGCCCAGGAGGCTTTTAATTTTAAAATATTTCCAAGCAAAACTACATTTTTAAACTTTCTATGTTATTTTCTAAAAGAGGCATTGGTTTCTTTAAAAATGAAAGAGAAAAACGTATTCCTCTCTCTCTGTTTGGTTACTTATTGGCAAAGCAATTTGATTCAGCGGCCTCAGAAAAGACTGAAAGTGAAAAACTCATAGGGATTGAGTGAAAGGCCTTTTTTTATGCTGTCCCACCCACTTATTCTATCTCTCTTACCACTGCACTGACAGTTTTAGTGTCTTGAGTTTGCCTTGAAGTTGTAACGTGCTCTGGATGGCTGGCATTGGAGATGGATCTTTAGCTTTGACATACTCTACCAGGGCTATCAGCTGAACCAGTGAAGTGTTGAACTGCCTGCTGAATGTCATATGGCAGCCATAGATCATTTATTCCTCCTCTTTCCTCACACATCAAACTCCTGGGATGCATAAGCACATTTGCCGTTTTGTAGTGTATTGAAACATAAGACATTACATAACCAGGTTTTCAATATCATCCATCCTGTATTCGAGCACTTCAGAGACCATGAACTTCATGGATTCCTCTTCTTTCATCTTTGTTGACAAAATAAGATTTTTAATATGATTGTGTCTATAAATCTTTCAACTATGCTTATAAAACTTTATGACAAGATAGCTTTTTCATATCTGGTCAGATTTGCTTGATGGCAACTTAGAGAAAGCAGCTGAACAGTTTTATTTAGTTGACAAACTCCCATTAAAGACTCAGTGCAACTTAAGGTGACGGATTCAGTCAGGAAGAGAAGAGAAAAGGACTTGTTGATTTACTTCAGTCATTTTATTATGCTTCTGTTCCTTTAGCATTGTTTCCATAAGGGATAAACTTCCTAAGGATGAGAAAGGAAATATAAAACAAAAGAACCCTACACTTATCTATCAACCTCCAGATATCACAAACATGGAGGGGAAAATAGTTTTGTCAGTTTGTTTTTAAATCTAGCCCTATCAACTGTGCAGACTGATCTTTACCACACTCAGAAACCAAACACTGAGCACACAAATCAGCATACTGGCCTGTGGGACGCACAGCTCCACTGCTCTTAGTGGATTTCAGGAGTCAGAGATGTCCACTTCTGGAAAGAGGCACCAGACAGTTTAGATACTACACTATTTAGCTGTTCCTACAGAGCCCTTAATCAGGGAATCAGCAAAGTTCACAGAAATGGTGCACTCTCCCAGAAACCAGATTAATAAATTGAGGTTCTGTCTAAAATGCAGTTGTATTAGTTACTCTAGAACTTACTTACTTAAAAGAATGTGGTCGAATATGGCATGGAAAATGGGTTTAATTTTGCCTACCCGGTAAATAATTAGGAAGGTTCCCACAGAGACCTCTCTCTAAATAATCTTACTTTTAAAATTGGCTGTTATAAAGGTGTTAATATAGTCTGATAAATTTAAGATAAGTCCAGTAATTTTCATTCACTTAGCAACTATGAAAGAGTAGAGAAGCAACCTGAAGTGAACAAAGGGTCAAGCAGCAGGAAATTTATGCTATGAACACCAATTCACACCTGTTAACTACTGTGACTAGGCAGCAGACAACACCAAGCATATCATTTAAATGGACTTTTCACAACTAGGTGTGCCATTAATTCACTGATTGGGGTCATTGAATCTGTTCCCTAGCAATTGTCCCAATTAAGCAGCCGTGCTATTTATCAGGGTGCTTATTAAGTTGATTTGTGAGTGTGTTTGTGTACCTTTACTTTAAACCCATATATACAATAAACAGCTGTTTCTAAAAAAGTGTATTCCCACCAGTAAAAAATAAATAGAGTCACACATGAGTGTGTTAATAATGCAGGGTAATAACCTCAGCAGAGAAAATGAGAAAAAAAGAAACAAAGAGCCATTAAGTACAAATAAATCATTGGGCACCAAGAGTATATAATGCAGAATTTTTATAGATGCTTGGCTACAAAAGTATCTCCAATTTTTAAATTTCTTTTTTTGCTTTCATTTGCCAAAACTCTGACTGTCTGTGAAGCTTAATTATGGATTTGATCTTCAACAGTGTCAAATGCTGATTAAAATGGAGTTTGAAAAGGGGCACAAATGAATGACTGCCTGCTGTGCATGGGGTTATGTTCAATCATTGAGGATGCTTATAAGGGATCAATGAACAGGAACTCATTATATCCTGGCCAAAACTAGCCACAAGCCTGGGAAAGATGCTATTCTGCAGTCCAGCTAGGTCTATGAGGGTTAAATTATATATTGTTTTTACTGTTGTTTCATTTCACAAAACTGCAAAAGTCCAGGCAACATTTTGTCAGAAAAAAACAATAAAGAATATGAAAAGCCCATCTTCACAGAACATTGGACATTGCAAAACAACCTACAGCTATTATCGGATATATCAAAACTGACAAGTAAAACTTTGGCTGTTGATTGAACAATATTTCACATGGACAGCACAAGCTCGTCCGCATTCACTTTTAAATGGAGCTGCTTATCCCAGAGAACTATGGGTAGGAAGTTTATGAGCTTAATTGAATTGGTGGTATTTGGATGATTGAAAAAAATTGGTGACATTGCAAAACTGGTTGTTAGAGTCTCAAGAGCAAAACACCTCTCTTGCTCTCAACACTGAGCTCCAGGAATGGCAGTGGATTTCAAGAGATACAAATCCTATTCACGTGTCTTTTCAAAGCACTCAGCAGAGGTTTATGGATTAATTGTTAATGTATTTGCAATTAATTTTGTCATGCCCAAAAGAAAAAAATAGGACCCCAAATGCTAAATCTTAATAGACTGACACTTACATTAGTCCTATTTCTTAACAGAGACTCATTTTTTTCAAGGCAACATTTTGTCTTCTTTTGACATCCACCTGGAATCTAGACATCTCCCAACCTCTGCCACATCCCCACATCTCTTTCTTATAAGTCCTATTTTATTTACCTCTAATTGTATGACAGTCTTAAAATAATAAAAATAATTAAAAATAATAATAGAGTTAAACTCCTTTGAAAAACAATCTTATTCTTATGTAGTATACAGAAAGGAAAACAGAAAAGAGGGAAGACTCTCATGAAAAATGGTGTGTAAATTTCTGTTACTCTACAGATATATGTTAGAAATTAGCTTAAGCAAGAGCTTTCTGTTTACATTTATGGAGTACATAATGAAAAAAAGAAAAAAAATACTCCATTCTGTTGCATGCATTCAGTGTCATCTGCCTCAAAGTGTGCCAAATGCCTTGTCTCAGAGGGCAGTTCCCGTGAACAGAGAGGGGTGGGAGGGGCATGTTACTGCAGGCATTATGACACCCAGGTTCACTGAGACTACTGCACTGACACCCTCCACAAGTTCTTGTTTTTGTACAAGATATTGTATTGGAATTTTATCACTGCCATTATTGGCTGGGGAAAAACAAAAAGGGGGGGGAGGAATTTTCCTAAGACATTTCAGCAAAATATTAATCAGTCATTTTGTAGTTGGGAGCAATTGGCCATTCCGTTCCATTGTAAGGTTCCTATAAAATTCTATTTTTAGCATGCAAATACTCACAGATGAAAAAGAAAACAATTACTCTGAAATTCTTCTATCACATCCCAGACTTAAGCAGCATTTCCACTATGAATATTGGAAGTAGCTGGAAAATCCTTGACAGCGAAGAATGGAGAAACCATCATGGTGTGCTAACCATGTAATGGAAAAGGAATTAATGTTAGAAAAAACAGTTAGCAGTTTGGATGCCATTTCATTTTCTTAGTCTACATAAACCTAAATTAAGTACTACTGCTGGATTCTTGAGATCAAATTGACAAAAATAAGAGGAGTCAGAGTTCTGCA
>NW_024367261.1:8882219-9197219 GCF_014805655.1 Passer montanus
GAGTTAAAGCTTCCTTAGGAATTGTATTCCATTCTTTCATTTGTCTCTCCATCTTTGTAAAGAAGCAAAAGGCATAGAAGCAGAATCCCAGTAGGAATCTGGTGAAATATTTGTAAAATTAATAGCCAAATAAGGCATTCATATAGAAAATATGTTAAGCAAGATTTATTACCTTGCAGCCTGAATGAAGTATTTCACAGAATTTGAAATTCAAATGCTTTTATTAAATGAAGGTTTTAAGATATTTCAAAATTGAATACTAAGCACAAGTGGCCAACTGTCAGTCAAACATATCAGTGAACTCAGCTGCATTGGCTTAAAACTGCATGCTAATGTAAACACACTCTTCAGCTCTGTTTAAGGAAAATGACAGTTTAGCAAATGTTATAATCCTTTAGGGCAAGCCTGAGCCTTCAGACTCAGATAGACAACATAAAACTTTGACATCCCAGGATGAGCTCTGGAAAGAAGCTATGCCTCCCAGGGTATGCCTTTTGTTCTAGTACAAATATGACTGCAACTAAGATTCACATAAAGTATTTTTAACCACAACTATAGGTAGCAGGAACAATATAGCTATTACAGCAATTCTTCTATGCATATCCAAGAAACTCCAAGTCAGTAATCTGCTTAAAAATTCTTGTGTATGGCACTCCATTTCATGCCCAGCTGGCCTTTGTGACCACACCTTTATATGTGGAAATGAATCTTCTTCTTAATTCCATAAGCCACAGTATTTCACTATTAGTGGAAAGTATCAATTTTGTAATCTTTCTTTCCTTGCCACTTAATACTACAATCCCATTGTGTCTTTGGAATAGAGATACCCTCACCTCTCTCTAATCCACTTGAACATCATAGTAGCAATCTGAAGAATTTTGCATTATAATATCAAATATCTTTATATTCCACATGTTTTTCTCATGGAAACTAAAATCATAGTTGAGGTTTATTGGAATAGAGTGTCAGAATATGGAAAGAGCACAGACCCAGAGATGATGTATTCCTCTGTCTCACAATATAAATATAACCTCATGTCTTCAGTGCCTATTGACAAGGATTTGTATTAACAATTGTATTAACAATTCAGTAATAGGTGTCCTATGTTAAAAAAGTCTTGGAAGTTAATTACTCCCTGAGGAAATTTGTATTAACTTGGTAGCACTACAAAAATAGAGCATACAAAAACACTGAGAGCATGCAGTTCTTTATATTCTTCAGTGTAAATCTGAAGCTACTGAGATGTTTGAGGGGTTTTAATGGGTAAAAAAACCAACGGAGATAAAATAAGTTAGCTTTGTTGTTAGAAATTTTATATACAAGTCTGCAAATGCTCAATTTGGAACATGCACATGGAAATATTAAACTTCACAGAAAAGATATTACTCTGATCTCCAGGTCATTTCAACCGTTCTGATTTTCTTGACCTCTGATTTAAACTGAGGCTGGTAAGAAGAGAATCAGGCCTAAAGAGAATACTAAGACAGATTTTTAGATGACAATATGACAAAATCTTGTTAAAGCTATTTGTCAGCAAGAGGGATAAAGGCCAAACCAGAGAACGTAAATCCCAGAAGAACATAAAACTCAGTGTTTAAGGAAGATGTCAGTTTTTCATCATTTAATGCCTCACATCCCTTTTTTCCCATTTCAGACAGTTTTCTATAAAACTACTGAGAATCTCCATGTTCCACTTGTGTGGAACATTTGTCCTCTTGTCACTAATTTAACACTGCTCTATGAAAATACCTCCTCTCGCTTGCTTTCAGTTTCTCTTTTCAATCTGTCTTTATACAAGTAAAATGAAAAACACTGGCACAGAAAAGAGGATATATAAGGATTCTTACTGAACAAAATTGAATGAAAATAACAGTTAGAAGTATTACATTATTATCCCCATTAATTCAGTAAAGCAGATATTGCTTCATTGCATATTTTTTCAGTCTGAGAAACTTTGAGTTAAATAGCTATCAAATAAAGCTCTCTTGCATCCATATTTTCAAATATTTAAATTAAGTAGCATTGATTAGTTTCAACAACTTTTAACAATCAACAAATTTGCATTTGTCTTTTATGCTAGTTATAACAGCAAAAAAATATTCTGTAAAAATCTCTCAAACTTTATTGCTTTTCTCACATGCATCACATATGAAGTACTATTGAGTCCTGAGTCTGACTGAAATGTCTGGAGGCCACATGAATTTCAATAGTGCACTACTGTACTGTACATGTCTCTTCCTGTAAAATCTACCAGTCAGTGTTGGTCTGTATTAACACAGAAATGTGGCTGTTCCCATAAAAAACTACTCAGGTTTGCTGCTGTGGGCACACACAGTTCTTCCAGCAAGCAGAACTACAATGAAGAGCTTGTTACCAGTCCACACAGAGTGATGAAGGATGTATTGGAGTGTTTTGGTTGAGTCAGCTTTCACCAAGGATATGATTTGATTCCAGTAATCCTTCAGCTGTGGAGTTGTCCTCTGTTGCTGAACCTCTGTTGCCCAGTTCTGCAGTTTTGCTCTTCACTTATGGCTACTCATCCCTGAGCTGTACCATGATCCAATTCAGACCCGCACAACAATTTTGTTAAAAAAATATTTTTCAAAGGCTTTTAAAAAATCAGTTTATTTCAAAGGGTAGGTTCATAGCATGACTGTGCTGAGAGTGTGCCTGTGGAGTAGGAGTAGAAGTAGTGGACAACCACCTTCAAACCTGACAGGCTGTCTGAAAATTTGTAACATGGAATCACACCCAAATACACTGGACTTTTTATGCTCTGATAGGCCTTGAGACAGAAGACTTAAATGCCCTACCAGGTAATCTGCAGATATGAGCTAACATAGCTGTCCACAAACCTCAGTTGTTCTTTGTGCTTTGTAGTGCTATTTGATGGCACACACCTCTTATTTGCAACTTGTCAGAATTCCCAAAAAAACAATTTTTGTAGAGGTTCAACGCAGAGGCTCATTATAAATCTTAAAACTTTAAAAAAATGTAAAATATTGATACTATTTTTAATTTTAACCAGGAAATATTCTACTCTATAACAATGTACCTTGTTAATAACAGAGAGCATGTATGTTCCCTGAATCCGTTTATAGACTTCACAAAACCTCAGAATAACTGCTCTTTTTTTATTATTATTTGCTTCCTCCATGGAAAAACAAAAAAACATTAAAGATAATCTTTTTCTTCACACTGTAATGACTGCAAAAGTAAAACATCAGAAAGTGTAATATAAATAACTGCACAAGTGTCATGGACCTGAATCAAGAAAATTATAAACTCAGTCTATTTTACCTGTATATTCCGAATCCTGTTGCATCAATAGTAAAGCAATTTTTATTAAGGAGTATTATCTTTAGTATTGCTATGTAGACCTTCACATTACAGTGAATACACAGACTGCCAGATAGAGTCAGCATCATTATAAAATCCCATCCCATAAATTAGTGATCAGAGAAACAATTCCAGTCAATAACATAATGGCTTACTTATGATTCAATTGATTTAAAGTTATTTATATATGGTATATTAATTCCTTAATAGGAACTAAAATAATTTTGTTTTATAAAAAATAGAAATGTTTGCAAAGCTAAATTCTGCTTAGTCTTAATTTTCTTCTGTTTGGGGGGGATTTTTGTTGTTGTTGTTGTTTTGGTTTTGTTTGGTTTTTTTTTTCCCATAAATATCTAACCCCAGGACTTCCCCAGGACACCATGCATTCTATAACTTAGAACATACATTCTATAACTGGAACATAGGTCATGTTCCAGTAAAATATGTTTGAAATAAATAGTGTTAAAAGCAATTTTAAATAGTACCTCTTATCCCTAAGCGTAATAAAGAGCATCATGTGAATTAAAATCAGAAGGCACTCTACTACATTGTTCCTCTTCCTCAACCAAGCTGTCACTGCCTGGTCTCAGCTTCCCATCCTGCCTCAGCTGGGACCATGCTGTGTTTCAGAGGCAGAAGTACTGAGATCCCTTCTCCTTTGCTGAGCATTAGGAGCTTGCTTTAGCTTACAGAAACTTCCAGAGATGTCAGGATTTTGCAGGATTGACCCCTCCAAATTTTTTTAAACAATTGTGCAAAGGGCATACTAACAATTATTGCCGGTTTAACATTTTAAATATTTCAGTCTCTACAAACAAAATGAGGCTCATTTCTGATTTTCCCCCGAGATGAAATTTCCACTGATTTATGTAAGAATTTTGCTGGAGTAAGGACCTTGAGGCACTGTCTGAACATTTATGCTTTGTACTGGCTTTTCCTCCATTAGAGAGTCTCCAAATTCTCATTGACTTTAATGAGACCTCAGTAGGCAGATAAATCTGAGAAGGGTTATGCTTTTGGGAACTTCTGTACCACTCTTGCAAAATTATTATCAAAATTGCTTTTTCTGTATTGTAGTAATAATATTGATAGCACCAAAAATCCTGCTCAAGACAATCACTGCATGCTCAATGCTTTTGTTCTATTTTTTTTTTTTCCAGTTCCAAATTCTGTCAGAGATTGGGGTTATTTTTGTTGCTGTTGTTTTGGGGAATTTTTTTCTACCTTTTTCTTTTTCTTTTAGGAGGCATGGTGAGAGAAAGAGACTTACAGACACAATGATAATGAGAAGAGCAAAATTTACAGTCCTTTACTCCAAAGTGTTCATTTGTATATCATAGTTCTAACATCTAAGATTCATACTTTGGGAAGGCATCTGTGCTGTTTTTTTCTGTTGGTGTTCCTAGTGTGGTACAATATGCAATACAAACTTACTGTCCAAAAGCCATATATAAATATATATATACTTCTTGTTATTTTTCTCTTGCATAACTTCAGCAGCACTTTCTGATATTTACTATTTATTTATTCATTCTACAAATGAACAAATTGTGGAGTTATTTTCCCTATAATTTTAAGCAACATTCTAAAGGATCAGTACCGTCGCCTTCATGGTCAATCTTACAAGCCATCTTTTAATTTTCAGGCTATTTGTGAACCTTTTATTATGAATTGAAAGATATGTCGGAAGTTACGGGAGGGGGAGGAACAAACAAATGAACAATGGATGGTACACCGAAGTATGCTTGGCATTCCTGAAGACACAGAATGTGGGGAGGTTTTCATTGCCCATTACAGGCAAGGAAAGGAAGCTATTTCCTTCACAGCTTGTATTTCTGCTGTTTAATTGTTGAATGCAGAGCTTACTCACCTAACCCCTGTGCTCCTCCCCTGAGGAAACCTGCCATCAAATTATGACCCAGAAGAAATATAGGTGATTGCTCTGCTCCCATTAAAAAAAAAAATAAAAAAGAAAGAAAGAAAGAAAGAAAACCACTAGGTTGGTATCAAGGGACCTTGATAGGATACTTAAGAGAATATTTTCTGTAGAAGCCAACTGACCATCCATCTCCCTTTTTAACTAGTGTCAAGGCTGGTTTACTTGATGATGATTTGATGCCCAGCAATTGCTCCCCCTTGCCCACTGAAAATGAGTGATGACAGGGGAACAGCCGTCAAATGGAACAAGCTGAGATATTGTAGCAGGGAGCTTAGCAGAGCTGAGTCCTGCAAAAAAGAAGCTTTATAAGAGGATGAAGTTCTGGAAAGCAACTGTTTTACAGTCTGCTTTTAAGAGAATGTTTGTTTTCTTTCAAGATTTGTAGGATACATTTATCTAGATAAAGGATTCCTGTAAGGGAAAAAAATATTGAAAAGCATGTCTTACTTGGAACAAACACCTCAGTGAGAATTTATGTAGAATTTTTTAGCTCGGTTTCTGATGGGTTTAACTGAACTATGACATCCACACAGGTAGGGAAGAAATGGGACCACTGCCTTTTATTCAAACATCAGTTGCTCAGTGGGGATATAAGAAACTAAAGAGTTCCCTAAAGACCTGCTGTACTTGGCAGTTAGCAATGGTTATATGATTGATACAACCAGTGATATGATGGTTACATGATATTCCAGTATTTTCATCACTAGACATTGGAACACCTTTTCACAAGTGCTCAAAAATATCAGGCAACATCTAATAACTCCACAGAAATTCAGTGGATGCTCTCACTTGAAGTATTACTTTGCAGAGGTCCAGGAGAACAATGGCAAAACTAGAAAAACATTGCTGTAGTCTAACAGTACAATAATACACATTTATAAATTACCTTCATCTTAAATAACTTGTAAATTGCTCATGTTTTACATAATACTAGCAAAATTTCTGTGCAAATATGTACATTCAAAAGCTGCATGTTTTTATAAATAATACAAATGTAAAGCTATATGCATATGTTTTGTAAATTATCAAAACATTAGCCATGCTGAATGCCTTCCATATCATGAATACCAAGATGCTCCACTGGCTTTTCAAAGAGAATTATTAAAGGGAGGTAATAAGCACCAATTTATTTTCAGTACTTGAGCTGACCAAGTTCATGCAGTTACTGCACAGCCACATATACCTTTTATCAAATTATTTTCCATAATTTGGGATTCCTCAGTTCTCATTTCCATCCCTAAAATATCCCGAATAATAGAGAGTTGGCAGTACTTTGGTGCTTCAGCATCTTTCTGGGTCAGCCTAAAAGACAAAAAAATCACAGTATTAGAGAACAAATTTTTCTAAATCTAAAGGTGGCAATTCTGGAAACCATTCTGTAATCCACTGTGACATGATTTTTTTTTTTTATCCTTGCTTTTCTCCCCAGCAAATATAGTGAATTTTATGTTTTACTTAAGAAAAATAAAAATCTTTCTGAATCTGCTAATTCTTGGGTGAACTGCATGCCAGATCAAATATTCCTTGTGGCACAAAGTAAGAGGAAATCTGTGGTTGTTTTGCTTTGTTTTCTCACTGAATTATAAATATTCATTTTCACTACTAATAGTAAGGGGGGTTGTTTTATTTTTAAGATGCTCTGTCCACCTCTCTTCCAAGTCACACATTTTCCTCCTGCTCTTATCATGCTCTCGATAGTGTTTCACTCCAAATTTTGCCAAATGAACAGTTTGTGTGACTGCTTTGAGAGAAATTTTCTTACTCTAACAATCAGATGTCACAACAGAGTGCTGTATTTTCAGAATGACTATCAATAATCCCTGAAAAAATTTACCAAAATTAACCATACCATTACTGATTGAGAGAGTTCCACTCTATAGTGGCATTTAGGTTTTTTTGGGCAAGCACTTTTTAATGTTTTCAGAAAGAAAAGGAGATAGTTTGGAGGAAAAAAGGAAGAGGAAAACAACAATTAAATAGCATAATTTTAATTAATTAATTAATTAAATCAGATATCATTAAGTGACTTGGTCTTGAGCAAGTATGCCCTAAAAAGTGTTATAAGCAATATGCATTTATGATATGAAGCCTCAATGGAATGTTTCATAAAACATCTATTTTTTACCAAGAGACTATATGATGAATGGGTTTTTAATGAGGAAAAGCTATAAAATATATTCTTTGAGGTTTTTTTAAGAGACAAAGAATGCTACAGTGCAAATGCTAAATTTAAAGCTGTGTAGTTTTTTATTACTGTCCTTGATAATTGGTAGTTTTTCTGGTCTCTCATCTCTTGTGTCACAACATGCTCATGTGTGGTGGAGAAAAAGGTATTCCCAGCTCTTCTGAACCATGGTTGCAGGCTGCTAGAATTCATCAGATTTTGGATTTGAATATAGTCTAGAAGAGCCTCAGGGTCACTCCTGTTACACAAGGCTCTGCATTAATAGCCAGATATCATTTTAAAAAAATCAACAAAACAACAGGAAATATATGTGGCAAGGAACAACTCTGATTATCAGTACATTGTCAGTGTCGAGAACTATTTGCTTTACTGCCTTTGGCGCATGAGGCATATAGCTAAGTTTATCTATATGTGTGCCTGTGTTAGTCCAGGCCAAAAGAAGAGTACGGGAGATAAATGTGTTTGTGACAGTTGGATTTCAATACCAATAAATAGCTTTCTACACTAAATGAATCAAGGACATACATGGCCAGCTTCCAAGCTCAATAATATGTAGGTTTTTTTAAGAAAAAAAATTATTTTTCTGTCTCTGAGCATCACCTATCCAATATTAGGTGACTCTTTCACTGCACATGCAACTGTAAATAGATATGAGAGACTAAGGTTTACTTTACAATATGTTTCCTGTAAATTATGGCCCTTTTATATCTATCTAAGCCTCCACATTCATAGATTCATAATACAAGTCACATTCTACTGTTACACTGCCACTGTTGAGCATTTGGGAAGTGAAAGGTTGAGAGCTCTAAAGATGGATTTTGGCACAGTTAACACTCAACTAAAATTTCACACTAGCTGATTTAAGCCCAACAGTGGTGGAACCTCAGCCAATAACAAGCCTGTGCCAATGAGGTCAGTGCAAGACACCACAGAGGATTAGAGAGCCTTTTGGTGGTGGATATGGCTCTGGCTTTCTGTAAAAACTTATTAAAATGTAGGCAACTGAACTAGTTCCATGCATGTAACTCTCCTCTACCATAGAATTAATTTCATTTCTCTTCTGTAATGTTAATGAGATATGAAACGTTGTTTCTTCCTTTTAAGATATCAGCATTAATGACACAGAATCAGCTCCAGTGAATGGAAAAGAATGAGTTCACCTACACTATAATTTGTAATTGGCTCACTTATGGGACTTGAGTCTTTTGCATGAAAACTAGAGCTGTGTGAGCTCCCAAATGTGTTCCATTCATGCCCACATTGTCAAAGGAAAGATTTGAAGGAATCAGTTTGCATTTAATTAAGGCTTCTCTGACTTATTGTGAAAATCCTTACACAATGTATTCATCAAAAGTTTTTAAGAGTCAGGTTAAAGGGAGGCCTACATTTGATATTGGAATCTACTGGTACTGAGAACCTGTTGTAAAAGAGATCGTTATGCACAAAATGGTATTTCTTCATAGCCTAAACACAACCAGATGCATAAATTGTGCCACAACTCCCATGGAACTCTCTGCACCTTCTGAATGGTGACTGTGGAGGAGTCCACTGGGTAACAACTTATTTTAAGTCTTTCAATGGGTGCTTAACTGCTTTTAATTTGGAACAGTGGCTTGGGGACCTATATTTGAGAGTCACACACATATAAAATTATTCCATTGTGATTGGTTTCATTGCAGCAAGTGCTAGTGAGAATTTGTTGAAGGGAAGCAAAAAGGGGAACAATACTCAATTTTCTTTTCTTTTTTTTTTTTTTTCTTTTTTTTTGTCACAGCATGTAGAAGTGCTGGTTTCAAAAACACAGACTGGTAAACATTTCTGCCTAGGTTCACTGGATGGTCTAGGGTGTCTGTACTTTGTCTGTACTTTAAAAGGATGTTCAGTTTTGACAGTCAGAATCAAGCAGTATTGCGTGGATAGGTGCATGGGGAATGTCTTGCACTGATAGCAAACGTGTTTAATTCTGACATGTTTAAGTATTCCAACTCCACAGATCATTGAGGGAAATGGAAGATTCTTGTTCAGACAGAGAAAGCGTGACAGCTCTACTGGAAAACTGAAAGTCCTTTAGGGATAGAAAGTATTATTCCACTTACTAATTCTAGGATTGTTCTAATTCAAACAAAGATCATAATCTTTATTTTGAATAATAAAACCACAAATAAAAAAATAATAATTGACACCTCTGGTGTAATACACCCCCCCTCTTTTTTATCACTATCAACAAACTCCTTCTATCATCAGTATTTTATAATTATGTTTCCAAAAAGCAAATGTCTTACTTTTAGAATAAAGCAACAGATAGCAGCACTTTTAAAAGACTTTCGTCCTTATTCCCCCTTTCTGTGTACTACTCAGTTTAAATATTTCCCTGGTTGGGAATCATGAAAAGAGGCAGCATAAATTACAAGAGCAGCTAAAAGCTAGGACATAGTAAGATCAGAACTATGACTTGATAGTTAAGCTGCTTTTTTCCATGGAAAAAAGTGATGTGGCCAGTGAGACTGACATGTCCATTTTGGGCACAGGGATGCTATTCTTGGTACTGCCAAGGTTAGTGTTAGATAACCTTTGGTAAGTCTTTGAGCCTTCTCGGACCTTAGTAAAACAGGAATAGTGACCTGTTGTTGAAAATCACCTAGCCTGCCTTTCCAGTTCGGTTACTGTGACCAGCAGATCTCTAATCATTCCCTTTCACATAAAAGGGGATGGAGATTTAAACTGGAGCAAGGGGCATGTCCTGAGATTTGTCATCAGAGAATTTTTGGGTAGACAGATGGGCACAGTCCTGAAGAAAGTCCTGTTTATAGAAGGGGGTATGAGTTGGGCTGGGGAGACAGTAGAAATAAAATTTAAGCTTGTGGCTGCTAAAAAGCCTTTGAAATCACTCCATTTTCATCTCTAATTATCAGGACAGCTTGGACTGAGCTCTACCACATATGCAAGGAATAGTATCATAGAATCAATCATAGAATCACAGAATGTTTTGGGTTGGAAAGGATCTTAAAGATCATCTGATTCCAACCTCTCTACCATAGGCAGGGACATCTTCCACTAGAACAGGTTGTTTAAAGTCCCACCCAACCTGGCCTTGAACAATTCCAGGGATGGAGTATACACACTTTCTCTGGGAAACATGTTCTAGGGTCTCACCATCCTCACAGTGAAGAATTTCTTCCTTATATCTAATCTAAATCTAATCTCTTTCAGTTTGAAGTTATTCCCCCTCATCCTGTCACTACATGTTCTTGTAAATAGTCCCTCTTCATCAGTCTTTAATGCTCTCTTCAGCCCTGGAAGGCTGCAGTTAGGTCACCCAAAGCCTTTTCTTTCCCAGACTGAACAATCTCAATTTTCTTAGTTTTTCCTTGAAGGAGAGGTGCTCCATCCCTCTAATCATCTTGGTGGCCGCCTCTGGACTCACTCCATGTCCTAACTGTGTTGGGGGCCCCAGAGCTGTATGTAGCACTCCTGGTGTGGTCTCACCAGAAGAAAGGCACAGAATCTCCCTGCTGGCCACTCTGCTTTTGATGCAACCCACGATTAAATTTGCCTTCTGGGCTGCAAGTGCACATTACCAGGCTTTTACCCACCACACCCTCACATTCTTCTTGGCAGGGCTGCTCTGGATCTGATCATCCCCCAGCTTTTGTTGGTACTGAGTTTGCCCCAACCCAGTAGCAGCACCAACACTTGTCTTAGTTGAGCCTCAAGAGATTCCCATGGGTCCAATACCTGAGCTTATCCAGGTCCCTCTGGATGGCATCCTATACTTCAGGTATGTCAACAGCACCGCTCACATTGGTATCATATGTAAACTTGTTGAGGGTGCACTTGATTCCTTTGTCTATGTCATAAATAAAGATATTAAATAACACTGCTCACAATACAGACCCCTGAGGGACACCCACTGTCCCCGATCTCCATTGTGGCCTGAGCTGTTAACCACTACCCTCTGGATGTGACCATCCAACCAACTCCTTATCCACTGAACAGTCCAGCAATCAAATCCATATATCTATAATTTAGAGAGCAGGATATTGTGGGGGACCATGTCAAAGACTGTACAATAGTCCAGATCTGATGTAGTGACTCTGTCACAGAAGGCCAGCAGGTTGGTTAGGCAGGATTTTCCCCTGCTGAAGCTGTGCTGGTTGTCCCAAATCACCTCCCTGTCCTCCATGTGACCTTAGATTCTGGGAGGATCTGTTCCATGATCTGCCCAGGCATGGAGGTGAGATCATGGAATAAACACATGAACACCCACAGCTGAGAAGTCCTGAGGCCACTGCTGGGACAGAAAAATAAGATTAATGTGACCTAAGCTTTAGTTACTTATTTTCCCCTCAATTCCTACCTTGACGATGAGTTTATGCTTGGTGTAGTTCTCATCTTTGTCCACTGTCATTCCTGCCTCAGCCACCTTCTTCCAGCCACATACTTGATCCTACTGGCTTGAACACCTTAAACAATACCATTCCTCACACCACACAAGATGTTGCTGGACTTTAGGCAAATCTTCTGTTTCCTCCTTCAAATGTCAAATTCAAGAAAGGTAAAAGGACTGAGGTATGACAAGAAATAGTGAAACACAAACCACAGGAATTATCCTTTTTGGTATATTGTGTATCAACATAGAAACTATTGTTTCTATTTAATAATATGTAATGTGGTCTCTGGAACTGTGTAATGTGATAATAGAAAAAGCTATCCTATTGTCATGGTGTCTGTCAAAACCAGATTAGTAATCATTTACCTCAAGTCCACTTCCCCAAACTGTGATTATATTTTCAATGAACAATCAGAAATTGTCTACATCCATTGTGTTCTTTAGCATATTAGTATGGAATCAATTTATGTGTTTGCAAGGACTGTATTTTTTATATAGCTAGATACTGAGGTTTGAACCATTTCTGCCATTTGAAAGAAGGGATAAACAATGTAGTGAACTATTCATGACTATTTTTTTTTTTTACTGTTTGGCAAGAGACAGCTTCACATAGCTGTGTCTGAGGGACATCAATATTTCTAAAATTAGCAAGAGACAGTCACTAATCCTTTGAGAAAAGTGCTAAAATTTGACATCTTAATTAAAGATTGAGTTTTAGAATTGCTGGAAATTACCAGGGCAAAGTTATGGATCTGAATGTATATTCAGAGAGTAATTGAGAACATCCTGGACCCTGAGCTGCGATCCAGCCTATGCTAATCTTCCCAGCTGTGTAGGATTCCTGACAGCTTTTTAGCTGGAGGAAAAAGAATCTATTTAAATTGAATTAAGATATAATACTAAGATATATTAATATATAATGTAGGTTTCCATAGTTCATTTTTGAACATTAATGGGTCATTTGTCTCCTGTACCTAAAATTACAGGGGGAATATTTTCTTACTTCTCACTTCTACACATGGCTAGTGTTAAAAACTAACACCAAGGCATCTGGCAAAGAGAATTTTTACACCCAGGAGATCTGTGGCCTGCAGACCAGCAGTACCATTTTCATCCCACTCATAAGCCCAGCTGAAGTCACAAGAAATAGCTTTCCCAGTTATCTGCAGAGAGCAAATGAAAGCTGATAATTCAGGGTGTTAGCCTGGAAGAGTCATCTTCTAGAGGATTAACCTCTAGAAGGATTACTCAGAAAATTTTGGCAGGCAAAAAACTTGGGAAACTGCCTGAACTGTGAGGGTAACTAGAAGTTTCAAGCATCCATACAGATAGGCCATAGGACTGTGATGCACCAAAGAGATATTATCCTGAGCACAATCAGCACCAGACTTTTCAGGAAAAGGTATGGCCCACCTTAGCAGAATAATCCGCTCATAGGCTCGAGGTGTATTTCTAAATCTTCTCTGTTGTTTGTGACCTGAAGCACGAGGGTTTATATCCCCTTTAAAAATGTTTTATCCTACCTGATGCAACTGTGGGAGCTTTTTATGATTGAGATAAATCTACAGTCTTCTTCTTAGCTTTTTCAATTCATTGTAATTTTGTAGCAAAGAGTTCCATAGGCTAATTTTGTACCATGTTAAAATGCATCCTTATATATCCTACATACCCAAAGTACATTTGAAACCCAACAAGTAATAAGCAGGAAACCCCAAAGGACATTCTCTGTAAAATGTATTTTTTTTTTTTAAATTATAGCTGTATATATACCAAAAAGTGTTTGTCTGTATAGCTAACCTGTAGTAATTATGTTATGAAAACTGGAAGGGATGACATAAGTTGTATCAACCAAAGGAATTTTCCCTAGTAGAACTGTATGCTGAATAATTTATCTTGCTTATACTCTTTTCTCATGCAGCTATGCTGGCAAAATTTTCAGCTATGGCACAAACCAGTATCCAATCTCCTTTTTTTACTTAATATGATTTGGCAAAAATAATGCTAATAAAAACTTACAGTAGCAATACTTAAGTCTTCTTATGTACAGTCTTCTGCAGTAAAATTGTGTCTAATTACTGTGCAATTTAGGAGTGCCTTCTTAATATAATTTTACAAGAGAAATGTATTATTAGGAGAGTGGAGTAACACACTCACAATTTAATTTTCTGTCTCATTATTATTTAATTTGTCTTTCAGCATTAGTGTGTTCCCTTTGCTTGTGTAACCATACTACCAACAATTTTTTTTAAAATAAATTCTGTTTTGACTATTAAAATATATGTTGCTTGTAGCTCCCAACACTGCCTGTGCTATGGCTCCTGGGACATTAACTATGAATCATCCCTTGAGTTAATAACTATTATAGAATGAGATCCTGGATGGATATAAGTCAGCAGACAGACAGGTGTTATGTGGCTTTGCATCTCATTACAGTTCCCGATGCAGAAGTTCAGGATGAGAAGAGACATCAGGAGACATTAATGTTGCTAGAATGCAATTCTTTTACTACTTTGGGCCATATGATTATAGCTAATAGTTGTTTCTGTGGCAACTTAGTAGGTGATCCAAAGTCCCAACTCAAAATGTTGGAGGCACATAACCTAATGTCACTTTTGTCTTACTGTGAGGTACACCTTACACCAGATCTTCATCAAACAGTTTGACTGTTCTGAACTGATATTCTTGAGCCAAAATTCAATTAAACTCACAGGATATTTTGCTACAGATTATGTGGCATTTGCATCTCATATTTCTTTAGGGTGAAAATATATTGGACTGCTTCAATGTCCAGCAGTCTCAAATAGTATTTACAAATGGTAGTCTAAATACTGCAAGTGAGTTTTGATTTTTGTTTTGGTAAGAGTAGATTCAGTCAGGAAACAATATTCACTCAACCAGCAAAGTGCAGCTGACTCTTAGGTAGAATTTGTCAGTTTTAAAACAGTGTACACCTACAGCCACCCAAGAACTTATGGCAGGAAATTGAGGATATAGCCAATTGTACCTGTCAGGAAATGCAGGTGAAGAACTGAAATGAGATTTTTGCAAAGTTTAATGCTTTTTCAAATGTGGAAAAACTTTTCCTTCTTAAATAGGTCACAAAATAATTTTATATCTCATACAAAACTTCTCATAATCACATCATATTTGATTCACTTAAAAGCCAGAAGCTGAGGTGCCAATATCCCTGCTATTGTCTGTGTTTCACCAGACATTGTTTGGTGTAACAGTACAAAAAGTGGTTGTCTTTTTTTTTCCTGAGAGATTGCTATCTTCACCGTTCAAAACCACAACCTATAATTAAAAAAAAAAAAAAGAAAAAAAGAAAAAAAGAAGCATCTTCTTCAACAACAATCTTTGCAAATAGGGCCATGTAAGTAAGACTGTAAGTATACATAAATATTTTGTGTATGCTTGTACAGACATACACAAACATACATATATACATGAAAATAGAAAAAATGTTTTCGTTTTATAACCCAGTGAATTTTCAACCACAGAAAACAATAGAAATTATCAACAGACATAAAACTTTAGCCTGTGTAAATTAAATGGTTCTGCTGCATTAACTTCATAAAACCATAATCCTCTCCTCCATAAACTATTACATGCACTGCAACATATCTGATTTATGGGGTGTAGAATCGATGGGAAAAAATTAATGCTTGAAAAACATATTAGAGACATTATTGAACAGATTTTAATTGAGATTTGATTTCAATACCCCTTATCCACATGATTAATGGGTCCTACCCCTTGACTCCAGCAGGCAGAAAAGAGAGTCTTTAATATGACAATTAAGTATCTGTCTTTAGGTTTTATGTAGCTCTCTCCTCAGATCACTTCATCAGTACAGTGTGGCTTTTGTGCAGATTAAATTGAGACTCAATTTTCTCTATTTTCCAGCACTTACTTATGTTTTATGACAAGCACTAAATCAATTTTATGCTATTATTGATTTTTTCTTAAATGGACACAAACCATTTCGCCTTTTGCCCTTCTTTTCTACTTTCCTTCTATTTCCTTTTTTCACTGTATGCTTGATATACAGCCAGCTGAAGAAATTTCAAACGTTTCCTGAGATTTCTACAGGTCGTGCCAATTCATTCACTTTTTACAACATCAGAATTGACAAAGTTAACCTGGAATTCTATGAAAACTTATGAACTTGTATATTTCTTTAATGCAGCAAAGTTTACAGGTCGAGCTTCTTCCCCCACCTTATCCTTCAAAAAAAAGAAAAAGAAAAAAAAGAGAGTGTTCAAGGTTAGAGCCTCCTCTTTTTCAATTAAAAAACAAACCAAGACAAAACAAACCATGACAGACAATCTTTCTAAGAACTTCTGAAATATTTGAACTGCAGCTTCAGCTATAATTTTTGAAACTGTCCGGAAATCTAATTAATACATCGATGTAGGAAGAACCTATTTCATGGCTTGCAGGGGAAAAGGGCATTATCTGCAAGGTGCAATAACTCCTCTGAGATGTGGCAACAGCTAGTGGTACACCACAAAATTAAGAAGCTCTTGGTTCTTTTTAAAGCTCTGTTGTGTCTGATCTATGGCAAAAATTAACAACTGCCTTGGGCAATAAAAGTTGCACAATTTGTAATCAGATAGCTTACTTTTTTGGCAGAGAATTATACATTAAGTAGGATCAAAGAGAGAAAGTAGAAATGTAATTCAGCTAACACAATGGGATAGACTTTTGATTTTCTGGCTGTTTAGGGTCATGGAGGAGGTTATGAAGGATTTTCCTCTTTCTTTGCTTGAAGTCCATCATACCTGAGTTCATGTGATAAAACTGATCTTTAAAACAAGTACAGCAGCTTCATTTTGCTGAAAAATAGTAATTCCTTTCACTGTGTTGTGTATTTACCTAATAACATTTTATTTGCAAACCCTCAACATTTTAAAAAATGTGTTTATAGATTTTTTTTTTCCTTCTAAATAACACAAGCTTACCTAACAAATTAAAAAGTGATGCTACTTGAAGGATGTCTGTCATGACAACTTCGCTCAGTTGATGCTTCCTTCAACTTGAGGGGAAATCTATGCTGCCATGAATGATGAATTTTGGGCCAAATGGGAATTTTTAGTTCTAAGCATGATTCTATAGTCTGTACCCACTTGTGTTTACAGTTAATATATGTACATACCATAAGTGTAAGGTGAATGGAGATTTCTCTTCTGGATGTTCAATACCTTTCCTAGAGGGGAAAAAAAAAGGTGCAAAAAAATAAGGAAAAACAAAAAACTACAAAGGAAAAAATCCCAATCTGATTAAAAAACATCTTAAAGCTCACCATATTAGAGATGCTGGGATGAAGTTCTCCATATGTAATGGAAATCAGATGGTGAATCAGTAAGCGGGAGAAAGTTTCAAGCTATACCATTATGCTGTATCTCCCTTAATTTATAGAATGTTTGCTTCATGCGAGAAACATGCCAGTAACAATGTCAACTTCCATGATTAACAGGAGACTTGAGGGTTTTTTCATTATTTCTTGGCTTTCTCTTTGCATTGAGATATGAAGAGCAATGTCACAAATCAACTTGTACACTGCCTTTCTACTTCATGTAATAAGAAAGCTTTCCTTGCAAGTGCCCAATGCATGCAATGCTGTGAATTCTGCATTCCTGTAGCAAAGAGCAGAGGTGCCCTGAAGTCTCCGCTTCTAGCTGGAATTCAGAGTCAGACTGCTCACATGTCAGTGATCCCTCAGCTGTAGACTAATACAGAATGAGGATACACCATTTCAATCCTTTGGAGAAACAGCTGGTTTGAGTCTTAGACTAAAGGCTCATTAATTTGCTCCACTTGGTTCTGCTTTGGTTTTGCCATTTTCTGGTTTTACTATCAGTGCTGTTAATATTGACATTTTTAGTACTGCTGTTACTATAATACTAATCACATTATGTGTACAGGAGTATCACATACATACTGCAAACCAAGAAAATCCTTGTAATTTCCTTTCACGTACCCAAAAGCTGGTGTGACTTAAGTTTCCTAAACATTTGCTTATTTTATTAGCATAATTTTCAGCTGTGATTTATTAGTTTCTGCATCAGTCCTTTTATCCTTTTTTTTTTCCTTTTTAGAATTGGCTTTTTAAAAAGTAAATTATACAATTAAAACCTCTTTAACAACAGAAGCTGTTTTTCCAAACAGATACAAATAATTTGAGTGTACTGTTTAAATGTTTCTAGTTGCTTGCTCTGGCTTCTCCAATCTATGTCATTTTTATTAACCTTATTTAGTTATTTTCTGGCCTTGTGTTTTACATGCCTGTGGTATTGAGATGCATAGGTAAGTACCACAAAAGAAACACGGTACTACAGTTTGTGGGTTACAGTGTCTTCTCACACATATGGTGAGATATTTTTGTCCAAGTGCCTAGTACAGCAGACATCAGCAAAAGACAATTGAGACATGGTACTTGTCACTGTGTGAAAGAGCAACAGAAAATAAAAAAAATTAAAATCAGGTAAGCCTCCTGCTTAGAATTATGAGTTTGGGACAATGTGAGACCTACACAATTTTCAGACTAAAAAAGAACAGGTGCTGCAGAATTCCACTTAAATGCTTTCAGAGTGAAAAATCCACAATAAAAAGAGCATACAAGATATATGCAAAAGGAGTAAATTATCCCAATAGGCTGATCTGTTGGGAAAAAATCAACCTGCTTATGGAAACAAAGGCTCTGTATACGAAATGTTAGTGCAGATGAGTACATACTCAATGAAAACTAATTTTTCTTGTACGTAAGCGAATGGTGTTGCGTGCTTCAAGTTGAATGGGATTTTCGGTTTAGTGCTGGAGACGACAGGTTTTGTTTGAAGGCTCAGAGTCCGTAAGGCAGCCCTTGAAGGAGAGCCAGACAATACGCGGGAGCCACGGAGACGCAGATGATCCCAGCGCGGCGTTATCGGCCGGAGCCTGCAGAGACCCGGAGACCTTTGTGTTTCGCGCAGGCAGCGGAGATTGTCAGCTTTCTGAAATGAGCTGCGGACCTAATCTAGGATCGCACCCATTCCGATCAATAAACAGCAGCAGCCCTGGGCGCCGGCCCCATCCACAGGCGCACAGGGCCCTGGATTTTCCTGCTCATCCCGGCCTACAGCGCTGCGCCGGCACGGCCCAGAGGAGCCCGCGGGGCTCCTGCTGTGTGCCCTCCAGCCTGGCTACCTGTTGGAAGCCAAGGCCGTGCCAGGCTTCCCGGGGAGCCGCGCAGCAATTACAATTTCACCCTCATCATGTGCATGCAGCACGTTTGGGGTCTCGGGGGCTAAGCACTGCCCGGGCCGGGGTTGCTGCCTGGCAACAGGGGACCCCGCGGGGCGCGGCGGGCGGTGCTGCCTCCTCTCCCCTCAGGGAGCCCGGAGGGATCTGTTTGGAAACGGGCTGTTGTCCCTCCTCCCGTTAAACCTGCACGGGTATGGAAGCGAGGTCCCCGCAGAGGAGACGGTGTCAAAATGAGAGGAAGGTGAGGAGAAAAAAAAAAAAAAATCAGAGGAAGGATTTAACGAGGTTCATAAAGTCCCTCAGGGGAAACGGCGCTGTGCCCAGGGGTCCCTGCAGCAACACCCCCCGCAGCCCTGCTGCCTTCGCCTCCCCGTCCCTCTGCAGCGCCTACAGTAAAACACCTTAACTCAGCTCCGCGAGAGAGGAGGGAGGGGAAGGGACCACCTTCAGAGTGCAGCTGGAACTGGAAGCTGTCTGCCTCAGCCGTTAGAAATATGTGGAGAAATTACCTATCATTCCCTGTAGAGACATCCAGCAACCATCCCAACCCAGCTTTTCAGTTCGGTGATAATATGCTCCTATCAGTTTTAATAGCCCCATGCTGGATTCAGGAGGTATTATGGATTGTACAGCAAGCATATTGTCATTAAATTAAATTTTCAGAACATTCCCCAGCTCATCACAAATACCACAGAGAGTAATCATAATCGGTTCTCAACACATGTGTAATTGCCTTCAGCTGGCGTTTTTTACAGTTGACATTGTTCAGCAGTGATAAGGTGATTGGTGATTTGAATACACAGCTTGTTTCATAGCTGCCGTAATTGAAATATGGTATGTGTGAATGGAAGATTACATTAAGACCTAGGATAATCACCTGACATGAGAGTAATTGAGTCTACAATCTGCCACTGAGTCTCTCAGGGAGGGCTGAAATGAAAAGAAGCCATTAGTAGATTATGCCACTGCTGGCTCGGCTCGGCGCTGCTCGGCTCGGCGCAGCGCTGGAGCGCCGGGATGGCATTCCTGGGCGCCGGGATGGGCATCTCCGGCCGGGCCGGCCTCGCCTGCCCCGCCTCGGGCCGGGCGGCACCGCCGGGAATAACACACAACTTTTCCTGGGGGCGGCGCGGCAGAGAGGGAGCCTGGCTCCAGAAGAAACGCTTCCGGCTACCTAGGGAAATGCTGCTTCTTTATTGTCCCGGGGTCCGATCCCTCCATCCCAACCCTTCAGGAAAGGATCTGTGTGTCTGTGGAAAAAGTAGAGCATTGAATTCAGCCTGATGGATTCAAGCATAAATGGTCAAACTCCAGCTATTTTTTAGCTGTTTATAGGGGGGACCACGCATGTGGAATCTAAAGGTGCAATGAAAAGAGTGCCCTTATTTTTCAGTAGTTTTCAGGATGTAGGCTGCAAGAGATCTTTCTTTAAAAATCAAATTTAGAAGTACACTGAGGTTAATTATACAATGGGTAACCAAGAGGAACAGTTGTAGCTAACCTTTAAATATAAATGTAATAAGGTGCCTGCAAATCTGAAACAAATATTTACTCCAGGTGTCCAGACTTAATGGACAAAAGCATAATTGCTTTTTAAGGAGAATATTTTGTTTGTTAGTCACTGAGGATTATTTTGTGATGGAATAGTCTGTCTTCCTTTATTTCTTCTTTTGGAAGGTGGTATGTTTTGTTGGATTTTTGTTGTTCTTTTTTTTTTCCTTTTTTTTCCCCCGAATCTACTGTACATACAGATCACAAACCCTGAACAAAGAAGAATTACAAACCCAGCTGAGATAAACATGTCAGAATTACTGTTAAGAGGCTGATGCCCAGAGTGTTTAATGGCTTGAAAAGATGATCAAGCATTTATGCAGCTACCCCTTCAAAAATTATCATTGAGCCAATGATAATCCAGTTATAATAATGAGCACTGAGTCAATTAAGCTTAGCATGCAGAGAAACTACTTTTTATTATTAAATAACTCAATTTCTTCCATCTTTAAAAAAAATAAAATTGGAATTATGATACCAGATATTTTACTAAAAAGCCATAGCATTCAGGTTAGAAGCCTATATAAAAAGCTACCGCCAGCATAGCATGACTAACTTGTAGGGTATAATTCCACCAGGATCTGAGATTCTCCTTTGTGATGTTGTGAATCCCTGTTCTCTCATAGTTTTACAGTGTGTGGTAATTTTCAGAATCCAAAATCCATCTGTACTATCTTGGAAATTGCTATAGGACACAGCGCTCAGCACAATGTTTTCCGTACACAACTGATAACTAGTTAACAGTTGCCTGGCCAATTTCAAGTTTTTCCCTTACAACCTCTTCAAAATAGGTTTTGTATCTAGCAGAAGTATCTTGCACATTTTTCTTCACTATTCCTGAAGTCTGAGCTCTCTCAAGCACTTGTTAGAACAAACCTAAAAATGCAATGGTAAAAGAATAGTGGTTAGGATTGTTTATATTTGGATTCCACTTGTAATAACATTAGGCAGAAGGAAAATTTTTAGACAATTAAGGTCTATATAATCCAATGCAGTATCACTAAAAACAGAAGGATATAAGACTGGATACAGCTGCAGTAGTGAGGTACAGATGAGCAAATTGCTAAATAGTGCAGTATCTTCCTCATCACACCATACACAGCATGCACCCAAGGTTGCTGCTTTGAAGGCTACAGCTGGCCCAGTGAGCCCACACCTTAGCAGAGTCAGACTCTCTGATTTGCAAAAAAAGTAAGTACCAGATTAGAGTTTGAATCCCAAGCTCTTTCTGTAGGCTTGCAGTTGAAAAATCCCCAGCTATAGGGAAAAATAACTAATTTTATCTGGAAGATAAAATAGCAATGATAGCAATAAACATGGAATGGTTAATATATTTTCAATCACTTAAAACCCCAAACTATTTAAGGTTTTAAGGAACCATAGCCACTTAAGATACCCCACCACAACCAAAAATTATTTATGCATTTTAAATGCATTTGCATTTATGCAAAAATGCTTTGTCTTTGAAAATCAATTTATTTTGATTTAAACAATGATGGTGAAGTCACTTGGATTTACCTGAAGATCAGAATATGAAAAATAATTCTCTAAGCAATCAACTGTAAGGAGTGTTTAAAAGGAACCATTCAGTTATGCTGTGAGTGACCTGCATGGTCCTTTTTGGACATTAAATACTTCCTAAGCTTGGTAAAATTTGGTGGAGATTTTTTTTTTTTTTTCAGATCAAGAGATACACGGCATTCAAGAGTATGATGAACTGTAACTTAAAAACGTTCTGAAACTTGGTCCTATTGAAGAGCAGTAACCATCCTGAGCACAAGAGAACTTAACAAACCTCTGGAGAGTTTGCATGAGGATCTGTTATGGGGGTTAAAGACCTGCAGTTGGACAATGAAAATCTTTTGAAGAAGGTTGAGGGATAGAGAAAAGAGGATCTTCATTAATTTTAGTGTTACAGGTTAAAAAAAATCCTCCTTGAAAAGAGTATCTGGAGACAATTCTGACCAACAGATCCTGAAAGGACCCTTTTATCTCATTACTGCCTTCAGAGGAACTACAAATTATCCTTTCCAGTAACCTCTCAGTAGCTAGTTATTTCACCTGATTATTTCTTTGGGAGTCAAAGAACTGGCCTCTACTTTTTATCTAATATCTCTTATGGTATGGACAATTCAGATGTTCTCATTTCTCCTTTTTGAGAAGTGTGTCTACTTTATTGCACTTGTCAGGCAACTCTTTGGTGTAATGTTTCCAATGGGCTTGTCTACTAAGCCCATTAAGAAAAAATATCCTAATCACAAGATTATCACTACACAGTTATACACCTGTCCATATTACATGTATTTTAAAAACTATGGTTTCAAGCCAGAAGAAAAAGTTCGTCTTGCCTTGAGCTATGCTAAACTTTCCTCTGTTAAAAGTTTCTCTAACATATATTGAAAAATTTAAGACAAGTCCCTGCAACTTTGCAAGTAGGGCAGACAGTCACGACTTTGGTTTGTTTGACTATAAATTGCTGAAACAATGCAACTTAAAAACAATACAGTAGTACTGTATGACACTGTCAATATCATTTATAGCACAATTTTACACAAAGGCAGGAGTATCATAAAAAAAGAAGTAAATCCTATCAGGTGCCCTAAAATACCTTATGTCATAAATAAGTCAGATTTCTTAGAGGAAAGCAATAAAGTTTCAGCAGACTCGATTTTTCCCACTAAATAATCACCCTGACCTTTTTCACTAACTTCACAATAACAGTTCTTGAAGAAGCAAGCAAACACAATGAGAGATTTGTATGGCACACCCATGTCTAAAGCATGAAGAGAATGTAGAAGGGCATTGATGGTAGTAGAAGAACACACAATTCCACAAAAAAGCATTATATATAAAGCAAAAAAAGAATACTAATCAAAATCATTGGACTGAATATTTATAAAGGAAGACATTGATAATACACTGGATTCTGGAGAAATTACACAAAAGTATTTGGAGATTTTAAAAGTTTCTTGCAAGAGAAAAATAGCAGGAACATATTCAACCCCCACTCCAAAATGTTTCTTTAACTTAGGAAATAGTTTCAGTCACAGTTGTTTTCTAAAAGTTGATAAATTAATTGTTGAAATAACACTGGCCTGAATTTGGCACCAGAACATACTTTACTAAGATATTTAATTCAAAATTCCTAATTCCTAGAGGTTTTTTTGCTCGTTTTAACATTAAAAGTAATAACTTCTATTGGAAATATTTTTCTTTTTACCACCAAATAAATAATCTTGTCTTTCTGCTGTTAGATTTTCTCAAGATAATTCATACATTACACAAGACAAACATTATTAGAGGTTCTTACAACTATTTTATATCACAGGATGAAGAAACAGATTTTTAGAACAGCAACAATTAAAGTCTTGTTCTGTCACTTTTAAAACCTAAAAGGAAAAATAGTAATTTTACAAAGAAGAAAAAAGTTTACAGGCAAAAAGTTTTATCACCTAAGCAAAGTACAGAACAAATAAGAGGATAATTGATGAAAAGAAATAAGCCTGTAAGTGTTGGTGCCAGAAGGAACTGAAATTGGTCTTTACTCACTGAAACAAAATCAAAGTATTCAAATTGGAAGAAAAAGTGGCACAAAGTCTCCAAGATCAGTATCATAGTACTTTCTGTAAATAAATTTGTTGCTGCTACTCTCCAGCTGCCCAAAACCATGAACATGCCAATTGCTGTGCAAGCAAAGAGGACTTCAACACTACAGGGGTGTGTTACATTTTATAGACACACTTTAGAGTTAAAAATTATAATTTTTCCTTCTTCCAGCTATCAAATTGCATTCACATAAGCAAAGATTCCTAAGAATACAACTCTCTGCCTTTAAATAAATATGTATAGGAAGCCACAGTCTATTGAAGGTTGTATAGTAATGCATCGGCTGAACAAGAATCCTCAGGTTTCAAAATGTCTTTTGTACAGGTAAGTTGCATGTAGTTTATTTGTGCAAATAAGAAAGTACTCAAGTAGTAAAACTAAAACCCCAGTACCTTCTGTCTTTGTGTAGCTAATACTCAAAATTTGTTGTTTTGATATGAATCTTTGTATATTAGCACATGCTATGAGCTCCACAGTTCCACGTTTACTATTTTATTTTTTCATTCATCTCTTTACACAATCAGTATAGCTCTTTAGTATGAGTTGTCAAATAGTGTCTTCTGTTACTTCTTCATAGTATCAATAGCATTTATAAGTGTATAATTATTACAGCAAATATAATTAAAGACTATTTCTAAATGTGACTTCTTACTGATGCTCACTGGAATGCAATGGCTTTTCAGATGAAGACAACTGCAATTATATTCTAAAGTTTTTTGACTTTCAAAACCAGGAAATTTTACTTCCTTTATTTTCAGGAAAATCTGAGCAAAGAATATAAAAAAATCTTGGGAAAAAATAACTGAAGAATTAATCAATTGATGGGGTACCAGTTCTAGTGCACTGGGGTATATAAATACGTAAGTAATGATAATTCTTCATTCATCTAGTGTCAGATTTAAAAAACAACATCTTTCATACTCACAGTGATTCTAAAAAGCAGGGTTTAGGCTGTCTCCTGTGTACATGGGAAGCTGTTGCTGATTCAGGTCTCCAACAAAAACCCAATCCTGTTTGATTAGCTCTAGCAGACACTTAGCAGTTGCCCACCCTAGCATGAGTTGTCATTACTCTGCCACCAGATTAGCTTTAAAGCTCGCCATTAAGAAGATGTACTTATTCTTACTCAGTGTTAGTGCCAACCCTGAAATAAGAAGCACAGTACAATTCCAAAATGCCCCAAAGTTACTCTCTGGAGACAAGGCTGTTGATGACTTATCCTAGATCAATCATCATTGAAGGTCGCCTGTCCTATTTGGCAATATTTGTTCAGTAACTAATAAAGATCAGCCTGCAGTTATTTATATTAGGTTATCATCTCTCCAGGGTGAAGCTTAATCCATTTTACAATGTTTTTCCCAACAAGACAACATGAGTTTCTGTGTCTGAAAATGAATTAAGTGCATGGTTTCTAAATATGGGAACTGACATTGTTCTTGTTACAAAAAGCAATTTATTCCCCAAAAGGCTTACACTTCAAAGGTTATATAAAAAGGTTCAAATATCAGTGCTATCCATTTTTCAATTACTGAGCTTCCTAACACCACTAGCTTTTGGACAGATAAGCAGTGGTATCAGTTTTCTTATTCAACATCTCATAGGTTTCCAATTCAGCATCCCAGAGAAAGCAAATTTATTGTAATACATTTAGCTGCTTTTGAAGCAGGAGTATCCAGATTGTTTCCCACAAGACTATATGGTATATCAAATAGTATCTTAAAGGGATATTTATGAAGGACTAGATACTAATGATTGTGATTATTGCTGTAGATTAGAAAGCTTGACTATGGCCAGACTTTCTTATCAACTTAAAATTTTTAAGAATAGAGAGAAAATAGATTTCATCTACCAATGAAAAGTGGAATACACTTGTGAAATATGATTGTTCCAAGGTGATTCTGTCTCCAAACATCATTATAAAATTCAAACAAAAAACGATGAGAATAACAGATGAAACTTTTTCATAACATTCTGTATGTGTTCATAGCTTCTGTAACAATTAGCAATAATGCAGGAAGATAACAACAATAACAGTAACGATAATAATGGCTTTTAATTTTAAATAAAATGTTCTCTCTTACCAAGATATCATTCAAGTATTGTAAGTATATTAAAATAGTTTTTCTTTTCAAATTAATAAAATTCCTTTTGCTATAATTTCTGAGCATTCTTTATGGACATTACAGCTAAGCTTTGACATATTGGCAAACTGTTATGGGAAATCTTTCAGAATTATGGATCAGCACCGAGTCATAGCAACAGGTTTAGGACTTGCTTCTGCCAGGAATTTCTTGGAGGAGGAAATGAAAATGTTGATAAATTCTAAACCTAAGTGGGAAGCTTGGTATGATAGAGCAGTTACTAAATCTGCCAGAAATACTCGTCTGATGCTGATTGCAGAAACTCATTGTTTTCAATCTCAGATGAAGGCTGCAGTGAGAAGTGATATGTGTTGATCTGAATTTGCTTCCAAATTATGTATTGCTTTAATTGTTATTTTGACAAAGCAATATTTCATTTTTCATTGGGTCAGACTGATGTTTTTAAGGCACTGCATGAAAAAAAAAGGAAAATAAATAGAGTAAGGGAAAAGGAACCACTACAGAGAAATTGTTCAAAACCTGAAATGCTATAAGTAATGTAAATGTAACAAATTAACAGTCATAGCTGGTACATAGCAGGAATATACAAGGGCATATTTGATCAGAAAAGGTACAAAGACTGCACATCAAAAACATCATGGCCTGTCTTGAAAAAAAAAAAAGAAAAAAAAAGAATTAATGGAGTAGAAAATATAATTAGATGTCACAGGTAAAAAAATGGGGAAAGGTTTAAAGGAGAAACATATTCTTCTAGGTTCTTTTTTATGTTGTCCTTTGGCTGGAGGACAGCTTCCCAATGCAAGTTCTGAAATTCTTACTGGCAGAAAGTGTATGAGTTTAGGACATTTTAAGGAATAGTGAATTAAAATATGGATTTTAAAAGAAATTAGAACAGAATAAAATAAAGCACTGATTCGTGAGAGACAAATTTTCCCAAGCTTTTTGATAATACAAGTCATATTTTACAAATATGAATCTAGTAAACCTTTGTAGAAGTCAAAAGACAAAAAAAACAAAAGAAAAAAGGAGAACTATATGAGAAAATAACAGTAGAGCTGGAGAAGGCAGAAAATGCAGGACATGGGAAATAGTGAAGGAATACTACAGGAAGGCCTACCAGAAGTTGTTCTAAGTAGACAATTATGAAAAGGGATTCCATGGTATCAACGAGGGTTGATCTTGTAATTGAAAGCAGAGAGCAAAATGCTGTGAGACACTGTAACCCTCAAAGAGGGCAGGAATTGAATATTCACAATCAGGTCATTTTCAGAAACACAGAATTCACCTTAATTTTCCAGGTGTTGGTATAACTTTATCATAGTATAGATGCTAAAAAGAGAAGTATGATTTTAAAACGTGTGTGGAGATTAATCCATTTGAGTTAAGGAACTGGTAACATCATGCAACAAAGCTGGGACACAACCTTATCTGGAATAATGCTTAAACCTGTAAAAATTTGTGCTCAGGGCAAAGAATCAAAAGTGAAAAAGTAGAGGTAAGTCATTGTTATGAAAAGTAAAATCTATGACCACTTAGAAGATATTCCACCTAGTAATAAGGAGGTTGAAAAGATACATCCATCTATAAATATTTTGTGTCAGTCAAGAAAAAAAACAGAAAGAGTTATCAAAGCAAAAGTACAATCATGTCACAAAAAAGGTTTAGGATATAGAATGCCTATAAGTTAATACACTCCAGAAATAAAAAAGGAGAGTCTAGCCATAAGACAAGTAATATTTTCATCTAGAGCAGTAAGATAGAAAAATCAAACAGTTTTTGAGAGAGAGATATATAAATTTGCTAAGTAATATAGTTGATAGCCATGGTGAATGACCTGGACCCTACATTTCTGGTGAGGAAAGAAAACATGCGCAATACTGAAATGAACCTGAACTTAGTAGGTTGTATATATGATAAGATGTACTTCAAAAGATGTCATGCCATAGATCATTAAGAGATTTTTTTACCTGTTTCTAACATTTGGAATGGTGATAATTGATCCCCTCTTCTATTTTCTTTTTCAATTCTTTCAAGCTACCCTTCTCAGTGAATCTAAATCCTGCTTTTCTATAGAAAAGATTTTATTAGAGTATATGAGATTATTGAGGTTGGCTAAACTTTCATTGCTTCATGTAGCTCCATCAAAATATTCCCAAGACAAAATTCAGCTGAGGGAAGAGCAATACCTGCTTAGCCTGAATAAATTAATTCCAGTTACAGAACACTCTTATTTCTGTTTGGTATTCAACCTTACCAGCTTCACTGTAATGTGATGCAGAAATACTGAGCTATGAAGAGTTTCTCTTTTTCTTAGAGTGAAGCAACTGAGTTAGCATGTGATTAAGTGCTTGCTGTCCTAAATTTTTTGAGGGTTCCCTCTTTTAAAATATTTGCAGAATTACTGGGATATTTGTAACTGCTAAGTTCACACTTAGGTAAGGGTGTAATTACTGTGTAACATGTATGCAAAGGTCGTAGAACAAGGCTTGGATTGCTTACATTTTGTTCCTGTGGGCAAAACAAGATTCTCAGCTGGTATTTGGGGGCTTGTCTTAATTAATATCTTATATCCAGGTCTCACCTTAAAATCTATCCTATGGCAACTGATTCAGTCATTTACTTGCAACATTTTGTTACTGTAGCATCCAAAACACTGCTACTGCTATGGTGTGGGATCAAGTAGTCAACATTCATCATTCCATTATTATTTACAAAATGTTAATATTTGATGCTCTTATTCATGTATATTTCCTTATAATTGTATTTATGGAATGCAGATGTAAGTATGGCATCATCTATTTAATGCAATTCTTTGAATTAGGCATCTTTGTTCTACTAGTAACGGTTAGTAAGATGAATACACTAGCTTAAATTAGTTATTTTCTTTCCTTCATTGATAATTAGCACTAGAGGGGATGAGTATGAGTTACCTATTAACTCCAATTGCTATGTTTAGCAGTGCATCCAGAAAAAATACATTATCAGTCCCAGTAAAATCCTGCTTCTTTTCTTGTATTTCTTTTCAAAACTCATCAGAAAAGGGAAAATTACAGCTGTGGCAGACCCTCACACTGCACTTTGTTCAAACCAGTGTTTGTTTATATTGTATATTTGGCATATGAATACTCACATTGCTGTTTAACAGTGTTAATTTCTTCTGACTATAAAAAATGCAAGTGTTTACTATGATGATATTGGACTAGCACTGTACAGTCTGTATTTATATAAATTATTTCATCAAATGGAGTCCAGTTTTGCCACAATCAGGGATTTAGGGTTAGCTCTATGGACTTTGTTAGAGTCAGGAAATAATTTGACCCTGTTATTTAAAAAATTAAAGGAATTTCATCTCAGTACATAGCCTTACAAAATCATCACTTCTTCCACATCAGATGCTACCTTCATGAAACAGCTAATATTTATTTTTATGTGGTTCAGAAACCCTTATTCTGTTAGTGACTCCTAATATTTATATGTTCTTATGTAATTTATTGTGTTTGTAGCTTAAAGTGAACAAGTTCTTATTGTTCAGTTGATGAGTTATATTGAAATATGAAACTTGTCATACTGTAAATTTTTAGAAATTATGAATAGTTAATGACATGGATTTGCACACAATGGTACCATATTTAATAGTGTGCAGAATATCTGGTCCAGTAAAGTAACTATCTGCTCATAATTAAACTAGATACTCTTGTGTCTTTCCCCCTCAAGATACCTGACATCTGCAGTAGCTATAACTGCAGGACACTGACATCAAAGTACAAGGAGAAGTACTTAAGTAAAAAGATATTCTCTGGTCAGGACTGAGACAGGAGAGTAGACGCTTGGATTTTCAAAGCCAAGTGGTAAAAGCTCTGAATGGAGACTTGATCATAAGTGTTTCACTCTAATAGAAGCCTAGACATTAATCCCAGCTTCCATTTGTGTGGAAGAGAACTTCCACTCTTTGTGATAGACTTCTGATACTGTGTTTTATCTGCATACAGTAGCACGAGTGTTACTGTCCTTCATATAATAACCAGAGCCTCTGTAATGACTACTGCCATGAAAAGTACTTGTTGATTATGAAATTGAAATCAATCTCCTAGACATTTTAAGTGCACTGGACAATGGCCTTAGAATTCAAAATTGTTTTTAACAAGTGGATGACTGGAAAAGAAACAGGATGCAGTTGAAGAGGGGGAAAAGGTAAATAATGCATTTTAGGATAATCCGCAGCAGAAATGACAGAATAGAGGAGAACTGATTAGTAGCTCTGGAAAAAAGTCTGAGGGATTAGATAAAGATAGGAGAGCAAATCTGACTCATCAATGTCATATAGTTCCAGAAAAACAAGTATGATACTGGCATCTAAAAAGTGTGATGTGGAATAGTCCCTTTACCATTCTCAGAATTGGAAAAAAAAACACCTTGGTAGGTATTGTACATAGTTTTGAGTAATGCACAGAAGACATTCACAGACTAGAAAAACTCAGATTAGACAAGCTAGTTTGCAACAAGATTGTCTCAGTTTCCAGGAAGTTTGTGGTTGTTTGATCTCCAGGAAAGAGTAGAGGAAAAACTGTCAGCAATCTTTGTGTACATCAAAAAAAAATGCATAAATGGGTAGAAAGGAAATAACACATATAAAATTCAGTGCTGTGAGATTTAGTACAAAATGGTTATCTTGATCTTTTAAGGATATCTCTGATAAATTCTCATGAGATGACAGAGTGTGGAATCTGCAGGCCCATATTATTTTTCCTCATGCGATGGTGGACATTTCTTATATTTTTGATGATGTATTTTAAATTAGAATTAGTTAAAAAGAAGGAAATTATTCCTGGTCAGTTTTGGTAAAAAAAAAAATAATCATGGAATCATAGAATATACTGAGTTGAAAGGGACCCATTCAGATTATCAAATCCAGCTCTTGGCTCTGCACATGACATCCCAAAGAGCCACTCCCTGTGCCTGAGAGCACAAATGCTGCTTGAACTCTGTCAAGCTTGGTGCTGTGACCACTTCCCTGGGGAGCTGTTCCAGCCGCCCTCTGGGTGAAAAAAAATTTTCCTGATATCCAACCTAAACCTCCCCTGACCCAACTTCATGTCATTCCTCCAGGTCCTGTCACTGGTCACCATGGAGAGGAGATCAGTGCCTGTCCCTCCTCTTCCCCTCACAAGGAAGCTGTGGATTGTGATGAGGTCTCCCCTCAGTCTCCTTTTCTGCAGCCTGAACAGACCAAGTGACCCCAGTCCCTCCTCCTACCACTTCCCCTCAAGGCTCTTCACCACCTTTGTTGCCCTCCTTAGGATACTGTCTAATAGTTTAAAGTCTTTTTTATATTTTGCCACCAAAAACTGCCCCAGTGCAGAGCAATGTGGGACAATCAGACCTGCTTTGTTGTTTTGGTTTTCTGCCTACCAGGAAAAGAATAGCTAGGAAACTCAGAAGGAGGGAAGTACTGACCAGAGTGACAGTGTGCCAAGTCACATTCTTCTTCCCAGAATTCACTACTTGCTGTCTGTGACAGTTCCTTCTTCATCACCCTGCCTTTTTTTGAATTTCACCGTGAATTTGTCTCTTTAGTAATAATTCTCAGCATTTACATGTTTAAGAACACTTTGAAGAAGTATCCATTAGCAGGGATGAAAGTATTGTCAAGGGATTTTAACTTGCAGTTGTAGTATCCCCTCAGTAATGGCATGGAGTCTTGGAGTAGCCAAGTCATTTAATGTCAGTGACTAGAGCTAAACTCAAAAATTAGCTTGGAAAAAATACCAATTTGAAATGTGGAGTATCATGGCTTGGTCAGAATTCGGCCAATTTTTTCAGCATTAAAGCTTTTACTAGTCAAGTTACTAGCCATTTCACAAATCTGTTAGTTATTGTTATTGTATATATATTTCCCTCTCCTGTTTATCCTTCACACAGAGAATGTATTCAGTGTCATAATTCAGAGTAGCTACCCTATGTAGGGAACTCTAAAGTTATTAATTCCTGTCTGGGAAGAAGTTTGGTTTAATACTTAGATGTCTAATTCAGAGCTACTGATACCACGGCAAGAAAGCCCACACAGTTTTTGTAGGTGCATTCCCAAGACAATAAAAAAGAAAAATCTTCTGTCATTCTCATATCTACACAGACACACTCTTGAATTATAAAATTCAAATAATGAGTGCAAGGACAGTAATGCTCTTCACTGAATTATGAATATATGAAATAATGGAACTTTTCTAGCCCAAACTTTTCCATTATTATAGAAACAGCAACATTTTCCATCACAATGAATGCAGCACTACAAAATAATAATTAAGAATGTGTTGCTGTTGCTAAGTGGATAATGCACAGCTTTTATTAGCTCAGAAATAAGCTCTCTTCTACTATGAAATGCAAAGATGTGTTAACCTTAGCTGGAGGTTCTTCAACAGACATACTGAAGAAACACTACATAATGCAATAAGCTGGATATTCATATTGAGAATGGAATTCAGTACTATGCTGTAAAACCAATGTAATTTAATTTGATTTGATTATTTTCTATAGCAAGGTAGTGACATAGGTAATATCAAAGTGAAAATTTTCTCTTCCTGATTTAGTTAGTAATCTCTTCTGGCATCTGTAAGGAAGATATTTAACCCACACACATAGCCAATGTGCCTGAAAGACCGGGCTTGGTGTGGAGCTTTGCTTGCTTGTTTTTCATTGAAAATAGAATTGTTAACATCACATTGCCATTAAAGGCAATTTAAATTGCCCAAGTGTAGCTGATGGATTTGCACATCTGGAAAAAGAGATCTGGTTTAGCATGTGGAAGCTTTACTGTTTGTGAGGATGTGAAAATGTGGAAATTCAGACTGAAGTAACATTCTGACAACATGGTTGTAAACTGAGCACATATGAGAAGTTTTGAGTGGCTGCAAGCAACTTTGGTAATTCTTGTGGGCATAACTGAAATCACTTCATTAGGCTGGTTATCATTTGAGCCAGTCAGATTCCTCTGCACCACTCAAAATGTTGTGGATGTTCAAGATCCAGCTCTGGAACCCACTATGATATTTGAGATTATTGACACATTTTTATCAAGTCTGAGGCAAGCATTTCTGCTGTACCTGAAATTAAATTAATAGGCTGGCAACAAGCCAGAAGCCAGCACTGCACCAGAAAAGCCATGCCACCTTCCATTTTGAACTGGTATGGAAAGAAGAGACCAAACTCAGTCCTCCTGCAAAAATCAGCTCATTGCTGTTACTAGGTTTAGAACTGGCATAGAAGGTTTAGGATTGGCATAGAAGAGTGCATCATTCCATTTAGTGTCTGGAAGATAAAAAATTGTATGGCTCACACAGCAAACATTTGCTTACCAGTAATAATGTTAAGTAGCAGCTTTAAGATGCAGGCAGTACAGAAACAATGGTTAACTTCAGTCATGTAATGAAGTTTGGAGAGACTTAAGATATACCCACTATTTTCAGAGCTTCCAGTAGAAGCTGCAGGCCATTCATCTTAAGGTTTATTATGTTTAAAAATTTGGTTTTGCTTTTATGTTTTAGGATTATATATGTTTATAAGGATAGTATAAACTAAAAGCTTATTTGGCCCTGCCCTATTTTGCTTGCAGCCTAGTGGCAATATGAAAATATGATGGGGGAATGCACAGGGATAGGGAAAAAGTTATAGGGAAGACCACCAGATGTCTTGATTTTATTGCATGCCTAGATAGTTTCAATGAACTTTTTTCCTTTTTCTTTTTCTTTTTCTTTTTCTTTTTCTTTTTCTTTTTCTTCCTTCCTTCCTTTCTTCTCCTCTTTCCACTTCTCCTTTTTTCTCCTCACTTGTCATTTTCAGAATTAGGGTTGTCCATAAGTGCTAGTAATATTATAAAAAACTATTTTCAGTCATCTTCTTTACCTCTGTTCTTTCCCTGTTTCCTTTCCCCCACAAGGGTAAACCTCCAGGGGAGCTTGCAAGATACACAGATGACTTGGAGGGGAAAAGAGGAGACAGCTGTAGGTTATCTGAGGTGTGGGTTTTATGGGAATTTCCTTTCTAAAAGAGATGTGGGTTATCTGAGTAGCAGGTTATATACAGGAAAATATGGCAATATTTAAAACCATTTTAGTTCTATCTGATACATTATTCTAGGCTTGTGAAAGGACAGATTTGTTTTTCTGACGTGCATATCTATACAATTTATTTTCTTATATGAGAACAAGCATGTGCAACTAATATATTTTAGTGCTTATGCTTCTCTTTCATACCAAGATTTTGTATGTGATAGAAGATGTAATATTACACAAACATTGTCGTTGTTGTTGTTGTTGTTTTATGCATTTTAAGTTTTCTATTGTGACGGGTTAATTTTAGATAAGGAAGTGAAAATTTAAAAATTTAGTCTTTTTTTTTTCTCAAGGAAGAGAGTATAAAGATACTTTTAAAAAGCAGAAATATAAGCTAACACAGAGTGCTTGATATTGCATCATGAATGCCCCAAAACCAAACCGGATAGTTTCAGAAGTCATATCTCTGCTCCAGAAAATTCTGGGCATTATTTTCAAAAGCTTGATTTATTTTGCCATCCAAGCTTAGCATTTACAACTCATGAGAAAACAATGGGCTTAAATAGCACTTTGATAATGATTCCTTAATATTGTACCAGTAAGTAACAGAGAACAGAATGTTGCAATCTTCACCAGCAAACATTTCTATGTTGCAAGCTGACTAACTATGCAGTAAAATGGTCATCATAAAAATATTTAAGATATACTTATATATTTAATATATCTTAAGATATTAAGATATATTAGATATACCTCTAAGAGTGATCTTTTCTTTTTTTTTTTTTTTTTGCCTTAGCAGCTTTTATTAAATTATTATTTTAAAATCCATATTAACAACCTTGTTTTCTAATGCAATTTTATTTCTTCAGGTGGCAGAAATTAATGTCTGCACTTTTCTTTGACATTAACTATATTATTATTGTTGTTGTTGTTAAAATCATCATTGTTATCACTACCAGTACTGCTTTATCAATAAATTTTCTTCGGTTTATTGAATCAGGACATGTTCTATAAATGTATTTAGGAGTGTAACTCCTAATCTGCCTCCTTAAAGATTGAAGGTACATTAATTCATAGTACATTAAAACCATTGAAAGTATAATCTTTACAAAGATGTGCACAGTGAAAACTGCAGATGAAATACCTGTTATTTCAAGTGAGAGAAATCAAACATGCATTATGTACTAAAATAAACTCCCACAGATAAGGGCAGAAACAATTTACTAGTGAGAGAGTGTTTTTCATTAAATGATTGGTTTATTTCTTATTTCTTAACCCTGATTCTTTTAAAAATGTGGAAAATGTTAATCAAATCCATACTAAATAGTTTTATGGCACATTAAATTTTTGCAGTTTTCTTATATTCCATACTTAGTTAACCAATCTGCCTGTCTCAAAGAGACTAATTCCATCCTGATGGAAAGCCAGCATTTACCTCTACTTTCCACTAAAAGCATTGCGTATTCTTCTGGAAAGAAGAAACTCAGAAAGGATGATGAAAGGTCATGGAAGAATGCTGCATGGTCCAGCATGAGTTTCTACAAGTTGTGTCTCTGAGATCTTGCACATTTCTTTCTAGTAGAGTCTCAGTTGAACAGAGCCTTCTAGGTAACACATGCACAAATATATTTCTTTTCAGATGTAGTGTTCAATGCCCTAAAGAAAACAGGGATTTTTTTTTTTTCTTGCAGTGAGGAATTTTCAATTTTGCTGAATGCAACCTAATTTTATTGAATCTGACAGTCAACAAGACTGAATTACACTTTTTCCAATTTTCATATTCAGAGTAGGTAACTGAGGCAGGGGCTGGGTGATACTATGTAGATGAGCTCTTAGTGACCACAATCATAACTCACCTATATAGTCTTGAATCTCATTTTGCAGTTCTGTGGATATGATGCTAGCCGTCCAAATGACCCTATTTGAACTCCATTTCTATGGTGTTTATTGGTGTGCCATCAGGATAATGATTAGAGCTTTAAGTATCTATTTCTTACAGAGGACATTGTGGTTCCTTACAAAGGTATTGTGTTTAGTATGCAATTTTTTTTACCTGTGTTTGATGAAATGCTGAATTTTCTGCTATCTTCTTTAACTCCAAATACTTTTGCAAGGAAGAAAGTCAGATATCTTCCCTTGTCTTTATATAAAGTTGGGTATCTATTTCTAAAATAAATATCACATTAAGTGCATTGTTAAAGTAAGAGTAGCATATTACATTGCATTTCTCCTTCTTCCACATTTCTGCCAGGCCTAAGAGTGCTAGACGCTTAAGCACACAGTGACATTACCAGATATAAACAAAAGCAGTCGTGGCAGAAGATAAAGAACAAAGCCTTCTAAAAAATTTTCCTAACTTCAAGGATGAGCAGAACAAGGAAGTAATTGCACTTACAGCATTATTTAAGTGCTTTTCATTAAATCCAAGAAAGAGAATCATAAAGAATCCAGGAACTGTAAGGGACAGATTTCTATCTTTGATTCATAGTGCTCATCTTGGTGCATATTTAAAAATATGCTACAAGATGATGCATATCTGAAGATACCAGAAATTACTAGTTATTATAATTTTAATTGTTTGGGAAAATGATGAGTAAACTCATTTGCTGCAGCTTTGTGTCAGTAAATGAGAACTGATGCAAAAATAGACTTGCATGATCCATACTGACTTCATGAACATTCCCACTAGGGCATAGCATTCCAACCGCAGTTGCATGGTTACTTCAGGTCCAAATAACCATGTAATCTAGAATGATACATCTGAAAAGAACAGGAAGAGGATACATTGTTCTAAGAGTATGATCCAGTCTGGCAAGTTCTTCATCACACTTTGGGCAGTGTGAACTTTCAGTCTTTTATATTGATATAAGCGATTTTTTTGGTTGAAAAACTTGATGACTTTGTAAACTAACTTAAGGTGGAAAATAAATGCTGTATATTAGTTTATTTCTATAAATAAATATTTCTATTAGTATCTAAAGATTAACTTAGCATTTACTTGAAAGAAAATACTGTCAGGTCTTTTAATACTTCATGGTGGGCAGGAGGTTTCAGCTCCATATTAGTCTTTGTCTACACAGTGGTAGGGAAGCTTCTTGAAACGTACATTGGTGGTTTCATATTTTGACTTTAGTCTATCAATTCCCTGTCTTGAAAACTGTGGTAGGAATAGAGGTTATTTATTAAGCAGTAAAAAATTCTGCCCCTTCTCAGAGAGATTTGGATTACTGCAAATTACATCTTCTACTAAATGTTTATTCTATCCTTCAACTAGAGACTTTTAAAAAATAGTCTTCCTTGAATAGTTCATGTTTCATGAATTATTTTCCTTAGACTGCACTCATGCACTGGAGAAAATTGAAGGGACATGCATTTAAAAAGTAACCAGAAGAAAACCAGTGATCTATTAGAGTAAGGCAGGAAAAGAGAAGAGTTACAGGAGGAGATAAAAAAGAAAAACGAATAAAATATTATATTTCTAACAAGTTGTGAGTTTACCCAAGGTCAGAGCTATCAGTTTCAAACAGATGAAAATGTAAAGAAAGATACAATTTAGATGAAAGTATTTCAAACAGCAAAAACAAACAATCAGGAATGTAATGAAAAGGATTGTATACTAGACTTTCAAATGCAGGTAAAGAAAAATGGAAGGAAACAAAAAGAAACTTGAAGAAAATTCTAAACAGGACTAAACCTAAAGGAAAACTGAAATACAGTCCTACCAAAGATAACTGTACCTCAGGACAGCTTGAAAAGCATGTAGTTGAAAATGAGATAAAAGTACATATCTCCTATGAAAATAGAGCAAGAAACAGTTAAAACCATATCTAACTCCCCATAATTAATCATGAAATGGCTGACATGGAAAGGGGCCTCTAGAAATGGTGCAGTCCAAGACTCAAAGCAGGGTCTACTAGAGCTGGTTACTCAGGGTCTAGTGCAGTCTTCTTGAATATATTCCACAGCCTCTTCTGGGTAGCTTGATACAATGCTTGACACTCTCACAACAACAACACCTTCCCCCATATGTTCAAGTGGAATTTCATATATTTCAATTTTTGCCCATTGCCTCTGGCCCCTTCAGTAGGCAGCAATTATAAGAGTCTTGATAAGCAATGATAAGTCTTCTTCACTTCCCTTCCCCACCAGGTCTTTACAGGCATTGATAAGATCCCTTCTCTGGTCTAAACACTCCCAGCTCTTTCACACTCCTTTCACGTGGCATGTTATTCCTTCCCTGCCCAAGGTTGCCATAAGCAAAACACCCAAAGACTAATCTGGTCATACAGTTTTCTCCAAGATTTTCATCATTTGGCTGGAGCAGGGCACAGACAAAGTTTGCTTGTCTTTATGGGGAATGATAGAAAGGAACTTTCAATGCTGTATTTATAGTAAAAGAAAATGCTTAATTAAGAAGACTTTAATTGTATTTATAGCCCAACTTCTATCTACAAGTTTCCAACTATCTATCTACATATTTTTTTTAATTTCAAATCTCAATTAGTAACCTGTAAGTCATCTATTGTTGATTTAAATTTTACCATAATGAAATGTACTTACTGTCAAAGCTATGGATGTCATTTATTTATTTTACATAAACTGAAAAATAAAACTAATCATTTTATAGTAGAAAATCCACATAATGCTTAAGATTGCAATTTGTTCATTAGTATATTCATGTCATTTCTTCAACAAATACACTAAAGAAGCTGCTTCACAAGGGAGTGCTACTGTACAAGAGATAGATTTGTACAGTTACTTTGCTGGACCTCACATTTGGTAATCCAGGCTCAAATTTAAAAGGGTGTTATCATGAACTATGGCCGTAGGTGTTACTTCATAAATTCAAATGTGTGTCTGCTTAGAAGGATTGGGGCTTAAATCAATCCTGAACCTCTAAAAACTCATGACTTGCAATTTTCTTATCATGAGCAACAATTTTAATTTGAAGATTTCTGCTTAACTCTGGGTATTCGAGCACAGAATTTGTTTTTCAAGAGTATGTGTTTTGAAAGAAAAACTGTCTACCTTATCTTTGGATTCAGGAGACATAGGAGTAAAGAACTGTAGTATCTACAATCAGAACAGATTAGTTCTCAGGAATCAATCACAGTTTTATATATATATATATATATATAACAATTGCAGCAGTTAATCAGAAGGTTACATGACAAGAGTGAAGATTTTTGGATTCTTCATCATTCCATTATGGTGAAAGATTTTTTAAAAATGAAAATTTGTACTTGACTGGACCAAGAAAAATCTCTACCCTTTCTCATCATTATAAAATGTTTACTAATCCAGAAGCAGATAAGGTCTCTTGTATCTCATTGTGCAACATTCCAGTGAAATAGTATTGGAGTTCCATGCAAGATTGTTTTAAGGATAACAAGAATACAGAGCCTTGTATTTAGTGAGAATTTTTTTACCCACATATGCTCTTTCACTATCAGGTGTATAAAAATTGCTTCTCTACTCAGTTTGATTAGAGATACTGTTATTTTGCTCATTAGAAATGAATGCTTTATATTATGTCTCAAATTTTGGTACAGAGTATTAGAGATAAGCAGCATCCGTTACTTGTTTGAATCCTTGGTCTGTCATAAGGCCAAGCATAACTTGGAATGGTAGAAATGCCACTGTGCAGAGATAGCTCCATCAGGAAAGATATTTTTTACCTTGGTCAGCAAATTTTTCCTGCTGAAAGATATTCAGAATGGGAAGAAGAAACTGTTTAGTTTCTGCTTAAGGCACGCCAGCATGAATGTGGGGGGAAAATCAAAAAGAAATCTACTTTAGAAGAGGAAAACATTATGTATATGAGTAAAATTTTCAGTCATTCATTTATTATATCTGCCAAAAAGGAAAGTGTATTTGGCTGCTCCAACTATTTATATTGGGTCAGTTGCCTAGTTGTTTTTTCAAGGAGAACCAGGAAAAACAAAGTGCTTTTATACATAAATCTGAGACTAGAAACGGGGAGAATTACTAAGTAAATAAATGCTTTTAAAAGCTGTCAGTGAGAAAGTTGAAGGCTTATTTTATCAATCTAAGCCAAATGAGATGTTCTTTAAATATTTCTTAATTAAAGAAAAGGGGCAGTTCCGGAGAAGATAAGTGGTAGACAAATTAATCTGGAGTGTTCTTTACTGCTAACCTCCTCTCCTGTCTTCTTGAGAGAGTACTGTATGTTAACACATACAAATGTCTGCAAATAGAAAGGTAGGAGCTTGAAAGTGCCATCATTTTTTCACCTACATTTTTTCTACTTTATCAAGTAATCTTATCCACAGTTTAGGTCTGAGAGAAAATATACCATAGATTTGTGGCAGGGATAAAAGACCACAATGGCTTTTTTACAAGGTGTTAAGTGTTTTCCACATTTGGGAGAATTTGAAGCCAACTAACTTTGGATGTGAAAATGATACTGAGGGGTCTTGTGAACTCACAGACTGGAAAAATCTTGACTTCATCCCTCACTCTTGGGCTCCACAGGAAGTTTTGAAGCTTAAATTCAGATGCACAGGATTAGTTTATTTGCATCTGTCCCAGCTGGACTACATGAGCATGCAAAATCTTGGTGTACCAGCTTCTGCTGAAACTTAGAACAATAACAGAACTATGACCGCATAGATAATTCAAAAATGTTTCTATTTGATCATTTAGACAAGGGCTCAGATGCCTAAATTATAATCCCAAACTTTTTGCTCACATAGTGAGGGTAAAATACCATATGAAAGAGTAGCTACTGGCACCTTAGTGCTATGCGGAACCCAATTTCCTACAGTTAACCTTTTTTTTTTTTTTGCTATGTTTTATGGAAGGGAGGATCTTTAATTAGGTCCTTAAGTAACCAGTATGAAATCCACCTTCTATGACAGAAAATTGGGAGAGTTTGTACCCAGAAGAGTTTCAGAGTTACCATCACAAGGAGGACTTACTGCACAAGTGAAAGGCCTGAACATTTAGTTCATCCTGTTTGGCAATACATAATAGGTTTGATGCACTCACTGTCTGGGAACAAAGTATAGTGCATGTCATACAAACAGATTTCTGGTTTCAGTGTTTTCTTGGTTTGTCAGTTGTTGACCTAAGACTAAAGAGAAGACGAATACTGTGGTTTTGTATTTTAATAGTCCTTTGTTTTTCATAAATGAAAAACATTTAGAAAATGGAGGTGTTACTCAGAAATAGTTCAGAAGCGATCTGCACAGGCTCTGGGAGTCCAAATAATTCACAGGCAAATTTTGACTTTCCCAGAAGTGATATCAATTAGGAAAACAGAGCAATTGTTGGAAGAATGTTAAGGTTATCATGCAAAGCATGTTTATATGGTTTAAGTGAGAGGAAATGATGGCAACTCCCAGAGTTGTGGGGGAACTTCCTCTTCGGAATATCCTGAATTTCATTTCCCTTGCTTAAAGCCACATTAGTCCTGATCATTGTCAGAAGAATCAGGAATATTGTCAATGCATAAAGATAAATCCAAAATAAATCCAAAATAAATCCACAAGATGAACATATGTGTGATTATATAATACAATTTTACTAAATAAAATACCATTTACTTTTTTGACTCTACATTTGTCACCTTATTCTTAAAATAATATTTCTTTCACTGTGATATTTTCAAATATTTTAATTTTATTTTCCCTTTGTCTTTTCCTGATTAAATTTATATGATTTTTAAAGTCCTGTCATTTTGCTTCAAAGTCCCAGTTCATAATCATTACCAGTTTCAACATCAGCTATCCTGAGAAAATTCATCATAAGTCACATCTTCTAAGGCAGAGAAAGTTCACATTAATTGGAACCAGCTCAGGAACTGGTCCTAATAGCTACACCAGCTCATCACTATTCCCTGTTGTCTTCAAAGTAAAGCTTAACTTTCAGTTTTACATTATTAACCTGCTTTGGTTGGCATTGTCTAGCTGTTCCTTCTAGGCGTCGATGGTATTTTTCACCACCTTCCTGAGCTGGCAAGCGCACAACAACATGAGCAGTTAAAGAATATTTTCTTTTGCACTAATATAAATAAATAAAGTATGTTCTTCAAAGTCTGCAATGTTATTGGATCAGCATATCCTTTAATATCAAGAAAATATGCTGGCAGGATGATTATTTGTAACTTGCCCTCCATGTTGTGGCTGGTCTACAGTAGACCCAATTGTACAACAGGCAACATTCAAAACCCTGCTTAGAAATAAATTCCAGAAGTCCAGATAGATCAGAGATCTAGATATCTGAGAGCACAGAAAACAAATTCTGTTTATCCAGATATAGATAAATGCTTCAATGTAAATTTCAAAATGTTTCTGTGTTTAGTGATACTGGCTTATCAAGGTCAGTAAAGAGCCCCCTGGCCCTTTCATTCTAGCACTCATCCCTACCATTACTCATATCCATACAAAATGCCTTTCAGTTTTCTCAAAAGCGTACTTGTGCCAATGGAAGTCACAGGAATAGCTCAATTCTTCTGCAACCTATGTGTAAAAGAAGAGAGAGATTGTAGTACTCTTTTGTTCCTGTACTTAGTAAAATGGTAAATACTTTTGTTGTTTTAAATGGAGTTGTATAAACCTTGCTGAACTGAAGGCACCCAAGTGTCCCACAGCAGTAAACCTGCTCTCAGCTTTCTTGGCTTTATCATAAATTAACAAGGATCTTAAGCATTAGATCCAGGAATCTCAAATCAGGTGAAAACTTGAAGTTTCACATAAATGCTGTTTTCAGCTGCCTTTTTTGTAAGGAAAAGCTCAGAAGTGCAAAATCAAAAAGCTTGATAGTCATAAAGACAGTAAAATGCCCCAAATTTTATCATTTGAGAACAAATTAACAGCTATTTTTTGAAATGTACAATTTGATAAACAGCAATATGAATATATTCTCATATATTTTTGCTAAATAATGTTGGTTTAATATTCAGAAAATGCTGCTGCAGTATTTATTTCTTTGTTATAGATGTGAGGTGATGTGACCTAATGTCTTCCCCTGAAAACAAATGTTTACAAATATTCAAGTCCATAAATCTGTAGGAGAAAAAAAATACAGAAAATTCTTGTTAATGCAGTACATTTTCTGGTAATTTTATAGGCTAATTTTCAGTGGTTCCCTACAGAATGAATGCAGTTCAGAAGGCAATTCTATAAAGTACTTTGTGGATAACTATTATCGGCTAATTATTAGAAATTGCATGTTGCTGTTAATTGCATAAATAAATTGTTTTATCTGAAAGCCATTAAAAAAATGTTGGGTCTTTGAAGCATATATGGTTTTGATGTTCCTGTATAAAACATTTAACTGTTTAGCTCTAAAATAATGGTGTGGTGCTTTAAACCATTTTTTTTACTCTAATGTATTGAAAGGGGGGAAAAACCTCTGATTTTCAAAGCTTTTTTTGTGAAGTGTAGCCTGATGAACCTTACATTGGGAGGTAATAGAAATGCTGATGCTTTTGGCAAATACTGAAGCCATTTCCCTCTGTCTTTTTGAAATAAGGAAAAAATAAAATTATACAGTTATCTTCATTGATTTACTAAAACTGAGAGTAGTAGACATATAGAAGATTGAAGAGACATGATGATATTTATGGTGAATATTGAAATTTAAAAATTAATTATACTTTTTTGTGAAGATGTTTTTGTGGGATTGTTGTCAGATTTGTGAGGCTGGCCTTAACAAACTAGAATCCTTTGTTGTTCTTATTTTAAATTACTCAAGGTATGTAAAGGTATTTTTTCCTAGATGGACATGTTGATTATGGTAATTTTTCTATGTCTGTCTGGATAAAATCAAGAGCTGTAGAAGTTGCTCTCTCTGAATTCCTTCAGGTTTGTAAACTCAAGAACAAACTGAGGTGTTAGGGCTGACTTGGTAGACTTTCTCCACAAAGTGTCATCTGAGTCAGAATTCTATATTGAATATCTAGTTAGAGCAAGCAGGTTCTGTTTCTGTTTTGAAGTAGTCAGTGCCAGTGGCACAGGAAGAAAATATGCTTTACCCAGGAAAATGGCATTGCCATAGATAACATCTTAGCATTTATACAGTTATTTGGCTTATGCTTAGTACTGTAAGCAATGAACTTGTCCAAAGAAGAGTAAATCTGAGCAAGATATGAGTGTTATTACACGATGGATATTGCTAAAATGGTAATTTTGCACATAAGAAAATGGGCCAAATCTCACTTGCTTACAGACAGAAAGACTAGGAATCCAGGACAAGTGGAGAATGGTAATACAGGACCAGTAGGTACATGGGGCACAATGTTTCTTCTTGTAGCTGTCCTTATGCTGCAACCAATGGGGCAAAACTGGCACTTCTAATTTGAAATTCATCTCTTTCTAAAATATACATTATCATCTGTGCTTTCTATGATCCTCATAGGCAAATTCAGGAAGTTGTGACTGGATGAGTGCACAGTGAAGAGGATTGAGAACTGGCTGAATAGCAGATCCCTGGGAGCTGTAATCAGTGGCACACGGTCTGGTTGGAGGCGTGTTGCTGTATCTGAAGGGTAGCAAAGGGTTGGATCCAGGCTCTTCTCTGTGGTGCCAAGCAATAGGACAAGAGGCAATGGGCAGAAAATGATGCACAGGAAGTTCCACCTATACATGAGGATGAACTTTACTGTGTGGGTCACTGAGCTCTGGAACAGATCGCCCAGCTAGGTTGTGAATTCTCCCTCACTGGAGATATTCCTGAACTGTCTGCATTCAATCCTTTAAAACGTGCTCTGGGATGACCCTGCTTGTGCAGAGAGGCTGGACCAGATTATCCACTGTGGTCCCTTCCAACTTTACCCATTCTAGGATTCTGTGATTCTATGATTCTGTGAGGAACATTTTTTGGACCATTCCTAGCTGAGGAAGGCAACTGATAAGCTGCAGGACAGGGCTGCTTTTCATACTTTTGCAGAAAAGGACCTGGAAATCCTGGTGGACAGGTTGAATGTGAGTCAGTTGTGTGGAGTTGCTGCAAAGAAAGTCAACTACATAGTGGACTGTATCAGCAAGAGAGAAACCTACAGGTAGAGGGAAGTGTTCCTTCCTCTCACTGTGGCATTTGTGTCCAGTTTGTGACTGGCTTCACATTGTCATGTGGATGTTCAGGCAAGTAGAGGATATGTCCAATGAGAGGAATTGGGAGAAAGGAGTTTATTCAGCATTAGTAAGAGGAGCAGAGGGAGGAGCATTTTGCTGTTTACAATCACTTATTTGGAGGGCATAGAGAAGATAGAGATAAACTCTTCTAGAGTTGTATACTGATCGTGACATACTGAAACTATAGAAATTCTGAATAGAGATCAGAAAAAATTCCTTCACCATGAGGATGATCAAACGTTGGCACAAGTGTCCAATGGAGGTTGTGGAATCTCCATCCTCAACAATACACAAAACTTGACGAGATGATATCCTTCACAATATGATCTAATTAATTTTGCTTTGGGACAGAGTTGGAATAGAGATTCCCAAATGTCTATTACAATAAAAGTTTGCAATTCTATGCTAGAAGGCTGAGTCTAGTTTTAACATTTGTTTCTACACTGTCAAAAGTGGTGGACTTTTTTGAGAAAATTAGTTGCCATTTAGCAGTAGTCAGCCAACAGCATTACCTTTGCAGCTGGGTGGATTTTAGAAGTATAAAATTGTTTCCTGGCATGTCACTTGGTGGGGGCAGGGAAGAGAAGAGAAGAAAAAATATTTTCAAATGTAATAATATGACTAAATGCAGTAGGATTTAGAAAGTACCACTGAACTGAAATTAGTCGGTGGTGACTGCTGATACTTTCTCCCAAGTTGTTGCCTCCTGGTGTCCTCTGTGCTGATTCTTATGTAAATCACATTGAACCCATTAAAAATTATGAGTATTTGTAGAACATAAGAATAAAAGTCATATTACAATTGATGTAATCTACTGCTATCTGGGAATTTTCATAAACTATTACAGTGTAATGGTGCCTTCTAGCACTGCTATAATTAATTTAAGATAGCATTTCCACTAAACCCCCTTATTTTCCAGATAAAAATTCCTCCCAGGCTGAAACTAGGTACACAGAGTCTTGACTGTGAAATTAATTATTCACAAAACATTAACAGAAGAAAATATGATCATTTCTTATGACATTTTAAAATGGGCATTGTTTTACTAAAATAAATACAGCAAGTGGAAGCTGGAAGTGACAAATGGCTGCTAGCTTTAACAGGAAGGGGTAAAAAAGTGTTGACAGTGATACTCAGAGTTGCACAAGGAGATTAAAACATCTGTAGATCACACCTCCTTTTCTCTAGCTATCCAACCTCAAGAAAATTTCACATTTTAAGCAATGCTTTGGTTTACCGTATCTTTCTATTTATGCTTAACAGAAACGTGTCTGCAGTTTTTTCTTTAGCATAAAATAATTGTCAAAGAGAAATGTTGTTAATGTTTTGAAACCATTTCTTTTGGTTGAAAATTTCAAATTTTCTTTTCTTGATCTTTATTTTCTTTCTTGAAAGTCCTGATACCAAATAATTAAGAATCAAGTAGTCATTTTACAGGAAAAATGAAACTATATAGTCCTGTTAGGAAAAATAACAAACCTCACCAATAATTCTGTTATAGTAGCTGAAGGTAGAAATGTTGTATTGGAGGAACAACAAATATTGACAAGTAGACTGTCATTTTGAACAAAATCTCTTCATATGGTGTCTGCCAGCAGAATGTAACACCCTTCCAGCTTCAGCCTCTTCCAGTCAGCAAATGGGCCTTTGTTACTGTCACATAAATGACGACTCCCAGACCTCAATTTTTAACCAGTTTGTCTCTCCACATCAAGTCCATTGCTTTTGGCATTGATGCACCTCACAGCTATTCTCTGTTATGGATGACAAGAAGAAATCATGGAGAGGAATTCTTGCTCAGCTCATGCGTGAAGTGTCATGGGGGGTTCACAGACAGGCATGGGTGAGGACAGGTTAACATGGAAAGGAGCAAAGGCTGTACCTGAAAAGATGATAAGCCTTCTTGTAAGAAGTTTGAGTTTGGAGATTCGTTGCTCAGTGAGATATGAGCTTGCAATAGAACAAAGGCCAGTTTGGTCATGGTGACTTGAGGCAATCAAGGGACTTGGAACACTTGGAATCTCGTTAATTAAAACTCCACAAAAGCACATGACTATCATAAATTTAACAGAGTAGTGCAATAATTCAAAATACATGATTCGTGGAATGTCGGTTTTGTAACTGGAAATTGCTTCAATTGAAATCTATTTTAGGGAATGAATGCAAACAATGGTATTTGGATCTTGATAGACATTTGAACTTCCTAGGAATCAGTATGATGCAGTTTTGGGTTTTTTGATTTGTTATGAAAAGCTTTTTAAAGAGATTCCCCCAGTTCCTTCTTCCCAGAATCAAATAAGTTTTAAATACGTAATAAGTTTTATGCACTAATATGAAATTTTGGAAGAATATTATGACTGCAAACTAGGTTTTTTTTCCCTAAATATTTTAGTAATTATATATATACAAGTTTGATGAAATTTTAAAGCAGTTTTTTAGGGAAATGAGAGAAAGGTTCAAGCCAGAATTTTATTTCAATGACAGGTTGCATTGCTTCCAGGTGTTCTTTTCTTTGTCATCTATACTTCAGGATTTGAATACAGCAGCAATAAGTTCAAAGAAACCTGTGTTCTAAGAAAGGATTAATCACTGAAAAGATCTAGAACATTAATAAAAAACTTGTCAACTGCCAGATGATGTTAAAGAGTAATACAATATATACTAGTACAAATTTGTTCAAATTAATAATATTTGCTCCAGGGACAGTTTTTTAAAAAATGCCCTTCAAACTAGGTTCAAAGATCATTAGCTACAAAACCATACTTCATGTTGATGTGCAAACTAATTTTGAGAACATGACCCATAATTCATTTAAATATCAGTCAATAATCATTATACGCTGTGACTGATTAGGGTGTAGTAAGCCATGTTTGAACTTGCTAATCAGACAGTAGCAAGTAAATTTCATTTTCTTTGTGAGCATGACTGCTAAATTCAAATGTTATGGGAAAAAAATGATATATGGATAGTTGAACATTTAAATGGAATTCACTACTCAGTACTTTAATTTGAACTACAGGATTTATATACCTTAATGTTACAAGTGGATTGTTTTGTAAATCTGTTCTCACTCCTGAAGATGTGACATTAAGGTTGAACACTTTTTGTATAGGTCTTAATGGCTGGACATGCAAGAAGATTCCAGGTTTACTCACCCTTTTGAATACATTGTGTAAATATGGCATTTGTTTTAAATAGAGACCTTGATTTATTTTTGGTCATAGTGTTTACTCTAAACATCATTTTGGTGGTTATGATTGACCAGAAGATTTTACCAGTCTTAGGATAAATCTGAAAATGAGGTATGTATTAGCAACAATTTTAGCATAGTATTTTGTACAATATTTGAAAGTTCATAAAAAGAGTTCAGGCTATTTTCTTTTGAAATGACCTAATAGGTAAGTACTGAGCATACTGATTTGAATTATATGTATTGAAAAATCATGAAGTATTGTCAAGGCAGAATTAATCTGTTTTAGTTTTTCCTTTCATTTCATCAGGAAAAGGAAAAGACTTTTCCTGATGAAATGTTGATGTTGAGTGTTGAATGCTTTTCATTCTAATTCTAGATTACAGCTAGTTGTCCATAGGTAAAATGAAATATCTTCCATATTTTGAGTCTGAGCAAGTATCAGCAATGTTTTGCAGCCTGAGAAACCATGGCTCTTCAAAAGATTTCACTGGGAAAAAAGAGTTAAAAGTTATACATCATTCTACCATCTTCCTTTATTTCAAGGAGCAGCAAACAACACTCTAAATAGAAGTACAGAATGACGTGGATAGCTACTACTTGGATTTATACTAGAATATAATCTCTATTTCCTTTTCAACACACATGGGGTCATAAAAAAATAAATAAATAGGCTGGAAAAGACCCCAGGACGTGACCTACCCCATCTCTCAGGGGCATCTTCCATCTTTCCCAGGGCAGAATCAACAATACATTAACCCTTCCTTAAAGTATTTGTCCCGCTTGCTTTTAAAAACAACGCAGTGACAGAGAAAACACTATCTTCCTAGGAATCTCACCCGGGTGCTTCTTTTCTTACCATTGTGAGGTTTTCCTAATGCTTAGCTAAAGTCTCCCTTGTTGCAGTTTAGTCATACAAGTGGCAGTGAAAATGGAGAACAGTTTGTTGCATTCCTCATTGTGGCAGGCTTTGCCATATTTGAAGAGGACTATGTCTCCAATCAGTATCTTCTTCTTAATTCCCAGTCATCATGGGAGAAAGGATGTAGCAGCCACATGAAGTAGCTAAGGGCCATTCCATTTTGTGGTGGCCCTATTTTATGCTACTTATAAGTGACTGGGAAACCACAACTGAGGAAAACACAGATATTCAAATTTGTCCAAGTGGAATACCCATTATGGTCAAGAGAAAGAGAGAAACTGGATTTCTAACTGAAAACAAGTGTCTGACTACAGAAAATATCCTAAAATAGCTGTAATTTTCCAGGTGAGTATCTAATTCTGCATGAAGCCCCAGTTCTGCTCAAGAGATGTCAAGAAGTAGCTGGAGAGTGTCTCCAGTATTTCTGAATAGTCTCAGTAGGTGACGATTATATTAATGCCATATTTCTTTATTTATTCATCACTGTTAAACAACCAGAACAAAATTACTATTTATATCTCACTTACATGCTTCTGATTCAATTCCTTTATTACAGTTCATTCTGGCAGAAAGAGTTGAAAAAAGTTATAATCAAGCTTCCATGATAGCTCACCCAGGAGACTTTGAAATGTTGTTTCATAAGACTTTTTCTACAATAAATCTTGGCCACATATCAGTTGATGGGAAGTGAGCCATAGTGGGATGTGGAAGAGAGGCACTTCAAGAAAATTGATTTAAAATGATAGTGTAGACAATGATTTGAAGTTTTTCTAAATTAATTCACCTTATCAGGAACTTCACTGAATCTCTAGAACATTTTTGGCAGGGCATGAACACTGACATTTCTCATTCTGTGTTGCTCTTGTGTAATTGCCTTGTTTCACTGCTTCAGCTTTGGTTGGAAGCCGTTAAAAAATTTAGTAAGTACTGCTACATAATCTTTACTTGGTATCTACTTGCTTTCAAGAGTACAGTGATCTCCTATTTCCTGCCTGGAACTTTTTAATTTTGCACCTGGCTTGTGAAACAGATTCCTAGGCAGCCTTAATTATTTAACAAAAACACCGACTTGGCATTCTGCAACATCAGGGTCTTTTGTTAAATAAAATGTAACTGAGTAAACATGAGACTCTCATCCCTAGTCTTCCTCAGTTCCTTTATAAAAGATGAGAATAAATGTATTGACCTTTCCTGCTTACAATACAAGCACTGAACAGTTTGTTTCTAAATTTTCTTCTTTGTAATGAGGGAATTTTTACAATACAAGCTGATAAGCCAATAAACTGAGGCTTCCTTTTAATTTATTTGCAAATAGCAACATTGCCTCCAATACATTGGAGACCATATGGATATGGTCTGTGCACAAAGTTTATGGCAAGTCCTTTTGTTTTGGAAGCTGGATCTCCTTTTGTAGGCATGTTTCCATTTAATAATTAGAATTTCACTTCCTGTCAGCTTGTATTAAATATTTCACAATCCATATGGAACTTGAGAATTATATTTAAATTGGAACAATTTGAAATGGAAAATAGCTAAAAAATCAGGGAGAAATGTTCATTGTTAATCAGGAAAAAAATTAATCACATTTCTGTAATTCCAGTTAATCCTAAAATATTATAGGTAGGCCAGGTAGTATTGCTGATTACTAGGGAGTGTTTTGTGCTTTCACTATCAAAACTCTTTGCCCATAGTTATGTGTTTTCTCAAGCTGGAATGCTTTTTCTGGAACAGATAAAGAAAATTACTACAGGATTGTGTAAATAAAACGAGAGCATTAACGGCTATTTTGCTTCCTCTATGTGAGAATAAGTCTGGGCAGCAGAAATGAGGACAGAGTTTGCTTCTCCTGTGCCCTTAACTGTCCAGCTGCTGGACCTAAACAAGCATCAGAATGGAGAAGAAAAGGTAGATCAGAGAGCAGACCCACCTGGAGGCAAACTGTCAGGAAAGATGTTATAATGACTTGCTGATAAGGGGGAGGTAAAGATCATGGCTGAGAACAGAGCAAGGATGATGCAAACAACATCTTTCCTGTCTCCTTGTTTGCTTTTTTAATGGAAGGCTGTTGGGACAGGGAAAGAAAAGGGAAGTATGAATACAGTTATGATTTTGGTTTTTGATGCAGTCACACAGAGCACAACACGGATCCTTTGTAGCAGTGTTTTCACAGTAATGTAAAAAAATTAAATGTAAACAATATATCTATAACAGCATATATAAAACAAGGGATCCCGGGGCAAGTAATTAATTTAAGCCACTTATCTTGCTTTCTGGCAAATTGCAGAAGTATTTTGTCCTCATTTTCTTCTCACTGAGATTCCAATTCTGTCCTCTGTAATGATCTCCCTGCTGTTTTTGGAGACTGCTCTTATCCACATACAAAGGTCGTCTTTCTTTCTCCTGTCAGTACTATCCCAAGGTACAGCAACTAGTGTCAGGAGAGATAAACTACTGAAAACTACTGACTTTCTTCTGCATGTATTTAGGACATACAAGATAGCACTACATCCCCCTCATCATCTAGCCTAGAATATTCTCAAGATGTAGTATTTTCAATGCTAAAAATCTGGAGTTAAACGGGGAACAAAACTTTGATTTTTGAACCCTGAATAATAATTACTTTATTAATCATTAGTCACCAAAAATCAAGTAAATAAATGCTCATTTTAGGAAAATCAAGCTACAGGCCTTGAACAAGTAAATTATCAGTGATTCCTTTCTACAAGCGTATGTGTGTCTATATAAAGATAGGTGGGGAAATGTTCTCAGTGATATCTGCTCCATAGAATGGTGCAATTTGTGGCTTAACAGAGATTTGCTGAAAGAACGTCAAGTTTTCCGAATTGTGGAAAACATTGCGGTCACATCTTGCCAAACACACTGATAAAAATCAGCTCTTCTGTTTCCTTATTTCAGGACAAGACTCTTTAGGGATTGCTGGATTGAGAAATGACAGATGTTTCAGCTCTTGCAGTTGTTGAAGAAGGATTGAACAGGAGAATTAAAAATAATATTTAAGTGCCTAAAGAGAGGATGGCAAACAGAATGTGATCTTTTATATAAAGTCGTCTTCATCAGGGGATGAAGAGATTTGTTTGCCAGTGTAATAAACTAGTAAATGAACAGGATTCTGTTCCTGTCAAATGAAGCTGGAAGATTGGTCAGTTCAAGTGGAGATACTTAGGTTCTTATCCCAACATTCAAATTGTGTTTTGCTAAACTATCACACATAAAATGTGCGATGTGCAAGGCCAGTGCATTTTCCCCAGGTAAGGGAAGGATTATATTTGAACCTCATGTCAAATTAAGATGGCTGTTAATGATTTTATTAATGCTTTTAATATAGTAAGTTTATGAATAAAATGCAGAGCGAACTTAGGTGATCAAGAAGAAAAATAAAATTATGATCATATTTTCACAACTTCTGGCAAAGTTTTCCAGTCATTCATTGCAGGTGGGATTATCAAAATACTGCAGTCTTGGGCTAATGCTCCCATTATCACCAGTGTTTGTCTGCTGGAGAGGGCATCATGCCCTTGTTATTGCAGGAGATGGGATGATCCAGGCCCATCATTTTTCAACCTTTCTCACATGCCCACTTTAGGACTAGCCACAGACTCAAACTGTTAGGCATGAATACTAGAATATACACCCTATTGTAATAAAGGATGCAGTCATGCTTAATTTGCATAGCCTAATTGTGTTTGAATGCCCTTACAGTGGCATATAACAACCATTGTAATAAAAAAAAAACCTGAAAATACCTTTCCAGGGAAATATTCAAGTTAGTTAAATTTTTAGAGAGTCTTTGTACTATAGGATTCAGAGCTGGATTAGACACGTGGGTGGCACAGGTCTATAGTCTATCCCATTGATCCAGTCTTTTGACAGGTGGTAGATGTCCAGGCTAAGCTATTGCCTAATTGCTATTGACACACTGTGGATAGGGAATGAGCAGATGCAGCTCTCCAGGCAGAGGGATCCATGGGCTGGAACAGAGAGACCCTCTCAAAAGATCTTACAGATGACAGTGCTTCAGCTCCAATTTGCATTATTCTGTTTATTATTTCTTTTGTTGATAAGGTTAAATCCTGGGAAGAGTTGGAATGTGCTGTTATACATAGTATTTAGACCACCTTTTCGGGGTGTAATGAATACGCATTGTCAGACAGACTGGGTAAAATTATGTCACCTCTAAACAGAGGCGGCTTTTTTTTTCAGGCATACTTTTGGAACTAACTGAGGCATATCCGGGGGCAGAAGTGTAGTGCTGTTGCTGTTTCTGGGGTTATTTTCCCCTTCCCTCTTCTCTCTTTTTATTTTTGTTTGTTTGTTTTTGTTTCTTCTTTCTCTCTTTTTGGATTTTGTTTTTGTTTTCTTGAAATAAATAAATAAAAAGAAGGATATTTGAGATTTAAAAAAAATGTTGTAAATTTTAAACAACCTTTCTCCATAATGAATTGTCAGTTACTTATTGATTTTTTTCAGCTACACAGTCTGTAAACATTTCAAATTAAGTGTGTCTTGCCGTGCTGGTCCCCTTCTTGAAGTTAATGTTACCAAAATCCCTTCCAAAGCCACACGCAAGAACCATTGCTGAGGTGGTTTTTTTGTGTGAGGAGGCTGCCACCAGCTCTCCACCATGACACACAGTTAAGCTGTGCATATGGAAGCAGAAAGAGAGCAAGGGGGCTCCAAATCTCTTTCCCTTGCTCTTCTTCACTGCATTAGCTTATCATTTTTTGTCATTTTTGCCCTTTCCATCTTGCCTGTACCCAAGAGGTCAGCATGTGAAAAGCACTATATAATGTAAACATCGCTGTGAAATAGCTAATTTGCCACAGTGGCAGGGGGTCTCATTGCTGCTCCTCTACCTCCTTTTTCTTTCAAACATTTGACAGGACTTCCTCCTCCTGCCACCTCCTGACCTGAATCAGGGACACAACGTGCGATCATTTGTTCATCAATTATGTAACATCAGCAGGACAGGAGGTTTTCCAGGGTCTGGATCCAAACCGCCCCCCCCCCCCACCGCCCTCTTCCCCAAACCTTTCCTCTCTTCTAAAACTTTACCATAACACAAGGAAAAACAACATTGACACAAATCAAATTGTGCCCAAAGATCATGTGAACACACTGAATGGGGGCAGTGGGAATGAGAGATAGTGGACAGAAGGGTACGGATGTTTGTTGTTTTAACCATTTTTTTTGGTGTGTGAGTGCTGACTCCTATGTACTGTCTGCAGTGAGTCAGTGCAAAGTCTCTGTGCCAGTTCCTAGCCCTCTAGTGCCTGAGTTTTGTCACATCCACAGTTTTCCTTCTTTCTCCTGTAGCTTTTATGTGACCCCCGAGCTCATAATATTCCACACGCTGAGTGTCAGCTGAGTCCAAACAAAGAGACCTTTCTACTCTGGCAGAAATTCGTTAAAGTCTCCGGCATCAGAATTTACGGCAGCTTTCTTTTGAAATGCTTGACATTTCCTCACAATTTCTTAGATATACTTGGTGGGTAAAGTGCGTCATCTTTGTTTGAATTTATCACACATAATAAGCCATTTTCTCCCAGTTTAATGTCATCCCCTCGGTAACCAGGAGGTCGGAGGCAACAACGCAAAAACAGCAAATTTGTCAATGGAATGTGTAAAGCTTAGTATAAATTTATCTTGTCCTAATCCCTTGGCCCCTTTTCATACCATGATTTTTCATATGCATATGAGAATTTTCAGAGTATTGGTTTCTCACACATTTCACTGCCTGTGGACAGAGCTGAAATACAGGCTGAGCTGTCAACTTCCATCAAGGCAAATTAAAAAAAAAAAAAAAGGTTCCATACAGTAAACTGTGTTTCACCCTCCCAACCTCCTGCACGCTCTTTGAAGCTGAACACTGTTCCCTCTATATTTTTCTACTTGCATAGAACTCGCCAGATTCTCTGCAGAAATAAAATTAAATAAATGCGACTAATTAATAACTTTTCCCCTTCATGAACTGAATTGAGTTTGAGGCCCAGAAGTCCTGTTTTCTAGAATCCTATTTAAATAGAAAGAAACAAAGAGAGAAAGAATGAGAAAAAGAAAAGAATCTCAGTTTGTGCTTCAGGTCATCCATGCAAAGACTTCCGATGGCAGTAAAACTCACAGAGCAATTCTCTTTTCCTGGGTGCTATCTGCCTGCACCTAGCCATTGCTGTGACATTTCAAAGTGAAGATTTGCTGTTGCAGAGGTTACCTAACTGTTTATTCTTAAAATAACTTTGAAACTTCAGGCCTGCTTCTTCTTAGAAATTGGGAAAAGGTCAGTACATTTATTAAAGGGATAAATAGCTGATGTTAACTCTTAAAACAAGGTATCCCTGAAGACATTTACTGTAACCAGGAGTTACACTGAATTTTATTAGGCCAATTTTGTGTGTTAAAGGAATCCTGTGATACTCCTGAAGTCCCAGGTTTAGTGTGATTTTTCAATAGGATTCTACATCACCAGGAATAGACAGAAACAATTCCATAAATATTTGTCTAGCTTGGAAAAAAATCAATCACAAATTTGATCAAAATTGAAAAAAAAGTCAGACATAGGGATTTGTTTATTATTAATTTATTTAGATGTGTTGCTCATGAAAAGTTGATGGTGAAACAAGCCAAAACCCAAGAGTAAAGCTATCCTTTCCAGGTTAATTAAATAAAATTATCCAATCTAGCTGAGGACTTCACCAGGGTGAGTTCTTAAATGTGAACTTATCAATTTGGAGTCCAAAGGTAGTAGCAAAGCATAAACATATGCCTCAAACATCTACATCAGGTATGTTAATAACCTGATGCTACAATCTGAATGTGTTACACCAAACATTTTCAGGGGTGGTGGGGTGGTGGTGTGATCAGCTTTAGATTCTGTGTGGACAGCATCCTGTTAAGTGGCTGACAGGTGATAATGCCAAGTAACTTTACAGTCTTAACCACAATATGATAGATGGACATTTTCTGCTACATAACTGTTAGACCCCAAATGTCTTTTGGGTAATCAAATGTTATTTGTTTTATGTTTTCTGGTGGGAACAGCACAGCAGTAATTGTTCAGTGTCACTTCCTTAGAAACGACAAATGAGGTTTGAAAGGGTCTGAGACTCAGACAAACTGTCCTGTTTCTCTGTTCATTTCCAGTCTCTTAACTACAAAATCTTGTCAGGGCAATAATATTTCTGCTCATGATCTGCTATAGAGCTAGGAGAGGTAAAAGAGCACAACAGTTTAATACGAAGAAAAAGTTGGCTGAGGAATCACAGGACTCATTGCTCTGGATTCTTGCTTACACTTCTTGTCATTCACTTCTTCTGTGAGGCAGCTCATCCAGCTCTTCTTTTTTACTCGTACATCTCAGGTTGTAATATTTAAAGCAAATTAAAGGAACCATTTATTTACATGGCGTGTAGACATCGTGGTGATTGGTGTCAGTGCAGGTCTCAGACAATTTACTGGAACAGGCTGGGGAGGACTGCATCTTGTTTAGACTGACATCATTGGTGACTACATAATCAAAACAACTGATAGTCAAATTCAGCACATTCATTCCCCCATCACAGGGGATCAAAGACTTGCCCTGAGAATCAGAAATTAAGGCATGCCACTGGAGGTACTCTACAAGAAGTCAAGTACCCCAAAAGATTTTCATCCTATCCCACAGCACAGGCACTTGGCTTTGCTGGAAGCAATACTAGGAAAAACTGACAATCTCATCTGTTCTGGCACGTCTCATATTGTTATTAAGAATGAACTCACAAATCACTGTTTGGGAGGTAGGTTCTGGCTGGTGTTTGTGTTGCTCACTTCCTTATAAAAGGTTTGTAATAGCTGATAAGAAAAAAAAGATGCTTAGTGTAATTTCACTGGATGATTTAAATATAGTTTTAAAAGAGGATCACTGATTTTTTTTCTAAATATGTTTGACCAAAATCTCCAGAAGGACCATCAGAATTTTTTTTCTGTGGTGGGTGGGGGAACTTAGTGATGTGGGACATGCAGTGCTTTTTTTTAGTTACTTAAAGCATAGTCCAACATGGTCCTGAGCTACTACCTGATTTTCTCTTTTGTCAAACTATCATATAAAGATATAAAGAATAAAACCAGAGAACAAGGATTGAGAAAATGCCTAATTTTCTATTTTCTAAGTAGTCTTTTTTTTTTTAATAGAATGACCATATTTAGTCAACTAACACTGCTTATGTGGATAAATTTATATAGTATTACAACAGGTAGTATACTATATACTACTAATACAGTAGTATTCATATAACAAACCAACATTTTATCAGTGGTTAATGTTCTGAAACTCTCTTTGTTATTCAAGGCCCTGTGATCTTACATGGCAACAGGCCTTACTGATCTTTTGAAAATGTGCAGAAATCCAGGGTAAATTAATTGGCTTAAATTAGGTAAATGCAGTAGGAGACTAGCAGTAAACTGGGATGAAGGACTGAGGGACCACTGATGACTTTCCAGTATTTATTTTACCAATGGCTGATTTTTGAGGTTATATTGAATAGTGCTTACCAGGTAAATTAGTGGTAACTAAAGATACTTAGTGCTGTGAACACCTTTGTTCTCTTGTTTTCTGTGTGTTCAACCTGCTCAGGTTTTTGGTTGGGTTTTTTTGTTTTGGTTGGTTTTTTTTTCAGAAGCTTGTGGCAGAAGACCAAATACATCCCTGCACTGCATTGTGTGGTCACTCTTACATAGGTGATGGCACTTTTATTGCAGGAGGACATAACGTGGAAAAATACTGCAGTTATATCTCTGTTGATTTTGACTGCATTTGAGTTCCTACTGAATGATTTTCAGACACAAAACTGAATTTGAAACATTACTGATGCTTCCATTACACAGAATTAGCTTTGGAAAACATATGGCTGATTAGGTGTCAAGAAGGCCAAATATAGTCACTATGAAGAAATGGGTCTTGACCTCATGCCACATCTGAGCTCTTGTCAAGGTCTCACAGTTAAAGTCCTTTTCAAAGCCTCAAATATGCTTTCCTTCCTCTGGTGTCTAACTAAAGGTGGAATTTTTTCTGCTAAGTTCCTCATGGCTCTGTCATTCTGTAGCTCTGTTACTCACCATGTACACAAGCAGGGTCCTAAATCTGTGGCCGTTATACTGAAATTGATTTTTCAGTAAAGACAGGAGTTGTTGTATTCCACCCACACAGAAGAGAGATTTCTGTACATAAAGTGAGAATGTGCTATTCCAGCAGTACGTATTTACCTTCTATTCACATCATTCTGTGGCCAGTGAGAAGATAGCCACTTCCTGCTGGAAAGACTGCTTCAAGTGAGCAGTCTGAGGGAAATCTATTATAAATATTCAACTTAGGGTTTAAAAATAAAAAAGACATGTAGTCTATTTGTGCATTCATATAATTTTCAAAATATCTTAGATATTTATATCATTTCCCCTGCTATAATTTAATGGGCATATTGTAGTTATAAAGGAGTAGATGAAATTAGATGCAGTGTGGTGATTACCTTAAGAAAAAACATTGGAGACAAATGCTGTGGTAAAGTATTTGTTTAGTATTACTGAAAAATCACCAGACAAGTCACTCTGAGATTAACTTGAAAAATTAAGTTTGTTGAGATTAAAACTTAAGAATCTTAAGAAACTTAAGAATTGAGTCCACTTATTTCATCAAAAGAAAATTTGAGAGGTAATTTGGTTCCAGTATATAAGATGGAGAAAAGAAGACAAAAAACCCCAGCTCTCTAACCTGATGAAGAAATTAATGACAAAAAATGAATTAATGGAAGCTAGTTAAAAAAGGCAAATTTGAATAAAAAATATGGCATGCATTAACAAGAATCAAAAGATTAAAAGATGGGACTACCAGTGGAAAACCTGGATTTTCCATCTTTTGATTCCTCCAGAAAAATACTAATTTCTTCTCTGTAAATATGCATTTGCCAAACACACATTACGGCACTTAATGGAGTGGTAATTAGGTGACATCTCTTATCTGTGATATATAAGAATATATTCAAATCTCTGACTCATTCATTGCATATAATTTCAGAAATTAAGAGGTAAAAGAAAAACCACAAAATTAATACACAGACTGTCCTGTCCTTTTATTTTGACAATCATCCAAGTGCAAAATATATACTTGTGCAGTGTTATTTGATGGTAACTCTGAAAGAATGTGGTGCTTTCAGAGTTTTGGTGTCTTTTTACAAATGACTAGTTTTGGTGTCTTTTTACAAATGAGAGAAATTACTCTGCACCTGATGTTGGGCTTACATGAGAAACTGTGACCTTGTCTGAGTTCGGAGTTTATGGTGTGACCTGAAACTAGGCAGGTTTTCTGTTGTTCATATTTAATTTTAGATGTTTTGTGGAATTCTAACTTAAACCAAGCTCAAAGCTCCATAAAGATCCTAAAATGGAACTTGTTTATTTAGCGGATAGGTCCTTATTGTTAAGGGTCTACTTTTAAAATATTTTATATTACTGAATTTATGAATGGCAGGCATTAAGAGGCTCGATAATCTAGCAAAAAAAAGGATGTAGCATCATCCAATGGCTGGAAGATGAGAACAGTAAATGTGAATAGGAAATAAAGCATAATACCAGTGAAGACTGGCATGTCCAAAGGAGGGCAAGAAAGTTGGTGAAGTGCCTGGAGATTTAGTAGTGCTGCATTACTGATTGTACTCGATGATCTTAGAGATGCCATGATTCTACAGGATGTTTGCCCACTGAAAGTGAATACCAGTGGAGGTAGGATTGCCCTACTTCTTGTTGTCATTTTAGAATGTTGAGTTTAGGCAAGAGGAAGTTCCAAGGTTAATGCAGGGATAATAGAGTTAAATTTACTGCCCTGAGACATCAAGTCATACGGGATCCTCTTATGATTCCTCTTAGCTATAAAGTCTTAGAATCTATCCTGCATATTAGGCAAACTTCATATGTTTGCTGTCCTCCCTTTCCCACCCTGTTCTACTTAGAAATGTCTTCACTACTTTATTCCATTCAGATTACTTTGATCAAGGGGAGACAGCCTAGGTGAAATAGGAAATCTGACCTCCCAAGCTCTAAAGCAACTGGCTGGTAATATGTGAGAAGTGACAGCAGAGGATAAGGAAAAGACACTAAAAATTTGATTTCATGAACTTCAGATTTATAGATAGCAAGAAGTCAGAAGTAATTATGTACTACTCTGCATCTATTACTAAATCCTGTAAGTGACAGTCAACCCAGAAAATATGCTGCCATTTTTAGTAAATGAAATTAAAACAGAAACTGAAATAAGATACTGAGAATAATCAACGAGATCATGCTGTCATACAAGTTATAATAATGGTACCTTTCATTCTTCTCAGGGGTGCTGTCTTTTCCTTCCCTTCAGCATATGTGCCCCAGAACAGAGATCTCGCATCTATATAACAGTAATGCTGTTTAACCCACAACATATGATTAACTGATTCACCTGCTAATGTTCTCAGCTGGACCACCCATAAATATCTCCTCCTCTTTAGGGACATTACCTTCTAGAGAAGAATAGAGTTAATTAATAGATTAATAATGAGATGTGTGGGGGCGGGGGGAGAGGTTCTGATCATGTCTTTTGTGTTTAATAGACAGTCTTCCCATGAAAATTACCATATTTTGTTCAGTGTTTTGCCCATACCATAAGCCTTCGTTTTGGAGCAACACCTTCCTATTTAAAAGATAAAGAACAGGCAGTGTGAAAAAGAAGTATATTCATATCTGAAAGTGGAACAAGCATATTTTTCCTTGAAAGTCTTAAAAGGGTTATGGTGAATGAGGTGACATCAGGCTGGCAACTAATGGGGTTTCAGAGGGCTCCATCCTCAGCCTTGTGCTTTTCAACATCTTCATAAATTACTTGGACTGGAAGAGATACTAAGCTATTCCACAGATGATACAAAACTGGGAGGAGCTGTTGGCTCTTTCAAAGGCAGGAGCTCCCTGTGGAGAGACCTTGACAAATTAGAGAGATGGGCAGTCACCAACCATATGCAGTTCAACAAAGTGCTGGATTGTGCTCTTGGGATGGGACAACCCCTGGATGTACATACAGACTGGGGAAGGAAATGCTGGACAGCAGTGCCATGGAAAGGGACATGGGGTCCTGGCTGATGGCAAGGTGAATCTGAGCCAGCAGTGCCCTGGCAGCCAGGAGGGCCACCCATGTCCTGGGGGGCATCAGGCACAGCATGGCCAGCCAGGCAAGGTAGGGGATTGGCCCACTTTTTTCTGGGCGGGGGCAGCCTCACCCCGAGTGCTGGGCAGTTTTGGGTGCCACAATATGAAAAAGACATTAAACTGTTAGAAAATGTCCAGAGGAGGGCCATTAGGATGGGGGAGGCCCTTGAGGGGAAGCTGTGTGAGGAGCAGCAGAGGTCACTTGGGCTGTTCAGCCTGGAGGAGATGGAGAGGAGACCTCATTGCAGTTCCAACTTCCTTGTCAGGGGAAGAGGAGGGGCAGGCACTGATCTCTACTCTGCACTGACCAGTGACATGACCTGAGGGAATGGCATGAAGCTGTGTCAGGGGAGGTTTAAGTTGGATATTGGAAAAAGGTTCCTCACCCAGAGGGTGGTTGGGCACTGGAACAGCTTCCCAGGGAAGTGGTCATAGCACCAAGCCTGACAGAGTTAAGAAGTGTTTGGACTGTGTGCTTGGGCACATGACTCCTGGGGATGGTGCTGTGCAGGACCAGGATTTAGGCTCGATGATCATGGGTTCCAACCCAACTCAGCATATTCTATGATTCTGTAATTCAAGATGTGAATACCTTAAAAACTAGGTATGGAAATTACACCTGGCTTAATGTCAAAGCTCTTTAGGCTGGTGACTTTTTATTGCTATTGGTGTAGTTGGTTTCTCAATATCCAGACCTAAATCAGATTTTATAGGAAGCTCAGAAAAAGAATTTCAGTAAAACATAGAATAACTGTCTATATGTTACTGCCAGTTCTATCATGACTGTTTACCAGGGACTTCTCTCTGTGAGTCACTGCCATCAGTTTACTTTTCACTGTCTGCCCAAATGTACCTATTGTAATTTAGGCGTGACAAAGAGGGAGGGTGAATTTGTCAGATAAATTCAATAGCACAGGCTTCATCTGTAGAGACAGAAAACACAGAAAACACAAATTAATGGATAAAGAGAGGTTCACATTATCAAGCCATAATATTCCTATAATTTTACTATTTTTTCCTAGATATTTCTTTCTGAACCAAACCTACAGTCAGGTTGATAAATGAAGAAAAATGAGGAGTGAATGAAAGTTCTTAACATTAAATGCCATATTTTTATATGCAATTATTGATATTACAGAACATTCTTCTACATGCCATGCACAGACAAAGCTGGAATTCACAAAAACACATCAAAGTTGCTACCATACCTGAGTCTGCAGTTTTGTCTCAGAAAAAAAAGTGTCAGTAAAAATCAAGTTCTGATGTAAAAATACTAGTAGTATTTACTAGCATTAGTAAAAATTGAGTCATTACCTACAAGTTTATCTAACTGGAAACAATCTGCTTATTCGAAATGAAAGAAAAAGATACATGTGCAGGGAGAGGTGTTCAGGTCCTCTGAAATCAGCACACTTGTGTGAGAGAAGGCACACAGCCGGCTCTCTTGACACATATCCTGTCCCCCATTGTCTGCTAGAAAAACAAAAATAAAATTTAAAAAACCCGAAGTGATCATAAAAATGGCATGGTTTAAGTGCATGTGAAAGTCTGCTTGTACCTTATGTCAACTTCCCCCCGGCCTCTAAACACCCCCTGCAAGGCCGCATCTGATGTGTGAACCTTTTTCAGCCTTGACATGCTGGATATATCAGAGACAGTTTGATGTATTTGCAATAAAAAGGGAACTGCAGCAAGCTTGGAACCAGTGAAATTTACTGTTGTGAAAATGATGGCATTTTGGTCCCATGCAATCCTCTAGCCTCTGCCCCAGTCATCCAGAATAGCAGAAAAACAGTTGCTGTATAAAGTTTATTGAGGCTTTGGAAAGCATCTGTAACTTCTGGGTGCTGTAGTTCCAGTCTACTCTTTGTGAGACCTCCCAGTGACTCAACAGTAAACTACAGTAAGCCTAAAATACAGGCTAGCCAGGAGTTTGGAATGCTGTTGGCCACATATTTCTTCTATACTAAAGAAAAGCAAGATATTTAGAGGAGAAGTACAGATTTTGTTATAGATTTTCCCACATAAATATACAGTCATCTAAAAGGTATAAATATTGCAGACACCTCTCTCTTTAACAGCACAAATTCTCTCTGATAACAACAAAATAAGAGGACAAGAGGTCTTCACAGCCTAATCTACAAATATCCCTATTTTAAAACCCAGGACTTTACTATGTTGATTTTTTTTTTTTTTCAAACCAGGTATACACAATTTGTTAAATCTTGAATCCTCCTTCACCACTCCCATGAGAAGATTGCTATTAATCAAAGATTAAGATTTTGTAGAAAGAAAAAAAGCAACAGATTTGATGGCACTGATTAAGGCCAGATGCTGTGAGTTTTAATCCAGCTGAGTAGCACCTTAGGCCATTGCCAGCAGGAATATATGTTGGAAATTCAGTTCAGGATCTTAGGTACGACTCCTAATTTTTAAGCCTGCAGTCTAGAGAAGGAATAGGAAAATATGAAGAAATAATTTAATATAAAAGTTTGACTGATGGTTTAGTCTCTACTGCTTTTTATACCTTTGGAAAAATGGGGGAAATGGCCAGAAAATGTTCTTTGCTTACAAGAAAGATTACCAATGTTTTATCCATCACCAATGAATTTTTTCAAATACCTGTCCAAGAGAGCTGGTTTGGATTCTGAATGTGTTTTCTACTTAAACTGTGTCTTCTGCATTTGCCATGTGAATGTTTCTTTTTCAATGTAAAATTCAGCTGCAAAATCAGCAGAACAAATAATGGCTCCTTGATTGACTAAGAAACAGAGGTGTGATATCTATAAATACTTACAAAGGGTTTTTCTGTACTTGTAGTCTATTAGATAAGGAGATTCTAAGGTTCTGCTTAATTTTAAGTCATCCATATGCACTGCAGCAAAAAAAAAAATACATCTGAAGATCATGAACCATCTAGTTAATACAAATCAGAATTGAAAGAGAAATGTCAAAACTAGAATAGGTTTAAAATATGTTTGGAACATGCTGAATTTCAAGTGTCAACCTAGGCCATGCATAAGCTATAACAAAAAACCCAAAACAAAACAAAAAAAATTAACAAAGTATTTTTTTGTTCAAGTAAAAAAAAATTAAAAACAAAAGTACAACCACTATTAACACTCAGTTTTCTTGTATATATTTAGCATAATTTAAAAATTGTTAGAGATAATGAGCTGGGAGTAAAATTTGGAGATCTCTCAGCTGACATCAATGTAAAGTATCAGTGGCTTTTCAAAAAGGGAAAAAGAAATACCTGTATTTAAAAAGATTCAGTAGAGTTTCAAATGAGTTCAGTGTCATGAAATCTACAGCTCAACATCAGCTGTTTTAGATCCCACTGCAGCTGATGCTTAAGGGCTAATAGTCAAACTATTCTGGCTGGTAAACTATGGCTGTTATGCCATCAGAACTACAACTACTTCCATATTTCTACAGTGTGTATAGGATTCCAGGAGAAACATGGGGAGAGATACTGGTTCATTCAAATATTTGCACGAGTTACAGAACCACAGCAGGGATTTTTCTGGCCATCTTTAATGGCATTTTTCCTTTTACTATACATGCTGAAGACAAATAGATGGTGGTAAAAAGCAACTTATGTAGTTTGGAAGGGCCTCATCTCTCACTGCAAGAAAAAAAAAAAGACTTTTATTTTGGTGATAAGAGATCTGCTGGGAAATGTAGAACAAGACAGTTCCATGAAAATGTATTTATTTCAACATACTCCTTTTTTCTTTCTTAGATGTGGTTATGGAGCATTTGAATGCAGCAGGTAAGAACATATCTGACCTCCAGGACCTGAACGGTTTGGGGTCTAGGATTTCTCCGGTAAAGGAGGATTTGGACTTTAAAGAACACACTTTTCTGTGTGAACATAACAGTTAGTTTCAATGCTGAGTAATTTAATGTTCAATCCCCCTATCTTAGAAGATTTATGCCTAAAAAGGGAAGGTCTTGGCCAGAAGAGGGTGCAAAATTACCTAGCAAGCCAAGACATGTTTTTGTGTATTTTAAAGGCAACTTTATGGCACACAAAAACATCGAGGAAAAGTAAAAGTTGCAGTATGCTTGCCAGAAAGCTCTCCCTTAGCTGAGAGGAGCTTTCTGTGCAACTATAGTTTTTGTATCACAAAAACCATCAAGACTCAATGTGGTAACACCAAAAGCTGTGCTCACAATAAAAAATCTCTCAGTGCTAAAAAAAGCTGTCAAGAAACTAGGCAATATTGATACAGTCTTCTGTGTACTACATAGGCTATTTCTGACTGATACATTAATGACATGGAATGCATGTCTGGGCCTCTTCAGGTATATTTTAATCTATTTTTTAAAAAATCATATAAGTAGATCTCTCAAAATCCTGTGATATATTGTAGTAATGTTGTCATATCTCCAAAGTGATAGTATGATAACTTTCTTCACACTGAGAATATACCTGACAGTACCCTGTGACTCCATCACAGAAGTTAAAAAAAATATTTTAGAACAAAAGATTATATTTGGCATGAATCAGAATGGTAGCCTGCTCCTCGCTGGGTGAACAATGAGGAAACCTACAGGAGTGTCCCCATCATGTCAGAATGACTATGTATTTGGAAAAGTGCCAAATAATGATTAATTTTATTCTTGACTAATTTATTTCTCAGATTATCAAAAAACTTTTTTAATTTTTTTACTGCATCATTCATATAAGTTGAAGTTACTCACAGAACAAAAGTGCTAACAATATTTTGACCTGAGACTCTCCAAAGAGGACATGGTTTTGAGTTTGACATTCAGACTTTGAAAGCCAACCCCTTTTGGTAGGATACCTCTACCTTCCCTTCAAGTGAGAAAACATTTCAGAGAGAATTGCTTTCAGGATAGCACCAGTTCTTAATTAATTAGCTAGGGAGAAAGAAAAGACAGATTATTAATACACTGTAGTGGTTTAGCCCCAGCCAGCAGCCAAGCCCCATGCAGCCACTTGCCCCCCACCAGCAGGACTGGGGAGACACTTGAAAGGGTAAAAGATGGAAAAGTCATTGGTTGAGATAAAGCCAGTTTGATAGTAAAAGCAAAAGCAACACACAAAAGCAAAGCAAAACAAGGCATTAATTCATGGCTTTGCATGGGCAGGGAGGTTCAGCCATCTCCAGGAGGGCAGAGTCCCATCATTTGTAATGATTTTTGGGGAAGAAAAACACCATCACTCCCTTCCTCCTCCTTCCTCCCTCCACTTTATTTACTGACTATGATGTTGTATGGTCTGGAATATCCCTCTGGTCAGTTGGGATCGCCTGTCCTGGCTGGGTCTCCTCCCAGCCTCCCAAGCACCCCCACATTCATTGCCAGCATGGCAGAATGGAAAGCAGAAAAGGTGTTAGCTGCTCAGCAATAAAAAAACATCTCTTTACTATCAACCCTGTGTTCAACACAAATCCAAAACACAGCTTCCTACCAGCCACTGTGGAGAAAGTAACTCTATCCTGGGAAAACCAGCAAAATTTTTTTTCCAAGATACCACTATAACTCCAAAAGTATATTGGATGCAATGCACCATTTCATTATAGCAATAATGAACCTACAGTATAATATTTTCCCCTCTATCTCTCGCTTTTAGGGTTTTCCTCTGGTATAAAAAACTAAGAGTGATAACTTCAAAGTTGCATTACAGCAGTGATGCAAAAACAAGTAGATATTAAGGAAGCTGTAGCTGGGATGTTGTTTATCATACAGTATTTACACAGGAGATCTTAGGTGGCTACAGCTGAAGCAGAATAAACCAGTCTAAGCCCTAGCTATATGTATGTCTGTGTAAGTAATCACAGTCTAAGACAAATAAAATACTTTTGGGTTTCTCAGAAAGATTCCTTCAGTAAGTGGAGTACCAGCAATCATGAACTGCAGGAAACATTAGAAGTGACTTGTAAATTCACATAAGGTAAAGTCAAGCAGAGATTTATTTCACTTTCTTTCACAAAGCAGACTCTGAAGGGTTAGTATGAAGGTAACCAAAGATCCTTCCTGATTTGCAGGCAGAAATGTAGTACAGCAATTTTACTGGTTTCTACTATTTTTGTTATTTTTTACTGTTTTTTATCTAGCAGGTGAAAGATTAGAAGCAGCTCTGTATCCAGAGAAGAAAAATATTTGCAGAAGAAATGTATGAAGGAAAGTGTGCTTGAATTTTTAATTCTTTTTGGTACCTTTTTGGTTGTTTTCTTCTGTAGTGAAAGACTGCTGATGAGACTGCTTGTATTTTTGTCCCCATGAGACCCTAGGCAAAAATGTTGTCATTTAAGTTTATCTACCTCAGCTTTAACCAGTGGCCATCACCAAAAAAAAAAAACCAAAACCAAACCCACCAAAAAAAAGGTCTGGTTGTACTGAAGTGTTCTAGCAGCATTGTTGTTTTCCTGGAAAACTCAAAATTATAATTTCTTAAAACAAGGACTTAGAAACCCTCTAGAAATGGTGTTACTCTCCAGTTCCAGGTTATGTCTATTTCTTTTGATATTTGAGTATATGAAGGAGTAGGAAATAAGAAACTTGCAGAAACTAGTAGTTTCTGATGCTAAAAGTACATAATGCAAAGACGTGTTAATCTGTACTGAAGTTGAACATGCAGCCTCCAAAGAGATCAAATCCTGCCACACTGTCTGTTCTGAAACAGAACCCCACAGGGAATGAACAGGCAAGTGGTACTTAATCAGTGGCTTACTGTACATAGGTAGATATGAATCCATCATGCTGTTGTTTTTCCCAAGTATATTCTTCTTGGACGGGGAAGAGGATTTGCAATCAAACATCCTTATATGTGATTTCCTATCAAGCTGATCCCACAGAGCAGATGCCTATCACTATCCCCAGCCTGTGGATTTAGCTCCAGATCTTAAAAGTCGTCTGAGTAAATAAAGTAACAGGAAGGGATCCAGAGGGCTTTACATGCAGTGTCTCTTTTGAAGTCATACATAATGTAAAATTTCCCTCAACAGGAGTCACATTGTGGTTAAATCCTACCTCATCTGTTTTAAGCTTGACTCCCAGCTCCTTGAAAAGTCATTGTCTGTCTGTGTGTTGGTGCTTTTTCATCAGAGAGTCAGTCTTCCCACAAAATCTGGGCCTTGCAACTAGAGGCTGTGAGAACTGATAACAGTGAAGCACTGCCAAGCATTTTCTCAACTCAGTGTACTAGAATATTATCTGTCTGATCCTGAGAAGCTGTATTACCTGCACACTTCTTTCCCTCTTTTTTTGGTCAGGTATTTCATATCCAAGCCAGACTAAGCTGATGTTACTCCTCTCAGGCTCTTCCAAGGCACCACTAGTACCCTGTCTCTCTCTGTTTCCCTCTTGCACATTCCAGCCTTGGAGAAGTGAGCTCCGCTCTTCCATTGGCTCCATTTCCCCAGGGATTCTTGCTTATGGAAAACAGCCTGTGCTTGGAAGGGCTCCAGGCTTGCTTGCTTGCCCCATTGAGAGCTGCCACTTTTGATCTTTACCTATGTGCAAGGTAAGCACAGGGCATGCATGAAAGTGCATTTCATGCATCACTGTCCAAGAAGCACAGTGGAGAAATTTTTGGGAGGCAAAAATTTCTTGTCATAGATATGTGTCCTACTTGGGAAAATATTCCATGGTACCTCACACCTTTTATTTTCTTTCTGTGTGTAGTTGGTGCTGATGTTCATTCTGCAAGTTCTCACTCTTCAGGAAACAGGATCTGCTTGTGTTGCTTCTGCTACTCTCTGTGGCTCTGTGGATATTCTTTGCCAGACTGCAAGGAATATTTTTTCAAGCTGAAATGCTTTCTTCAAACAGAAGAATGCATGGACCTGCTCCTGGCTACACATGTACATTGTGTTAATACCTGTGAGCACTGGCCCTGAAATGGAATCAGAAGAGTAACATAAAATAAAGAAAATTATGTAAATTTTTTTAAATCCTGCTTCTGCTTGTAACCTCTCTGAATCTTTGAATATGTTTTGGAGATGAAACAACAAATAACACTCCAATTTTTGAGTTAGTTGATTCATGGTGAGGTAGGGAATAGACTAGAATAGACTAGTTCTGTTATGTTCTGTATAACAAATTATGAGCCAGGTCTGAGGGCTCTATCCGTGAGAGAAGCTATCTGCAGTGGGTGCCCCAGGCCCATCCAGAACAGAGTCAGAGAAGGGCACAACTACAGCATTGCTAAAGCAGAGACTGAATGCTCCAGGGAAATGAACAAGTATATTTCATATCAGAAAGTATTTCAACCATTTAATTCTGGAGCACCTCCAACTCCACACTGAGGGGTTGATCTTGAGCCAAGATCTTTGAACTCCCAGTGTCAAAGACGAGGGAGTTTGCCCACCCTGTGGAGGCCCAGCTAAACTGGATAAACATAGAGGACTCTTATAAAACCCACAGTATCCATGTACCTTTTGCAAATGTCTTTAGTGGACAACTGATCTCAAGAAGATCCATAGCTCTCACCCCCATCAGAAGGTACATGCCTCCCTCAAAAACAGTGAAGTGCCAATGCCCAAGCTGACAAAATTGCCCATTCTGTCCTTTCTCCAGCGCAGGGCTGGGAAGAAATGTCATCAAGGATTTCCTCAAAAAGTAGTGGTAGGGAAAGGAGGAGGGAGCAAGAAGAATAAAGTAAAATAATATAAAAAATAATAGAATAATTGAGTTGAAAGGGACCTACAATGATCATCGAGTCCAACTGCCTGACTACATCAGAGCTTTAACTATTGTTAAAGCATATTATTAAGGGTGTTGTCTAAAAGCCTCTTCAACACTGACCAGCTCAGGACATTGACAACCTCTCTCAGGAGCCTGTTCCAGGGTTTGATCATCCTCAAGAAATGAGGAATGCTTCCTCATGTCAGGAAACTTCTGCTGGTGGATGCAGCTTTGAGCAATTCCAATGCACCCTGGCTCCAAAACCAAGGAAAAAAATCATCACCTCCCTCTCTCCTTGCCCTTCTCAGGAAGCTGCAGAGACTAGTGAGCTTGCCCCCCAGCCTCCTTCTCTCCAAACAAGAAAACCCCAGTGTCCTGAGCTGCTCCTCACAGAACACTCTGCCAACCCCTTCCACAGCTTTGCTGCCTTCCTCTGGATTCATTCAGGTACCTTCACATCCTTTTGAAATTGTGGGGCCCAGAAGCACACTCAACACTCAGGGTGAGGCCACACCCACACCAAGTACAGCACGAAAATCCCTCCTTTGAAGTGGCTGGTGACGCTGTATTTGATCCATCCCAGGACATGGTTTGCCCCCTGGGCTGCCTGGGCACACCGTGCTGACTCCTGTTGAGCTTCCTGCCAGCCAGCAGCCCCAGACCCCTCCTGCAGGGCTGCTGTCTTGGAGTGGTTACTCCTCACCCAATTCAGACTTGTAATCAGAAATTTGGGAAAATGTTGTCCCAAGGTGACTAGCAGGGGCAACTGAAACTTCAAGTCAATCTGAGCATTAGTTTTCCTCTTGGATAGCTACTTAATGATAATGAACTGCAACAAAAGTTCATATCCTCTTGGCACTTTGGATGCAATAAGATTTTAAGTTCAAGTTATTATATATGTTATTATCACACAGAAACATAACATTAGCACTTAGATAATAAAATTAAAACAATCACCTTAACAAGAAAATAGTATGACAGATAAAAATAATAATAATAATTCTTACTGCTATCTCTTTATAAATTGTAGGATATTTAGGTCTTTCAGTTGATGAACTTGTTAAAACAATTCTGCATCTCATGTTGCAAAACAGTTTTCTAGATTGATAATAGAAATTATTTACTCCAGTCATCACTCTTTTAAGACTGTCTGAGCATACCTTTGTTAAAATAGAGGCAACCCTTACAGCACCCATTCCATAAAAAGATCCTCTACTAAACCCATTTAGTACTTTTCAACCTATTAGTGCTTTGCAAGTAGCAGTGGCCTCAGAAGAATTTAGTTAATGGAGGAAGATACTAAGAAGACAGTATGTTACTGAATCTAAATAAGGCTACTTTGCCATCCATTTTTGGAGACAACAATTTGCTGCAAAAGTGAGTTATTTACAGGAGCAATGGTCACACTCTGTGTAGCTGTAGTGCCTTCAAAAAGATGCTTCCATTTGATGCAGGCAATAGAAATGCATTGCAGAAAAACTGATGTTTGAAGCAAAGGCAAAGTGATGTGTCTAAATGTAGATGTACACCAAATGAGCCACTGGAAAATCAAGAAATAAATCTCTGCTCAAAATCAGATGCTATCCATATATTCATCCTAAGTTAACAGTTCTGGAGCCTGACTGGAGGCGGTGTTTACTCATGTTTCCCAAGTTACAGGAGTTGCCAATCAGAAGGAGACCATTAAACACTGAGGAAATAATTTACTGGGGAATCCACAAATCAAAATGACCAGTTGCTTGCATTAGAAGGCTTCTCTTTGGTATTCATTCATACACCATGTTCATTTAGCAACCCCTGCAAAATACCACACTTTATAGGTGGTGAAGGTTGTTTCCTTTTCTGCTTTTGTTATTAAAATACTAAATGGTTATCATTTCAAGGTCCTCTGCAGTACTTTTCAAACAGTTTCCTGTCATTACTTCTTCACTTACGTAATACACTATATCAAAACTCTCTGAAGATGCCATAAGATCCTGCTCATAATTGGGTTAATTTATTCATAGAACCATTTTCCTTACATGGCTGTGCTACTCTCAGAAGGTCAAAGAGCAGCTTCCACTAAGTGCTAAAACTGTTGTACACAACTGTCCTTACATTTCTTCTGAGTTTAAAACTGGATCCCAGCTAACAGATTTTTTCTTTGTTTATGGTAGAAGTAGATAGTTGGAATCTCTTATTTTCTGTCATAAGTCCTGTTCTCACTTGGTTAAGTCCAAAGTTCACACTTGTCAGTGACGAAAGAATTTATAATGATTTAATGTCTGTGTTTCTTATAGTAAAAAAAAAAAAAAAAAGTTAATTTGACTGTATATGAAAACCAGCAAAAGATGGCAAACAACATAAGTAATGGCTAACAAGTTGCAATTTAAATACTGAGGAGATAAGCACCAGCATGAAAAAAACTAAGCGTATCAAATTTTGTTATGCCTCTAGGGATAGGAAAATTTTTCTCTTCTGTATAAAACTTTATATAAAATTCTGCTATCATTGTTATATTTCATTTATTAAAGAGATGGGTTTTATAAACTTAGATTGTTGGGGCTTTGGGATTATAGGTTGGCTTTTTTTTTTCTTAGTACAATTGTCTGCACACAAAAGAAGCCCAGAAGCATAGAAAGCAAAATTCTAGCTGACTTTGACATATAAGCCACACAGCATAATAATTTAAAACTTTTAGAGTACACTTGAACCATTTTGACTTCCTGAGATAGATGCCATGCAGTTCAGAGAAGCCTACATCTTGCTTGTACACACATGAAAATCCCGTTGCAGGAAAGGCATGCAGACTTACTAAGGGTAATATTAATTTTATAGCATATGTCTGTTATCTATGATTTCACTGTTGATTTTTTTCCATGTATAATTGCAACTTCTGTAGGAAGTTGCAACTGAGGATATGATAAATAAAAGAATAATCCTTACTGTTCAAGTTTCTGAAGTGATTTTTCATTGTATTGATTTAGAATTTTGGTACTCTACAACCCCACCATGTAGAATATTTTAAAGAACTTCCCATGCATTTTAGACTGTAAATAATTTAATATTTAGGTTTTGTAAAAGGACTAGATAAGATTGGTTGCCTTGGTTTTAAATTAATTTCATTAATTTTTTCTTGGTTTTTTTAATAAATTCAAAGTAGGATCTGTCTGTTTGGATTGCAAACCAGGGAAACTACTCTAATTTGTTCTTATCTTCACTTACACATAGATTTAAGAATGCTTGGTTTGTGCACTACTTGCTGACCAATTGATTTCATAAGGAGGAGTCTCAACAGCTTCATTAGGTGTTGGGTTAAGCCAACAGTAAGGCCATGAATGCAAAATTATGGGACACAGTTACAAAATTCATAGCAAGAATCCTCTGGGATTTCAGTGTTTTTCATTAACAGACTGTTCTCCATGTTCTTGTTACACAAAGAACTAGTGAAGCTGACTACTGGGGATCAGGAGGTTTTTATGAAATTTTCTTTCTTATTTTACTTCTCATACTCTATTTTCTTATTGATGACTCTGTTCAGCAGACTAAACTAAAAAGACAGACTATGCACAATAAAACTGGTGGTTGGCAATAAAAGCCTGCAACAATGAGAAGCCTGCCAAAGAGAAGGCACTGTCAGTCCTTGTGTTTAGGATTGAGGGTCATGGTCCTTTTATCCCACTAGGACTAGATGTTTTCTTTCTGCATTTCATCTTTTCTTTATGAGAATGGTCTTCATAAGCAAACACACATGCCAGTTGTTATCCTGTGTTTCAGACCAAATTCTGCAATGATAAAGATCCTGTTCCCAAAACTATCTTGTGTTCCATGTTCATGAGAGCAGAGCTGTTGGGCTACAGCCATCTTCATTCCCATCCCTTGCTGTTCTAACATTAGGTGGTTTCGGTGTTTGGAAACCACTGTTGAAATACACCACCACAGACCTTTCACAGAAGGGTAGGGGTATCTGTAAATGGGAAGGAAGAAAAAAATAGATCCTGATGTTTTCCTGGCACTGTACTTCAAGGTGTGTCTGTTTTAGAAAAATAGATAAACATCAAATCCCACATGTATCGATACACCTCTGCTTTGTATTCTGGGCTGATTTTCTTAGCATTCTTCTGTGTCTCTTTAGCAGAGAAATCTATTACTGTCCCATGACATTTCCTTATAACATTTAAATCTTACCTAGGTTGAAATGATATTTTATTACATATTATATTACTAAATTAAATGTGTATTTTTCTATGCAAAACAGAAGCATGTGCAGCTTAAAAAGAACTTTGCTTGTTCTTGGATGTCTACATTTGCTTTATGTAGTAAACATTAAAAAAGCTTTAAAAGGTAATGTGAATGAAAAATATTGCAAAAGAATAAAAATCTAATGCTGTCTTTAAACCTCCCATACTGCAATTGAGTACAATTCCAACAAGCCACAGGTGTACACCATATGCATAGGTGCAAATGTGATTATGAGAGGTCTGATGACAGTTCTAGGTCCACAAAGCATTCATCTCAATATAAACATCTGTTATGTATTCAAGGCAAAACTGTGCAGAATATAGAGCTATAATTGAGGTTTTAAATGCAGAGATATCAGGAAACTCCAGGTTATTGCCCCAACAGGAACTCAGATTTGATCACATTATAAAAAGATAGTATTTTTTTATTAGTGTACATGATGTTAGGCTTCATGCCTTATTATACTGAGATGGAATTGCTTCAGCTCAACAGAGTGTAGGGACTACTGACTCAGAGTGATGCACTTATTTCTCAATTATGGGACTGATGCACTCTTCTGGCAGAGGCGTTCTAATGATCTGGGTTGTTGTTAGCTGTCAATATACATTGTGCAAATCCTGTGGTTTGATTGGCTGCTCCCTGTCATAAACCAGCAATAAATATGATGTGCCCAACTTCTGTATTCCACTGCTGACAGCTGAAGTTGCCAAATCCTTTGCATTATATACAAAGGACCCTGTTATCAGACGCTTATAATTTGGCCAAACTTTAGCCGTGCAGGATTAAATTTCCTGTGCCTTGTGTCTGCCTTTAGGCGAATGTCCTTTATAATTTCTTCTAAAACCATTTCTGAGAAAGAAATAAGGGAAACTATATTAACCACACAAGGTCTCTTCACAGTTCTCTCTTCATGTCTTGCTGCATTTCCAAAAGTACAGCCTGAAAGGCAAAAAAAAGTCAGGCTAAATTGCTCTGGACTGAAAACCTCGGTTTTGTGCAGTTGAGAAGCCTGGGACAAGAGCAGGTATATAATCTTTCCCATTTTCTTTGGCATTTTTATCCTTTTAACCCCAGATCAGTCACATGTAAACTAAAGAGTCACTCCTGCATCAGATCAAATAGCTTTTAACAGTGTCAATCTTCTTGAAATATCAACAGTACCTATACTGTTTTCTGGGGTTGTTTAAACAAATATTATAAAAGGAATACTCTTAGCACCAAGGTGTCTCAGACTAAAGGCTTACCATGCCCTCTCAGATGCAATAGCTCAATATCACTAGTAATCAGAAAAGAAGAAAACATCAATCTGTCACTTTGGCACACTGAAGTGTCTTCCTTCCTTCCTTCCTTCCTTCCTTCCTTCCTTCCTTCCTTCCTTCCTTCCTTCCTTCCTTCCTTCCTTCCTTCCTTCCCTTCCTCCCTCCCTCCCTCCCTCCCTCCCTTCCCTCCTGTGAATGCCAGCTGATGTTCTCTTTGCCAGCTCTCTTCGCCTTGATATTCTTCTTTGGAAGAATATCACTCTTGAGAATAAGACTACAATCCATAGCCTTAGTAGTGGAAACGCAGTGGCAGGGAGGTTGTACTAAACTGCAATGGTTAAGGCTCTAACTTTGTGAGTTTTTACTTTAACAACACAAAATCCTAAAGAAAACCAAATAATTGGATGCAACATTTTCTTCAACTTTTACTTCAAGGAAAGAAGTGACATTTTTTTACCAAGCCTTTCCAGGAGAAATAGCCAACTTTAGCCCCCCAGCTCTCATTCAGAGATGATTTCCCTCCACCCCTCTACCTCCCCCATGCACACATCCATGTATCATTGTGAACTGAGTAGAAATTAAAGCAGAATTTGACTCTGTGTAATGAAATCTATTTTTTTTCCTCCAAAAAGCCTGTCACGTTACAAATGCAAACTCTTTCTAGTAAATTTTCCTTTAATTTTATTTCTTTCCTGTGCTTTTTCCTTCCCCGCCCCCCCTCCCATTTTACTCCCTCTCTCTTTCTCTCTTAAATGGAATGAAAAGAGTTCTTTAACCAAACAGATGTAAATACGTAAGTGGTAGGGATTTTTTTTAAAAGTATGTTTTTCAGTTCATCTAACAAAGACATATCTGTCTGCTCGAATGATTCCTTACTGAATATGAATGAGAAGCCCTTTAATGAGGTACGGTAATTAAGCTCTGGCAAGCCCCCCTAGCCCCCTGTCAGCAGCTTCCCAGGCAAACAGCCATTGAATCCGGTGATTGACAAACCAGACACTGGACATGTACTGTAGCTGATGGGGAACAATGGGCTGGGGGGCCATGGTATCTGACATACCCGGCTGTTTCAGCCCCATCAAAGGGCCGGGCTCCTGGGGTGTCCATCTTGCTGTCCTGAGGGGCTGGGGCTGCAGGTTAACCTGCCAGGCTCTCCTGGCTCCTCTCAAGGTGCCCATCCCAGCTGGGTGTGCCCTGTGTTCACTCCATGTGTGGCTGTGCAGGAGCAGGTTCTCTTCTTCAGCACTCATGTGTCACAGTGTTTGACTCATAAATCTTTTTAATTGTTAAAAGTCTTTAAGTATAGAATAAGATTCATTATCCATCGTGTTTACAAAAATGCTATTTAATAAGTTGGTTCTTTTATTAACCCTGACAGAAAAGAAAACAGGGCCCTTTATCTCCAGCTGTTGGAGACAGATATGGGATTTCTCTGAACAGTTTTCTCAACACATTGCAAAATGCATATGTTTAGCAGGTGTGGATTGACTGGCTTACAGTCAAATTGCACACCTTTTCCTGCTGTTTCCTACCATAGATAAACAGTACCCATGTTTGCAGAAACCATGTAAGAAGTATTTGTAAGGAAAAAAATTACACCAAGAAACAAGTGCAACACAAAAGCCTAGAAGTCCTGGTTTCCACCACCCTGTAACAGTTGCTGCATGATCACTCCACAGCCCAGATGAGAAGGATTCATCTTTGTTTTAATTGATTGTAGCCATATGGATTGGCATTGTAAGGGAGTGCTTGATTTCCAGGCCAAGAGGTTAATTTCCTTCCTGTATGTCATCAATTTTGTAACACATGCACGTGCATTACACTGTCCTCGTGGTCATTTGGAAACACAGGTAGTGAAGGCCTGTCTGCAGGCGTTGTAGAACAAACTGAAAAATTATTTGAAACATATGATGCCAACTTGCATTTAGAAAGCATTTACAGAGAGGTACTTTTCAGGGAAGAGATGGAAGAAAATGAATAATTTAAACATTTCCTATCTCCTAAATAACACTGAAAATATGTGCAAATATGTATATAAGCAAACATTATCTGAATAAGCTGTTGGAGTAATTTGTCAAAATTGGCAATCTCCTCTTATTAAAATTGAAAGCTCAACACTCTTTCTTCCTTCCTGGACTTTTTTTCTTCAAAAAGCAGGGATAAATGCCAGTAGTACAATTAAAACACCAGCTAAATATTACTTTGTTGGGCTTAACGATAGATTACAATGTGTGCATAATGACCCAGTTCTAGTAATATCATCTGATTTAGTAAGGAAATCAGAGTTTGCCATATGTTCACCAATAAGGTCTTAGAAATTCTTCTTCTTGTTCTTGATGTCTCAGCCAACTGCTAGTGAGGATGCTGTTTGGTCCTGAAATCATCTTGGTTTTGAGCACCAAGCGCATTAAAGTCATAAGCATGTGGCTCATTTTATCATGCCATCTCTAGGAATGAGCAGGGAGCTATTTAACAACCTACCACCTGCCTGCCCTGAACACCTTTACGCATGAAAATGTTCCAGTTGCAGGACTGTCTGAAAATGGATTTCCTGTTCATAGCCCCAGAAAGGTATACACTGTGATTTTAGGGATATTTTAAAAGTTTAAAATTAATCTTGACATTTCTGCTAAACGTATTAGCACCCAACTGGCAAGACTATTTAGCTCAGATGACAAACCAGAGGGCAACACCAAAACCCAAAACAAGAAAAAAAATCAAAACAGAGGGTAAAGCCAGACTCTACTGTGCCATTTAGCTGTGTATTTGCTACCTCTGTTATGGATTTATTATTTGTAGACCCATGAACTGTGGTTCATTAATGAGTAATGTGTCTTTGCTGTGTATAAGCCAAGCCCAGAAAGTGACTTAAGGACTTGCTGTGTATCTGTAGCTACCAAGGATCATCATGCAGGCTACGGGTGTTCCATATAACTCAAACTGTGATTTTCATCTCCTTTAGACCACCCCTTTTTCCTTACTATCTCTCCAATAATTTTTTTCACACCCATGTGCAGGTTAGAATCTGTTTTACCTCTTCAGGCAGACTGGACTTTGAGCTGCCACTTATTAAATAACTGTCCTGCCCACCCTGGGCTCTCATTTTGAGCAGCAGGAATGGTGGGAGTTAGCATTGTTCCAGCTTAGCAATAAAGTACTCACATTGGAATATGAACTGTTGATCATGGGGTTTTTTGACACCCAACACTGATGACACATATATTGAACCAATATTTTCACAGTTCCATCAATATTCTGGCAAGTAGGAGATTATTTTTTTCCTTATATTTTATACTAAATTATGTACTATTTTAATTAATTCAGGGGGTTAATTTTACATATTTAAACAATATATAATGAAATTCTCTTCTTTCTATTACTCCCTTTTTCTTGAATTCAGGTATTTCTTGAATTCACAAAGCAAAAAAAAATTTTTGGTAAATCCTGGTGCAATCCCATAGATATTAGTGGAGTTTTAGTAGCTTATTCCAACACTGAGTGTGTCCAGTATTTGCATATGTAAATCCCTTTATATATGTATAGCATTTCATAACAATTTATAGATCTGAACTTCTATCTAAAATGTTTAATCTAATACTTGTTGCAATTTAACAGTTCAAATGCCATGCTTAATTTGCTTTAGATGTAGAAATCTACCCTGCAAGGAGGGTACATTTAGATGGATTATAAATAAAAAATCCTTCATGATGAGGATAGTGAGACACTGGAAGATATTGCTCAGAGAAGTGCGTGCCTTATGCCTGGAAGTGTTCAAGGTGAGACTGAATGAAGCTTTGAATAAACTGATCTAATAAAAGATGTCCCTTCCATGGCAGAGGGTGTAGACTTGATGACCATTAAAAATTCCCTTCCAGCCAAAACCATTCTGTGATTTGTTCTGTGATTCAATGTCATGTAAAGTACAGACACTAAATAGTAGCAGTGTGTAGCAACAAAATTTTGTATTTAACTAAAGTACATCCTTGTTTCAGTATTAGAAGAAAAGAGAGCTGGACATACCAAAGTCACCTTGAAAGTATCTTTCATCTGAACATTTCAGTTTTTTCCAGTTTGAAATTGCATCACTCATTCCAGAGCTATCAGCAAGCAAGGAGAGCATCCACTGGTCATTTCAGGACATTCCCCACCAATATAGTCATCTGAAATGATGAGCTAATTTTTCATAGATCTCTCAAATAGGTTGCAGACAACATGAAGATTCTAGTTAGAATTGAAGTAGAGTTAGCTGCTACAGCTTTTGGAGTCCCAAAGCCTTTCATGTCAGTGACCCAACCTTAATGCAGTAGCATAAGGTTGGGTGGACAGTTATTGCAGATACCCTCTTTATAAACCCTACTTCTTGGACTTCCTGAATATCCATCACTGATAACCAGCAAAGGCAGGATATTTCAGACTGGGAATACAGTCAGTGTCTTTGTATGTTCCTTGAAATCTTATGATAAACTAAACCAGTCCAAATACACCTATTTAATATCATAAAACCAAGAGGCTTCTATTGAACACTCATGAAAACCAGTCACTTCAAGAGGTATTTTTAATGTGACTGTTAATTCCATGAGCATCTTAAACAAAATAAGTTAATTTCTTGATATTAACAAATGCAAACTGCTTAATTTATATATGCTTTTTGTTAAAAAGGAAAAACAAAGCTGAACTCTAAAATTACTGACCTTTAACACAGTATACAGGGAAGTGCTTTTCTAAAAAAAGGTGACAATGATGATAATAACAACAATAATAATAATAACCTTTAAAATATTTTGTAGTCAGATACAGGGAAAAAGTTAAAACTAAGCCTGCCAAATCAAATCCTTCCAGTAAGCTGGACCTTCTTTTCAAGGCAGGCTATTGGATTTTTTTTGTGTGTCTTTACAGTTCCATACATCTAGACATTGTCTAAATTTAATGTATAACTTTATTAATAAATTAATAATTAATCTTAATACTAGCCAATATTAATGCTTTACTGAGCTCTTCTTTCTCACATCTCTGTATTTTTCATCCAAATACCAGGACCTCTTCCTACTGGTCATCATTCTCTCTCCTTTCCTATTCCCGGTTACGAGGTTTACTTCAAAGGCCATGAGTTAAATTAAAAGGCTTTACTGTTAGATAAATGCTTTTATCTTTAGACCCATAGCCAGTTACCAGGAATTAATCATGAAGGTATGATAATGAAAGTACTATCCTTTCTTTGAAGATCTTGATAAATAAACCATATAGTGAAGAAACTGTATATTTCAGGATGAGGGGAAATGTCCAAAATTGTGCGAGAAGTATTAGGAAAATGTTGGTCACTGAAAGCGTGGTCAGTCATTGAAATAGGTGTGAAATATAGTGGAATCACCATCCCTGCAAGTGTTCAAAAATCATGTGGATGTCTTGGTGGGGGATCTGGCTTAATGGTGAACACAGCCATGTTGTGTAAATGGTTGGCCCGGATTATTTTAGAGCCCTTTTCCAACCTTAATGATTCTGTGATGCTATGAAGAAAAGAGGAGCAAAGTAATGGGGATTTTTGATTATTATGGTGGTGATTTTGGGTTATTGTCCAGGTTTTGTAACAGGAGAACTGAAGAACCTGTTGCTTGTGGTACTGTCTTCCACCATAAGCAACAGCAGTGTGCCTATGGCACAACACGTCACACCAGGACCCTGAACTGAGACATGGCACGTGGCACAGAGGCACTGCCATAGAGGTCAGGAACCCCGCAGAATGAAATAAAGCAGAAACTTCTGCCATAAAATTTAGACCAAATTTTTTAGTTGATTTGTACAGCCCAATAAGCCTGGTACTTAGGCAACTTCTTTGCCCTTAATGGAAGTGCAACGTAGTGTAAAGATAACCATGCTGGCTTTAAACTGGCTAGAGAAGAAATTGCTACCAGCCTCATGAGGAATCAACATGGGCAAATTCATTGAGTATTTACCTTCCTTTAGATGCAGATGTGGCACAGCTTCATGCTGTTGCCACCCTGATTACTTTAATGATAAGAGCTGTCTAGGGCAGGAGCAGAGGCAGATAGCCCAGAAGGAAATATTGGCTGTTAAGGTATTTAGAGTAGAAAGAAAGAAAATCTGCCAGGAGCCACTTGCTAACTTTCCTTAGGATTATAGGTACATGGAATTTTTGCCATGAAAAAAGGCTGAAAGATTTGGTACCTCTCCTTTCACTAAACCTATCCCTATCTCAACCACAAGCTGTCCTTTGATTCTGTCAGCACTCTGGCCTTGGAACAGCCCAGAACATATTTTCCCCCATCTTTTTTAAAGCTTGAGAACTGCTACAAAATTTGTTTTCCCTTGAAGTGATTACCAGGGAGCAGCTGGTTTTCCAAGTTGCCAAGCTATTTTCTTTAGAACTTGCATTTCTTGCTTGAGTTGACCCATACCATACCATATCACAGCACTGTGTGTGCATTGACTGATGGAAAAATTCTATGGTAAAAATCTGTAATAGCCCAGATAAAAAACACTTCCTTTTCAGTTTCTTATTTCATGAGTCCTCTATGTTGAAATGCTTCAAAAAGTCTGTTCTTCTTTTGTGATTCACTGAAGTTGCTTTCTTGAAGGTAGATTATTATAGAAATTATAATCAAAAAGTTGGTAATTGCTTTTTTGTTTTACAGGGACGACACTGAGTTTATCTTCCTCTGGCAGTGAAGTATTATTAAAAGTTCTTTGATTTCATTTTTTTCTTGCATTTTTAAAACTTTCAGTAAATGTTCAATCAAATAGTTTGCTGTCTGCTAAAAAAAGCATCTTGTCAAACTCAGTAAGGAAAGCCCTAAAGGTGGATGTGCTTTTTAAACTTGTTCACTACTGTGCCGCAGTTTTCATCGGTTTTTGAAGAGTTGACTGATGTCAGAGGGTCGGTCCTCATTTTCAAAACTTGATATCCTTGGCACAGACAGCTGTTTTAGCTAATGTAAATTGATAGACAACTGTAAATTCCTCATGGGAGGCTTGGCAGAGCCTTGTCAGTAGTAACCAGATAATCAGATTGTAAATCCACTGCACCTAGGGAGCACAAAAAGTCTCTTCAGACCCAACCATTTGTTTGCTGTTCCAAGGTATGTGTTCTGAGATCTTCGAGGGGATGTGCACAGTCTCTGCTTTTTTGCTCAAGTGGAGCTTTGCAGTGTGGGTGATGAAGAGTGTTATAGAAAAGACATTGAGAATGTGGCAGAGAATTTGGTGGAACTGTTGTGTCCAAAAATTTTCTCAACCTTCTTGGAAAGTAATTCAGAAGTTAATAAATTTCTTGTCCATCTGCCCTGAATTTCTCACTTATTGCTGTATCTGTGATGTTTTACAAATTCTGTATCCAGCTCTATAGGAGTTACTTCTCTCTCTCCCTCTCCCTCTCTTTTTTACTTCTAAGTCAGTAAACTATGATGTATGTGTCTCTCCCTGAATAACGTTATTATATGATGCTGCTGGAGCCCTGAATAGCTTGGCTGTGGACTGCTGAACTCTTTGAATGTAATTGTTTTAACACCATGAAATGAAGTAATGCATAAAATTGATAATAAACGGATATCTCTCTGCCTCTGCATGCAAATGAGCACTTAGCACCAGGGCACAGATGCCACCATTGTTTCCCCCCTTGAAAATGACAAAGTAAGTGAAAATATCTACCAAGAGCTTAGAAAGTACGGTAGCTGCATTTTCATTATATTTTAGAATTTCACAGAGTTGGGAAAGCAAACTCTCCTGCCAACACTCAGAAAGGGGCTGGATAATGCTTGCCTGTAGTACACTGGAACATACAGCGAAGCAAGGTTTTGTTGATTTTTTAGGAAGATAAAGAATATAGTTATTAGTGATTCTCTTTTACTTTCACATTTTTAATTTTACAATCTCATTTTTGTTTTTGAAACAAAGACTGTATTTTTTTTAATCTCAGTTTCTTGCCTCCTCCTCCGCCTCCTCTAAAAAGTACAGCTAGCTAGAATCAATGTGTTATACCCATTAATCTGCAGTGCATATTAAACAGGCACATTTAGAATGCCTTGGGTCTGGCTGCAGCTTTGGATTTACCCTTTGTTTTCTAATTTATACTTTTAGTTAATAAATATATCCAGGAACTAAAATGATTACTTTGTTTTAGAAATCTTGTACAGGCTTGGTTTTTGTCTCCTTCTGCTTAACAAAAGGGTAGAAATCCATAAAAAAGGGTATTATTTTATAGATTAATCCTTCCATTTTCAAGCATTAGCTGTGTTGCTGTTAATTTCAAAAAGGGATCTTGCTTATGGAAAGAAGGTCTCAATTAGCTTGTCACATTTTTTACCTTTGCTCCTAGGTTAACAGCTTCAAGTTCCTCATTATGATTCAAAGATGTTCACAAGGCTTAAATAATAATAAATTATATTAATATTTGAAACCATCATAATTTTCATAGACGTTTCCTAAGAGTGCTAAATTAACTTTGCACTCCTCTTCTATCTCTATGAAAAAATGTATCAATTGAGTCAGAGTTGAAAGATTTGTTGAAGTCCAGACATATGACATTTGTTGAATCTGCCATATCTAAATGTCTGCCTCTGTTAATAGAGAACTGCTTCATCTTTCATTTTCCTTTTTTTTTTTTTTTTATTTGGCACATTGCTTGATTTCTTGCTCCAATGCTTTGTAATTCTGTGCTTATCACTTACTTCCCTGTGTCTTCTACTCCCCATGTATCCCAGAAGCTCTCTACAGTTTGAAGCCTCATCTTTCATCAGTAAATTCTGATGTTAGTCCCCAGTCAACATGGACAGCACTTCCACCTCTTTGTGGGGTGTCCAAGGATGACTTTTTTAAAACATAGTTGATCTGAAAAGTCAAAATTATGCAAAAGTTTTATTTCATGTTAATTTAATTAAATCCAAGTGTAAGCCTTTACCAAAAAAGCCAGTTCCAGCACCTGGCTCTTATCTCTACCTGCATGTCCCAACTGTACCTATTGTTTTAGACCTGGCAATTGAGTGTCAAGCCAGCACACTGTTTATCTGACAGAACTCCCCTTTTACTTTTGCATTTGGCACATTAGAGTTTCTGTGTCTGGTCATGAGCTGACCCGACTCACTTGAACTGTCACCGTCACCAAACCTCACGCAAGAGAAGTGACAGAAGAATGTAATCAGGCCTGGTGCAGCGAGGGGCCACTCTTGTCCACAGCAGCCTGTCTTTTCATCAGGGTGACTAGTGTCATGTGGTACCTTTAATTCTCATTAGTTTGTGCTTTTCTGTTTTGGTCTGCAGACTCTGCAAATGCTGTCAGACTCTTTAGTAATCTGTCCTTTCAGTTTGCTTCTTTCCTATATTTCAAATCAATGAAGTTTTATCTAAGGTGAGGGAGTTTTGTATTTTCTATCATTCCTTTCCACTCTTATACTTGGCACTGATATGGTTGTGTTAATTTATAAACTTTCCAAGTATTTTAACTGGCATTCTTAAAAATCATAATTTTTATTGTATGCATATCTGTTCTTCACTTTCTAATAATTAGAGACCATTTCATGGTCTCATCTACCTATTTCACCTTTCTTCTTAATATATGCAATCATTTCCCATCATTTCAAATCATCATTACAAGATGTTCACCTCCAGATGATTTCTCTTTTTGAATCAACAAAATTGTCATCAATGGGGAAAAATTGTCTTATCCATTAATTCCTTTCCTGAAAGATGCGTTGGTAATTAAAATACCCTCCTTCCACTTAGGCCAGAGTCTTGGATTCCTCTGGTTGATATTTGCAAAAAGCTTTGTCCAGTGCTATATTCTCCCTCCCAGCAGCACATGATTCTCCTTTGTAGTCACTGCCAACATACTTTCAGCAGCTCTCCCTGTCCACATCAGGGATATCTTTTCCTTACTCTACCCTTCCTGAATTATAGTCTTCTATATTCATAGGCTGGCCATGAAAATAAAAACAACATTCTATTTTACTAACATTTCAATCCTCCGATTTATATCCGTTATTGTTGCACTAGTACACAGGCATCTGCTCAGTGGGAATGTCCACCCCTCCAAAGTTTTGTTACCTTTGTTAGGATAAAGCTTGTCCTTGTGTTATTTAGGCCTCCTCAAGTGACTGCTTTACTTCAGCTTTTCCCACACATCCACAGTTTGATCCTCATTTGCAGTTTTCACCTGGTTAGCAAGTGATAAACAATAACATACCCATATTTACAAAGACTCAATGCTTGATGAAAAGTTTACAAACATGATGAAAGTGTTTCCCAGAAGTGCATATTTTCACTGAAAGATTATCTATATTCTGAAAAGTTTTTACCTAGCAACGAATGGATATTTCCATTATTTCCCATTCACATTATTTGCCATTCAGATTATTTCCCATTCAGAAGTCTAAAAAAGCATTTAGTTGTCATGCTGGTTTTGATGTCCTTGGTTGAAACCTTATAACATTATTTTAAAAATTAGTTTTTAGTTTTGCCATATCATAAGCATTTCTATATATGTCATGTCCAATACAGTCCTCTCAATGCAGTGAGAAATTTGTCTAATAAGAAACCTGCAGAGAATCATAATTCTGGACCTAAAATTAGATCAGGCTTCCACATCCTTTCAATACCAAGAATCACTGATCAAAGGAAAAAGAGGCAACTTATTAATAAGATGCTTTTAGTGTAGATCTGTTAACGGAAAACCAGGATCAAGTGACAGGATAAGTGACAACAAAAGTTATTATATAGAAATTCTTTCAATGTCCCAACTTAAGCTTAAATACCAGTGATAGGAGAAAAAGAGAAACACAATATCTTCCAATAAGGAATTCAGAATATATACATAGTAAACAGATATTAAAGTAATTTGATGAAGTGTTTCAGTAATACACAAGTAACAAATCCCTGAGCCATACAAACCTCCTATCCTCTACGGTTCAGTGTGGTTAGGAGTCAACTCAGCTGATTTATGTTGCATCATAAAATCACGATATGTTCTATGCATGACTTTGATATAGAACTCAGTGAAATGTGATACTTTGAAATTCTGTTGCTTTCTCAAACTTGATGCTCAGTGTAGAGCTTTGGGACATAATGAAACCATCTGCACTAAAACAGAGAATAGTGTATATATACATATATATGTATCTATATATATATACACATGTATTCTGCTCCTTCCCATCCCACCCACCTGCTCAGAAAATATATTGTCTATTGAAAGTGAAACTATTGCTTTATAAGCCAATCTGGACAGCTTCACAAATAATGGTCTAGGAGTCTATCCAAATACTAGTTAAATCAGGAGGCTGTTTCTCTTCTTTCTCAGTACACAGGTTTGGATTTTATGGAGAATCTTCTCAAATGATCAGCCTTGGCTTTAACCTAGAAAGAGTATAACCAGTTCTGATAAAAAAAGAACAGAATGATTTCAAGCTCATATCACAACTGAGGAGTGATTAAGGTAAAAAGAGGACTGTTTGTCTATATGTTGTTTTTCAAATATACATATTTTCAAGCCGTTGTTTGCAAAGTGGCACCAAATTGTTGCCTGAATTAAAGCTGTTGCAACAGCTTTATCATATATCTTCATCAATATAGAAGTAAAGAATGATATATATTTGACAAAGTTCAAGTTTTGCAACTTTTCCATTGAGTATTTACATAGCATTCAATGATGTAGCTTTGTTTCATTATCAGCTTCAGAATAAGATACATTCTTCTTTTAACCTTCTCACTGGCATTGTTCAGTTCTTCCTTAGAGATTATATTTCATAAACAAATACTGTTGGTAGCCAATGTACTTATATGCCATCAGTAATAATCCTTCCTTTGTCTGACTTGGGCGGATATTTATTTTGGGATTTATCTCTGGGTTCCCTTTTACTTTCCTTGCACACAATACCAAGCATAAGGGGCTTCCAACTCTGCAAAACTATAAATTAATAACTCATCCTCAGCTATTTCACCTTGTAAAAAGTAACTCAATTTTAAGGAATTATGATTTCTTTCAGTGTGACAGAATCTTGGATTCAGAAGTATTAAGGTGTTAAAATCTGTTCTCAGGCATACAAAATCCCATGCTCAGTTTGTAAGTATGTACATTGAAGGGTTCAGAAGCTGAGGTGTGTTATGAGCTCTGCTGGCCTTTACTGCCATACTGCAAAAGCAAGTAGAAGGCTGAAAAATAAAGTATGTGCTCCATCTTTATTCCCTGTGAGCTCTTGACTTGGAAGCCTAATCAAACCTATATATTCAGAAAGAGTAAAAAACTGAGACAAAAAGGTAGCAGAGAACAAGAACAAATTAAGCTTAGGAACAGTGTCTTCCCCAGTCTTAGGTTCTGCAGATGTGGCTGCAGAATGAGAATAATTAGAATACAAATAGTAACTCTTTTCCTTCTTGCACCTATTGTCTCTCTTACATGTTTATGCCTTTCTATATTCACTGTCTGCCAGCACCTGCCCTCTATAGGTTTTTAAAAGCTGTAGAGACACTTACAAAAGCTTTTAATAATACTAACAAAATGGTTGGGAGCATTTTCAAAGAAACTTAAAGGAGCTGGTTTCCAAACCCTCCTGAGAATAGTTTCAGACCATAATACTTTAAATCCATGTTACTTCAGATTATTTTCAGGAGCTTAAAATGTAGGTATTGTCTACTCTATCTGTGATCTAGAAGGTGTCAGTTCAGCTACTACCATTGATTAACAAGAAAACATGTAGCTGTTTCTAATAACAGATTCTGCTCTTTTTTAAGATTAGTGTTTAATAACTGTAGGGGCAATGACATGTTTTACTCTTCTCCAGGGTTGTGTGTATTATGCCTTGACAACTAACTCTACATTAATCCTAGCTGAAAGTACACATTTAAGCAAAGAACCAGGGAAAGGAGGCTAGTTCCCTTAACCTATGACCATACAGAGAGATTTACATTGCATAGCAATTATTCTGAAAAAATAAGATGTGAGTTGCCCATGGAAATATAGAGCTCCCTTTGTCCACTGCAGAAGTCTGGGGCAAATGGACTGACCATTTGGACACCTAATTCAAAGTGATACAGTTAGATATGGTATATCTAAGCCACAAAGCCCAGGCGTGGCTCCCATGGTCTCTATGCCATTTTAGCATTCATTGTGAGCCCTCTGTACCCAGTCAGAGAGCATGGACTTTCCAAGTTGATTGTCTTGCTTCTGGATGATGAGCCCAAACAACTGATACTCCCTTCTCATTACCATGATTCTTTTCATTACCTGTTTTATCTAATGCATTACCTTTGGTTGAATTCAATTTTGTTTAAATTACTCTTAACTGAAGTAGTAATTCAGACAGGTTTTTCCTTGGCCTCATTCCTCCACTATTGACATCAGTAGGAGAAGCAGCATAAGGTCAGTGCTTATCACTCTTCATAGGTTTTTTATGGCCAAAATAGGTCAGTGTGGTCATCTCCTCTGACCTGCTCCATAATAATAACCCCTAGGATCTCATAAAGTCAAATGTGCAGAGAAGTTTCTACTGTGTTACAGCCAATAGGTGTTTTGTCATTCTCTTTAAAGAAAGTATGTCCAAAAATAATTTTTAATAGAATTTAAGAATTTGAATGACAAGTAAACTCTCAAGTATTTTGCAGAGCTAGTTTACTTGTTTCTGGAAGTACTACTCCAGAAATATATCTTAAACATTTATTTTAGCCTGAAAACTCAAGATAAATTAGGTTCACATAAAAACACTTTATGGTCATGTGCATTAATTTTATCACACCTAAATAAAATAAATAAAATAAACCTCCATTTAAATTCCAAGAATTTTATCACAACACACATGTTTATGAACATTTTCTTAGGTAAGGGCTTTGAATTGGGCCATCTTGTAAGAGAAATATGTTCACAGTGTTAAGAATACACAATCTCTTTTGAATGTAGAACCAGAGGTTTTTGCAGCCATAGCAGACTATATGATGCACAGTTTTAAAAAAAGTAGTACCATATTTTGTTACTCAGAATATAATTTGTAGTTGAAAAAGAAGGTACCAAGTGCAGAAGCTGAGTCCTGAGACCTGGTAAAGAGTTTGTAAATGTTTATAATTGCAAACTGTTTTAGCTGTCCAGTTCCTCTGAGAAACAGAAAGTCTCAGATGGTAGATTTTTACCCTCCCCACCCCTCCCCAAAAAAATGTAGTTTTCTAGTAATATTTGTGACTACTATAGTAATTTATACTGAGATTCCAGTTACTGAGTTCCATACTGTCTTGTATGCAGAGACATGGATACTTGCAGTCAAAATTCTCTCTTAAAATAAAAGAACCTGAATATGTGCTGGACAGTGATTTTTTTTTTCTATATTTTTAAGACCAGAGTGGAGAATTCTTTGTAGAAAAAGAAACACTTCCTGTACTTTCATTTCTCTTCCTTTCCTTCACACAGATATTTCAGGGGAGTCTCATATCAAGTATTGCATTTGAAAGAAAAATTCACAGAAAACTACAGAGCTTATTGTCCAGGCCTTCAGTTTGGAGCTAAGTGAATTGATTACATAGTTTCAGCTCAAAATGAATTTCAGACTGTTGGTTTATTGAGTTGCTTACTGGGGGCTTTAGTGTGGTCTCCTCTGATCCAGCAACAAACTTGGTAAGTTCATGGAGGACATGGGAGACTTTTCTCCCCTCTCTCATGGGAGACTTTTCTGAGACTTTTCATGGGAGACTTTTCTGGACACTTCCTACAGTGTCTGATTCTACAGAAAATTGCCATAATTGTGAAGGTGAAGTTTTGAGCATTTATTCTTCTTAGTTTTCTCTGTTGGTTTCAATTCAGTTTGCCCAAATAACCAGGCAATTGTTGCTCCCCTTTTGCTCACCTCCCAGGTGACTTTCAGAAGAGGGAATAATTTTTATCTAAACTCAGGACAATGTTTACATCCAGCTCATCCAGCAGGTTTTTGCACAAATTTCTCTGTAAAGAAAGCAGGCAGCAGAAATTAATTAGGTTCTCCAAAAAAAGGGAGGCACCTACTCATCACACTAGAAGCTCTTCATAGAGTGGTTTGCTCGTTTTGACTGGAGTACCATTAATTAAAATTGTTTATACAATTCTTCCAGTGTCATTAAATAAGGGCAGGGAAGAAAGGAGTGTGCCGGGTCTGGTAGTAGGATGTTCTGTTGTGAAAAGCACCTCACCTGCCTTCCTCCAGTGATTGCTTTATTTCTACAGATAAAATAGCTTAAACAAGCAAACTGAGAGCTTCTTCCCTGCCTTGCCCTCCTTGCATGTTCAACCAAGTCATGGATAGTGTGGATTGTAGGCAGGAGCAGGGAATGCTGTTTGCAGGTCCCTTGGGAGAGAATGGAACTGAGATAGAATTCCTGCAATGCTGGTGAGTAATGGGGCAAAAACAGTAAAATCCTCTGAGGGAGGAAAAAAAGTGAAGCCAAAATGTTCTTAGTGTGGTTTGATTTTTATTATCCAAAGTAAGGCATCCAGTAATGCCCTAGTCTTACTCCTAAGTCTACAGTGGACTGTCTGTGTGCATCCTTTCAGTCACTACATGAAATCTCTCAGACTACCTGCTTTCTCTGAAAATTTAACAACAAACCTGTTACTTGAATCAGGGTTCCTTGCTTGTCTAGACTCTTAATTTTTATCACTGTAATAAGCAATCTTGTTTAAAATAAATAAACCTGTTTTCCCCTCCTATTTTTTTCCATGCAAAATGAAATTGTTTCAGGGTATAACCTGTATGTATTTAAGCATCCTTTAAACTGCTGTGACTTTTGAATTTTGTGATTAAATGTAATTGTGATTGATTACCTGCTGCCAGTCTCACCTGATTCCTAGAACTCTCATAAAAATTAAAGCTTTCATCTCAACAAGAATTACACGTCAAAATAATTTGTAATAAGCAACAGTTTCCCCTTATGCATATTCTGTAATTGTAAGAGAAGGACTTTATACTGAATGCACCTGATGCATAACTGTAATGGAAAAAAGGAAGGCACAGCCTACTAAATTTTCAGCTCTGGGAGGAGACGGAATCAGTCCCACTGTATGTTGTTTATTATACAATTCATTTCATTCAGTCTAATAACCAAAATGTTCTCTGCCAGTGAGAATTATTTTCTTGTTGACCTCAAGAAGAAAGTAGACTTCCCTGGTTCATTAAAAATAAATGTCAAAACAAGATTATGCATAAATGTGTTTATAGCTGATTACTTCACTTTCTCATAAAATCATATGTAGAATTTCAAACCATCTATGTCATTGGTGACATGTACAATCACAATTCTAATGACATATGACAGACTTCCCCACTTTCCCCCTCCTCTTGGCCCCACGCAAGAAGTCTTGATTAATTCCTACTGCTATGAAGGGAAGAAAAAGGGGGAGATATTTGCACATGGGAGCAAACTTTGACAGCTGCACTACAAGGACCACTTAATCTTTGGGGAAGACTGAGAGTTTAGTCCAGTTTCCTTAAGCCCTCTTCATAGCCATTGCAAACACACGGAAGAAGTTCACCTTTCATTATTTTAAAAAATAATTACTTTAATCCCTTTGGCAATGTTCTTATAAATGGATGTGGGACCTAAACTTAAAAAATTACTTTCTTATATATTAAACCATACAAGAAAATAAACCCTATATTTAGCTGGTGCCTCCAGCCTCTATTCTCCTAAACAGCCAGGGGGTACATGTGTTCCGTCATGACTGCTGACCCTGTAGTATTTAAATGGAACATGGAGCCTTTTGAAAATCAAACTCTGGACTTGTGCAAGGAGATTCTGAAAATCTGGATCCTTCTTAATCTAAGCAATATACTTATACCCCTGACTGGAACAAACAAGGTTGTTCTGTCACCTTCAGTCTTGCTCTACACTGAAGTCACAGTTTCTTGCATCAAAGAGATGCCTCTCAAAAGACCAGAGTTCCTGAATTAGTGTTTTGGCTCATGTACAAATTCCTGGAGTTAAAGGTCCGTAATTTTCACTGTGCTTTAGGAAAAAAGGGATAGTAAGCAAGCAATTAACTTTGCCATTCTTTCCCTACTCTCCACTCCACTCCTTTTTGCTAACATCCCTATAGGTGCACACACTGCATTGGTATTTCATGGTAATACCTGCTTTGCTGGTGATATCTCCAAACTGTTGCATATATACAGTATGCTTTGAGTGGTTAGGTAAGACCTTTTACCTATAAAACCATGTTAAAACTTTGCTTCTGAGCCATGTCTTTGTTTTGTTTTGCTTTATGTTGTTTATAGACTTTTGAATTTACTCTAACCAGTACAAGACTGTGAGGGTAAACACATCTACAGTATATATATTTTTTTTTTTAAATCTATCTCCATTTAAGGAGAATGTCTGTTTATATACATTTCTTTCCTACGAAAAGTTTTAAAAATGTTTTAACTTATAGTAATCCAGGCAAGGTGAGGTTCTTCTACAGAAAAAAATGCACAAGCTAAAAGGGTTCTTGGAGAGCCAGAATATTTACTTAACACAGGCCTTAACACAGACATGCAGTAATTCCCATTATATGTCTAAAGATTGAAAGAGCATGGTGTTTGTGTAGTTGGGTATAATCAGTGCTATGGGGTTCTTCCTTTCCAAACTCTTCTTCAAAGGAGCTGAACATGGAGGTCCAAAGAGGAGACAAAGAATACACTTCTTATGGTGCACTGGCTAGTAAGTACACCTAGACTGGATTTAGAGAACTCATAAGCTCCTGCTAATATAGGTTGACTTTTCTGGTCTCTTGCACAACAGAGATGAACAGAAAGTCATGGATTTCACGGACTGCTCCATAGTTTGAACATTTGGTGTACTTTCAAAAAAAGGAGGCACCCTCAAACAAAAGATCTGCTCAAAACAGATAAGTGTTGCGGAATTTGCCTTCAAAATTAGTTAGTGTCTCTGTATAGACTTTTCAGGATGTGTGACTCTGTGTCATGGGACAAAGAACACAAGAGAAAGGGGGAGTGTATTGATCTGAGCTGTTTGTTTCCATCCCCCTTCCTCAGACGGGGTACAGTGGAGTCAAAATAGCCTGGACACTTTGCAAAAAAACACTGAGTGTCTGCGTACGTAGAGACATGACAAGCATCTCTAAAATGGCATAAAAATAGTCTAGACATGGTAGTATGTAAGAGAAACACAAAGTGAAAGAAGAAGAAAAGCTGTTCCCATACCTCAGGGAGGAAGTGAAAATGCCAGGCCTAATCTTACTTTTAGACAATTCTGCTGATCCTCAGTGCCAGGGCACACTTAAAAAAATCTAACAGTTTCTGAAGGATATTTTAAATTACAGACACCAGCTTGTCTTGACTCATGCTTTTGTTATTTTACTGTGCTTTATCTTTGAAATCCTGGTTTGTTTCTTTCCATGCAACCTCAGGTCTTTCAGAAAGGAAGATATTTGAGTTATCGCTATGCAATTATGAAAACAAGGCGAGGGGAGGATCACCTATGACAGATCCAAATAGGAAAGTTTTGCCTTTTTTAACTTTGGGACAGCAAGGGGATTTTCACAGTAAGCTTTGGTCAGAAAAGTTACTTTGGAAAAAGCATTTTTTAAAATTCAGTGAATACATTTATTTATTAAAAAAAAAGAGGATTATTTAAGCAGAGAATGGAGCATGAGAAACTAGTTCATCTGGTTTCACCTCTTGTTTAGAGTAAAATCCACCTTGTGTTTGGTTATAACTATCACAGCATCCAGCCTTGATTTGAAGCAATCAGGAGATGGATAATCCACCATTTCCTTTGGTAGTTTGTTCCAACAGTTAATCATTCTCACTGTGGCTTATTTCCAATTGGAATTTGTCTGGCTTTTAGCCATTGGTTCTTGTTATTCCTTTCTGTATTAGATTAAAGAGGCCTTTACTACCTTGTATTTTCTTCCTGTGAAGGCACTTATGTACTGTAATCAAACCACCTATCAATTTTCTTTTTGATAAGCTAAATGGATGGAGCTCTGTAAGTCTTCCACTAAAAAACAGCTCCTTCAGGCCTCAAATAAGTTTTGTGGCTTTTTATCTCACTCTCTCCAATTCTTCAATATGGTTTTTAGAAAGTGAGCACAAGCTGTGTGCAATATCTCTGTCTTGTTCTCTGGAGACCTGGTCCTAGTTGCCCTCATGTCTCTTCTGTTTATTCACTCAACAATTAGATTAACTTTTTTCCATGAAATCAAAACAGAAGCCCATTGAGCTGTGTGCTCACCATGCCATCTGTACCCCTTTTAGAATAACTCCTGAAGAAAAACAGTGTCCCACATTTCTCTTTTGCTACATACCTCACTTTGAATTAACTGTATTGCACAGAATTCCAGTGGATTCAGGGCACTCATTCAACAGGCCAGCCAGCTTCCTCCTCACTTCCAGTTTTAACAGACTTCTTGCTATCCCCAAATTTTAACGACAAAAATATTTCCATAAGTGTGCCACTCTTCAAAGCACTTCAAGGACCAGTCACTTGGCTGTTTCCTTGTGCTCTGATGTATTTTCATTAATGTTTTTGGCCAAATGCTACATTGGAGTTTTTCAGAGTAGAAAGTTCAATTCCATGCAAAAACTAGCATACAGCTGAATATAATTTCTTCCTTTAGTAAAGTTTGTAGGACCAGTAAATTTTGCTAGCTATACTTTTTCCAGTAGTGACACATTACATGTCTTTCAGCTTCCCAAAATCTTTCAATATCAAGTCTCTTTGAATTCTTACATATTATCAAGTCCATGACATAGAAACTTCTTTAGTTTGTGTCCTTCTGAATTACCAATGTAGTAACTCCCTAATGCGTTATTGATTACAAAAATGATGCTTATTACATTATCTTGACATTTATGCAAACAGCATCAATATTCATTATTAAAATTCAAAAGTGGGTCATTAGAAACTTGTGATAACACCCCTTCTTTGCTAGGACTTCTTTCTGGTGTATTTTTAAGGATTCCTTCTCACTGGTTTTCATTTGTTCATCATTTTATACAAACATTAGTTCCCAGCATCCTTATTTTCTATACTAAAGTCCATTGTCTACTAATATTTTACTTCTTTAATTTATTTCTTTATTTAACTTATTGAATTGTTTACTAATATTAGGCTTTTCATGTTTTTCTTCTGCTTTGTCACTGTTAGTGCCCTGTTGTAATTGGTGCATTCAGCCAGCCATTAAAATAAAATGGGTTTTCCCTTTATGGTCATTGAATCTAGGAGATTTTTTGCCTTCTGATAAAACCTGTTCTTGAAATTTTGTTCATACTTTTCTACCTATATTCCAAATCCCCTTTTTTTTCCTGGTAATGTCAATTTAGCTTTAGAAGAGACACCGCACATCACAATGCAGTGTGCTAACCTCTCACTACTGTATTAAAATGCAAGTTCATTATTACTAGAATAAATTAAAAATACTGCAAGTGTAACTTTAGGGGCAGTGGTTTTTATCTTTGTTCATGACTCTGCACACATGATGCTGAAGACTTTGTTCAAGTCTTTGTAGTCATTCTTTGTAGTCATGGGCAATGTGTTGATCAAATTGATTGGGCCACTCCATTCCTGCCAGGTTTTTTATTCATCTGTTCCTACGTTAAACACTTCTGTCACTGTAATGACAGAATCCATCTTTTTTCATATAGTCTTTGTTGACTTGTCATGTGGCCAGTAATATCATCTTTTTCTCTGTCCTACAAACAGGTAGGAAGCTTTCTACAACGTTATTTTACTAGACCTAATTGTTTGATTTAAAAGAAAGCATTCACAGTTGATGGGTAGTGACTCTTGTAGTTTTGCCCACTGCAATATGTCAGGCACATGGACATGCATGCTTCTTTGTCTGAACATTTTAAAATCAAAACTCAAATTTGCAAAAGCCTTTTCTTATTTTATTCTCCAAAGGTCAGCTTTCAGAAATTCTCATAGCAGTACCAGTGTGAGTATCAGTTGGATTTAGGTGTATGGGTAGTTAGCTCACACTGGGGGCAGTTTCATACCTTCATATTTACTGTCCTGAAAGATTTGTGGACTTTTGCTGACTGAGAACCCACTCTATGTCCAACTGCCTCCTTTATTCCTGAAGCCTTCCACTTGTGTTTGTATGTAGAGAAAGATTAAGATACTTCTTTTTTTCTGATGCAAGAAATGTTTGGGGATTTTTGTTGTTTTTTTTTTTTTAATAAAAGCCTTCTTGGATTTTCAGTGTCCATTGATGAAAAGAATCACCTTTGAATGTAAGGGCTTTCAGTCCACCAGGAATGTGTATTTTCAGAATGAAACTCAAGGTGAGAATGCCAATCAACCTGGTGTTGGTTGGAGCAGACACATAAACTGTCAGATGTGTCATTTTTGTGATAGTGGTTCTGGCTCAGACTGAAATCTCAAAGGGGAAGTGTTGGAAAGAAGTATCTGTTCTTTTGTTTCTGAAGGGAGTTGATAACATGTTCCACAACTGTCTTTGCACTGCCAAAAAAAAACCTGAGAAATCACTGTATCATAGATATTCAGTTAAATAGAAATAATTACAGCCCATGCAATTATGTGTATCACACAGGTTTATGTTTGGCCTAGCTAGTGCAAAAACTCTGTGCTCAGAAATGTGAACCATATGGAGCACGATACTTTTGTCTCTACAAAAATTAGTTCTGACATTTAACATGGGTTTGTTTTCTAAATCTAACCAGCCTGAACATCCCAACTTAAATGTTGCATGTGATTTGGTTTATAGAAAGCCAGTAATATAATTAGTAATGGGCTCAAATCAAAATGATAGCATTTAATATTACAATACTGCAAACTTGGTAGAAGTTTAGTTCTGGGTTTGAACTCTTCAACCTTGGACCCAACTCTCACTAAACTGTAGTATGTCTGACTTCATTTTATGGGTACAAATTTGGCCCTGTAAAACTTGCACTCTTATTTTGTCCCATAATTAATTTACAGTGGAAATCTGATCACAGTCACCTCTAATCATCTGATTTGCAGCACTACTTATTGCACACAACTTATTTGCAGAACAACTTATTACTGAAGAGCAAAAATAGGCTGTAAACCTTACAAATGCAAAATACATATGGCAACATTCAGAAATATGGTAGGATTTGGGCTTTAGAAAACTCTCAGACTAGTCTGGAGTTTCACACAGCTTGTTTAATGTCAAAGCCTTTTTTCCCCTCCTTAATTTAAAACAACATTTTTAATGCAGACTTAAAAGAAATGTTTATTTTTCTCACTGTAGGAAGTGCTGAATTAGAACCAAGCATGGAACTCTGTCCAGAAAATGGACAGGAACAGGTAGCTGGCTTTTAGGCAGAAGATAGGTCCAATGTTTGTTGTATTTTGATCTCAGTCTTCTCAACATTGCATGATTTCTGTGATTTCTTTGTTCAATTATTTTTTAAGTGTCCAGTGCAGCATTTGACAACTGTGCATGCCAGGTGCAAATGAGGACAGAGTAAGTTAGAGTAAGTTTAACTGTTTTGTTCATACTGAGAAGTTCTCTGGTCATCCCTCCACCCCTCTGCTTTTTTTCTTACGTCTCTCCCCCTCTTTCCCACATTTGAATTTCTCTGTGCTCAGCCTTTTCTTTGTTGTTGCTTTGTATTGTGACTGGATTTTTTCCCCCCCTTCTCTTCAGTTTCACTTAACTGGAACATTAAGTAATCCTGAAGTTCTGCTATGAATTCTGAGCCACTCCAAGTTTTAAGTTAATTCAAGACTGAAACAAACAGGTTTGTTTCTTCTCAGCCAGGGAATGTGATTTTTTTAAATAGTTTTTCAGGAGTACAAAGTAATATCTCTCCAATTTGAAGATATCATATTTGACTACCTTTTTAACTCATAATTTCCTACTAAAAGCACTAAACAAACACATGCTGAACTTCTGCAAGTTCAGTGGTCTTATGCTAAATTTAGATTTTAAAATTAGAAGAAATTAAAAGCCTAATTCTCTTTAATGTGGAAACAGAGAAAAGATTAGGCTTTGTACAAGTTTGGACACCTTTTAGACCCTGAAGAAATCAAAAAAATATAAATCCCACGGAGGACCAAAAAAGGACACAGATTCTTTCTTTTTTTTTTTTTTCTTTTCTTTTTTTTTTTTTTTTTAAACCAGTGTGGTGTGTGCATGTGTGTTCTTGTGATAAAGCTGTGAAGTTTTTGGCTGCCCTTTTCTGGCTTCTGTTGTTTTCTAGGGGCTCAGTGGGATAGATAGTTTGTGCTGTGACAGGACATGCCAACAAATTGCATCACTTCTGCCTCGGTGGCCGAGGACAATGACATGCCATATGCCCATGGCAAGAAATGAATGGGGCTCATTTACACTGGCACTGGGTGCCTTCAGCCCTGTCAGTCTTCAGAGGCTATCCATGGCAAATTGGAAAGTAGCACTGGAGTAGCAGCAGCATGAAGAGATGCAGCCTGAAAAGCTCCCAGCATTCATAACTTTATGAACAACATGCAGCTTTGAAAAGCAAAAAATATCCATGTGACACCCTGGATGCACTTATCCCATCCCTATGTAATTTAACCTTTTGTTTTCAGAAAGAAATAGAATCACCAGTCCTTTCCTCCTGGGTGTTTTTCACATGCTGCTGAAAAATAGAAAATTAAAAGAAATCTTTGAGTAAATTCCAGCTGCAAGAGGAAAACAAAAACACAGTGGGTGTCATGCTTCATGCATTCAAAACAGTTTCTCTGCTCAAACAGACTGCCGCAAAGATTTGCCCCAAAGTTGACCCCATTGCCTCCAGTTCGCACTCCAGCAACAACAAAACTCATATTTGGCCTCTGACCTTCTTGGCAGCACGTCATTTGTTTCCATGTGTTGAAGCAAAGGATGATGGGCGATGATTAAAGAGCAATGGGTCTGCTGGCCTGAGACACTAATGAGGATGAAATGAGAAGGTCAGTGATCATCCTCACATGGCAAACTAGGACATGGAGCTAATCTGTTGTTAATTGTCCTTTACATTTGTTTTAAGGACAGTGGCAGGGATAGGTGGCAGTCATATGTCTCCCTTCTTTATAATCTCTGTAATTAGCATGAGAAATAGAGCTAGGCTTGCCTGGAGAAGCCTGAAATGTACTTTTCAAGTGGGTGTTAATTTTATTTTATTTTATTTTATTTTATTTTATTTTATTTTATTTTATTTTATTTTATTTTTCCTTTTGCAGTTTATACAAATCCAGAGTTGGCCAGAAGTGACCGACTGGCAAGTGTGGAGACAGAAATTTGTCCTAGCTGTCCCTTTCATACAAGTGACAGTCTGTGAGATGTGCAGTGTACAGTTCCTTTTCCTGTTTTTCCCGCTGGCAGATTTCTCCTTAAATTATCTGGGGATGCTGGTAGGCTGCGTGGATTTCTGTATGTCTTCTCTTCTTCACCCCTATCATGAGCGAGCTGGCCCAGTACTGGTTATCTCAAAGGTACCTAGATCTGAAGCAAGAGCATCTGGTCTTGCTGTACAAACTGTCCTGTAACTTGTCTGTCCCACTGGCCTCAGCTGAGGCCTTAAACTGAGAAAGCAGCAGAGAATACCCTGTTCCCTTGAACCCACCACTACGAACGCACAAGCCTCTCTTGTAAAATCTCAGCAGCCACAAGTTAACAGGGATTACCTAATTAAATAAGGTATTGTTGATTTCAAAACAAACACGTCTTCAAGCTGCTGGTATTTTCCACAAAACTGGCACTATAAAATATTGGATACAAACATTTTTCTGTTACAAATCCATTTGGTGCATTCCACTGAAAAAGGTAAGCTGGTGGTTCCTGTCTCCTGTTTTGCTACTTCTTTCAGAGAAAGAAGAGAAGCCTTAAAATACAGGTTTTACATTTCTTGATGCTCAGTACACAATTCCTCCTTCACTTCATCAGCTGCTAACTGCTCCTGATACACAACAGCCGTGTGTGTTAAAACTTGTTTTGTCAACTCTTCTGAGAGAACATGCATTCCCACTTTTACAGTGGTGTCGTTTTGGTAAAATTCCTAATTTTTATTTTTTAGCCATAAACTCCCCTTGCACGACTAATGGTTGTGTTCAGCCTCTCAGAGGGAAACAAATCTGCTAGCCAAATGGCAATCAGCTGGTGAGCTAAAGCCTGAGAGCTTTAAAGTATTTGTCTAGTGAAGAGTTTACTGCAGTGCTAATCATAACACACTCATTAATTACTCATTTGGATTAAGCAGAAGGGTCAGAGGAGCCATCTTGACAATCCATGCCTATCAGCGCCCTTTTCCTGCCAATTAGGACAGAGAGAATTTCAGTGGCTGCAGCCTTTGCTTTTACACCTCCAGCACCACCTGCCTTTGCCCATTATCCTGCATAGCACATTAGCCACGACTGACAGCCAGCACATGGGCTTCAGTCTCCACACAGCACTTTGTCAGGTATGAGCAAAAAATGAATTACAAGCTAGAAAAGAATCTGCACTACAAACCAGGGCAATGCTCATCTCCACCTCCATCTCTGGGGCTTCTGAAAGGAAGTCTTGAAGTGGATCTGTTTTTTGGTCAGCCTTTGGTACAATGAGAATGGCCATTGTAATGATGTGATTTGTGGTCATCAAGGCTAAACAAAAGCAGAATCCCAGATGAAAGGAGATGAACAGCTGTTCTGCTGCTATAGCACACATGGGACAGGAAGGGTAAGAACGCTGCTGGGGTGAAATGAGGGATTTTGTGTCAGCCCGTTAGGTCTTTGAGTTGCAAAGTGAAGAGCATACCTATCCTTGCCCTTTCCAGATGAAAAAGTCCATGATTATCGGTGATGACACATTTCTGTCTTGGAGTCTGTCACAAAAGTTTGTGTTCTGGCACCTCTTACAGCCCATTATTGGGAAGCTCAGCTCTCAGCTCTGTCTGGCATTTCCAGTCTCATTCTACTGTTTGCAGCAGAATTATCCTGGATTAGTGCCAGGGAAACTGTTCTTTTTTTCACATAAATTCTTCCTTATGATCAAAATTTTAAGATCTGCTCATAGTCTGGAGAAGCTCACATTATTAGGAGAAAGTAACGGCAATTTTAGGGATTCCTGTTCCAGCTCTTCTGCACTCCAACAATATATACTATATGCTTCAGCAAAATCTGGTTTCTTGTTGAAATAATACCTTCTCAAGTGATCACAATACTTTTTTTTAAATGTACATAAGATTGATTAATCTCCTCTGTGTGCTGTCATGCTTTTCCCTCATATTTTCCAAACCTTGAACTCACAGGGATTTTATTTTTTTAAAAGCCCACTTCATTATTTTTTGCTATGCTTCAAGAACTCTGTCATCTGAAATACCCAAACAAATTAATCCCAGGGTTAAACACTAGGACAATTGACCTGAAGGCATATCTTGTAAGGAATTCCTTGTCTTCAGAGTTTTTGCCCCTTGGTTTCTTCTCCTTGCCTCACCAAAGACTGTGTTTTAAAATAAATTTTCCCCTCAGAAGTGAAGGTAGGTGTGATAAAACCACAGACTAAATATGGGAATGAAATCCCTTTGGGAAAGGCGCCAAGATTGTTGGATTACCTTATTTTTCATGAGGACTGGTGAATTTTAAGAAATAGACATAGATGACCAACTGAGTAACTGTTTTACCACTTTTAGATAAAACTTTGATTCTGAGTTTCAAAGCTCTCCTTTTTGGACACAAATAAAACCACAGTCAAAAAGCTGCAAAGTCAGATCACTTTGTTTTAGAAGCAAATATTCTGCCAGAACATGCTTGCGGTATTGACTGACCATTTGTTAAATACACACATACAGTTTCTTGAAGTGTTTGCAGCAGAACTGTCAGTGCCTTTTCCTTCAATGAAAAGTATCAAAATACTTACAGGACTCAGCTAAAATTTTAATAATTCTGATTAAACCACAGAATAAAGATTTTGAAAAGCCACCAATTCAAGAACTGTAACCAGTAAATAAACACATTTTGCAAAATAATAACTTGCCTGTGACATTTCCAAATGAAAAGAGGTATATTTTTCTAGTAAATTACGATCTGAGAACCTTTTGCTCATATCTACATCTGCCACACTTGCTGTGTCCACTTGCTGTACAAGCTCAAGTGGAAGCAAAGAGCTTCCACTTGAGCATGTACAGCAGCTACATTTTCACAGAGTAAGTATTGACCATTTTGTAGTAACTTCTGGTAAAGGTAGACCATAAGCATATTTCCTTCTTCATGAGCTCTTCCACTGGTTAATCATCAGAATATCATGTTTAAAATGGAGCTGTGCTTGTTCTGTACCATACATCTCAGAGGAAATTACGGTTTAACTTCTCTAAACAGAAGCGGACATGTATGAAGCACATTAAGTAATATGATTTCTTTTTTACATATATATCCTTTAAAATCACACTGCAAAATATTACTTTTGCACCTCTGTCTGACAAAAGCAGAGTCACGAACTGTTACACCTTTTTAGCAGGAAACTGAAAGAGGAACATCATTTGCATGTCTCTGGATATTAGCCTAGTACTGTTTCCTTAAATTCAGAAAACGGTTGCTAAATATTGCTTCAAATCAGCCTAATCTTTTTTGCAAGACATTAGCAATTACTCCACTTAGGAAAAGCTGAAATTCATTGGGAATTTTACTGATAGGCTGGGTATTCTTGTAAAGGCAATTTTATGAAGTATGAAGTTAAATTAAGTTGTGATTTCCCCTGGATCTTCAAGAAAATTCCTTTGAGACACAGGAATATATTTTTGTTTGCTGTGGTTTGTGATGTGGATGGATTTTTGTTGCTACAAAGGAGTAGTGACTGGCACATCCGAAGTAGGATGCAGTAGATAATCTAGGTCCCAGATTCTTAGACACTGCCAACCCAGGAGACATCTGGATTCACAAGGTACTTCGAGAACTCCTCACCTCCCTGGCACTCAGGTGTGGTTCCAGAGGATGACAACCTGAGCATCTCAGTACCTGGCTCACACCTTAAGACCAACCAGTCCCCTGACAGTGCACAAAAACAGTCACAGATGTGCAGCCCTTCCCAAGAAGAAAACACTTGACTTTGACTTTCCTCTCAGAGGAAGGATTTTCCTTTTTACTCCACCACAAAGTATTTAACCTTGAAAAGTTGAAAGGTGTGAACTTTTAAGTTTCTTAGGATTTAATGGGGCTTGAATCTGTCTCTTACCTGGAATAAGTAGGTAAGAGGGTCTGACCACACAGACAGGTGATTGGTCATATGTCAGAGTATTTAACTGACACTTTAATGAAAGCATAGACAGAGAAATGCATAAGTAGAGAAATACTTACAAAAATATTCTCCTGTCTGCTGCTCACATGAGACTTAGTGAACAGTTATGGTTTAAAATAGAACAGTGTAAAGAATATTGTATTTAATTTGAAGATTTTGAAAGGATCAGTTACACATTCATCCATTATTACCACCCTTTAAAAGAATGAGCCTGCTCTACGCAAGCAGCAAAATTAGACAACCACCTTTAATTAAAAATTAAAGGTTTGGGGCTGTTGACCACCAGAGAGAAAAAAGAACTTCCACACAGCTTAAGTCTCTGCTAGTTAGGAAGGACTGTACAAGATATACATTCCTCTGCAGCATTCTGTATAGGCTGGCTCCAGGCAGCTCTGTTCTCAATGTATGGATTTTTAAAACATTTGTCTGAGACATTTCCTCAGATACATACTCATACAATATATTTATTCTGATGTATTGCATAAGTAACCCAAGCATCAAGAAACTTATTGATAATAGTGAAAATAAATATAAATTGAATCATTCCATAGACAATAATTAATTACCAGAACTAAATAAGTAATTAAGAATAACAGATTCACCTGCTTAATAACATTTAGCGAACTAAAATTACCTCACCAGTATCATTGCCACACATGTAATTGGTGTTTTGGATTGTCTCTTGGTATTCTTTGTGTAAAACAGCTGTTTAGAGATGCGATGCCATGACTTGCATCATGAGATAAAACAGAAAGGCTGAGTCAGTCTCCCACACCAGTACAGCCAGTGTTCAATAACACAAGTTTCCACAGGTCTTGAGTTATGGGCTATGAAGAAATTCATCCAAGGAAGAACAAGCACAGCACCAACAGCCCAACTCTTCTGTATTCTTTAAGTCTCTGCACACTGGTACACTATCTCCCCGTCTAACTGGTGTGCCACCCCAGTCTGATTTCCCTACTTTTGGCACTGCCATGCTCTGACTCCTTGTGTGCCTGTGAGAACCTAATTTTGTGGGAGCATATTCTAGACTTATTGCCACAGACCAAACTTGTGCCAACAGCAGCTGTTAAATTTGACCCATTATAACTAGATTGACCTCACGTGAATACCTCATTCAAGTAACTCAAGAAAAGCTATTCAACACTTTAAAGGCCAGAAGTTTAATCCCCTTAAGTTGCTCTGGATAAATGTACACAGCCAAAAAAGTTTGCATACCTGACCTAGAACAGATGGTGTGTATCAATATTATACAGACTTTCTAGACACTTCATATTTTTTACATTGATATGCACATGCATTTTTACTTTTTTAGGTGTTAGATGCCTACCAAGGGCCATACATACCAGTGTATGTTTGAGGGAGAAAGAGAAAAGGGTCTGTTTTAACTTCTTTATCCAAACATTAAGCTTCCATTGAGGCCATTTGGCAAGTCCTTTCAGCTTAATAAGACTGCTGACTTTCAGTGTCAATAACTCAATAACAGGCAGGAGTGCAAGCTAAATATATATCATCTGTTTTTACAGACAAGGCAGGGGCATCAATGCATTTTCCAGTGCTTGTCTTTAGAGCACTTAACCACACAATTCCAAAACCATCACTGAAATCTCTCCAGGAGATTTCATATCCTGTGAAGGCTTCAGAAAGATTTTGAATCAGTCCTTAAAAGCTGAAATTAGTTGTTAAAAGTCTGGTTAAAAATTGCATATTCTATGTCTTTAGGAAGATGTGGAAGTGCAAAACTTGTGATCATGTTTTTTGGAAGGTTTTTTAAAGGCAGTTATTTCAGAGTGCTTTTATTTTCCTGTGACAGGTGTCCCATGCATACGGGTGCTGAGAGATATACAGAGAGGCGCACAGGTGAGCTCTAGAATAAGCCATTATCTAAACTGCACCCAAAAATAACATTGATGACAGGCTTAAATATTAGGAAACAGAGCTATAAAAGCAATTTCATTATCTCAAACTTTCTCTAACTCAGTGTTCAAAACTTGTGCCTCCTGTCCCCTTTCTTTGCTGCATGTTGGCTGCACACTGCTCCCTTATTTTGCCCATCTTTCTTTGCAGAGAGGCGGTGAAAGCAGCACATCCTCCTTCCATCCCTGCACGGAGTCTGGTGGGCCATTAATCAGGTCAGCCAATCAGCGTGCAGGGATTAGCATAATGTACAGACACACTTAATCAGGTCTACTATACAGTTAATCATGTGTATGCTAATAGTTATGGAGGATTAAACATTTGGGACACTGGCTTTCTGTTCTGATTGGCTGTGTTTCCTACCTGTTAACTTTCCGTCTCTTATTTTATTTGGGGCTTTTTTTCACCTGTTTATTGCTCCCACCCAAACTGTGACTATGACAGTGTTTCTGTAAGGCTGCCTGGATAATAAAGGGTACATTTAAATAATGGGGGAGGGAGGGGACAGATTCAAATGTTGGATTCACTGATTTCAGACTGATAAAATAATTGTTTTTATGGAAAAAGGTGTATACAACTTTGCTTCCTCAGAAAGTGTTCTGGACCTCAAGAGCTATTACAGTTTAATCATCAAACTATATTAATGTCCAAGACAGATCTTGAATTTGTGAACTAGCTTTTAAAAACAAATGATCTAAGTGTATTCACTTTTGGTAATTAAAAGCAGAAGACAGCAATAAGATTATTTGGCTTTTCACAGGAAATTGGGAGAGAGAGAGAACTAGTAGCAGCCAAAAGTAATCCCTCCAGCCACTCTGTAATTAAGTGTTTGCATATAGTCAGGGCTATCTACGCAAGGGCTGAAGGATTCGGTGAGAATGAAAGCTGGACTAGTGAGGAAAAGGAGTGCGGGGAGAGGCTGAATGAGAGGCACAGAAAAAATGAGCCTGCCAGTGGTTAATTGAGCATATAGATTCCTAATGTGTCAGGCACTACCCTCTCAGATGAAGGATGACACTTTTTAGGACGCATCTTCCTTTGTTACCATTTGAAGACTAATGAAGCCTGCAATTCATAAACCTGATGCTGGGTACTTATCTACTGCCAGGGCAATCAGTACAGCAGAAGCCTACAACTTTGTGTGTACAGGTTTTAAATATATGCTTTTTGGGCATATAGCATGGAAAATACAAGCACATGCTACTGAGATACCTGTCATGTACCTAGATTTTAAAATCAGACATTTAATTGTTTCAGAGAACAGTTTAGTATTTTTTCTGGGTTTTTTTCTTTTCATTTTTTAGTGAACCAGGCCTCTTTACTTTTATAGTCTCTACACAGCAAGGCTCCATTATACAAAAGTTGTAGTTTTTTTCCCCTGCCTTCAGGTCACTTGTTAATGAGCTGAGCACTGGTAGAGGATGGAAGCGATTACAATGGGATATGGGCAGAGAGATTTCCTTTACGTTTCCACAGAATTATGAAAGTGAGCAAGAGAAAGAAGTTATGTTTGTCACCAGTCCAACAGAGACCATTCCCTGTGGAGGTTGATGAGAGCACCTTACTACAAGCTGGAGAGAATTCGGGTGCCAGAGAAGTGCTGGGACCCACCTCAGCCCCTCCTTGTATAGTCTCTGACCTCCTTAACCTCTGCAGGGCTTCCTTTATGAGCATTCCCAGCCAGATGGTCGAGTCATCAAACCTTTATGAGCACAAAGTCCTTTTACCACTTCACAGTTTCTTCCAGCCTAAAAGCAGGGAGGGTAGACGTGTGAGGAAAATAAGCTAAAAGGTGTTAAAGACAAAAACAAGACATAGGGGTAGCTTCTTTCTGGATTAGGAACTTGTTGTGATGTCTATGGTTTTGTACTGCCTGCCTGTGTTGACACTATCTATATGAGTGTGTTTAGATCTTCCAGTACAAAATGCTTTCCTACACTACTCTACAAGCATTTAGATTTATTGGTTTTGGTTTTGGTTCTGTTGTTTTTGTTTTGGTTTTGGTTGTTGTTTTTTTTTTAAACCCTTCTGTTTCTAATGATTTGGGACATTTTTAATGTGTTCATTTTTGGTGGGTTAAAACTGCAAAATATCTGCTCTGTTTTTGGAGGGCTGATCTGTAGCAACAAAAAATGTTATCTACCTTCACTGGCAATAGGTGACTTAAATTACATGAGGCTTGGCAAAGTGATCTTGTTAACTTTATGAGAACTACACTCTAGTTTCCACCTGCATCCCAGGGTAACAACCTCACTTATGAGGAAGTCAATTCCTAACCTCTCCTCCAGGAGGAAAGTTAATTCAGTCACTGATTCCTGGATTTAAGGGTTACACTTTTCCAATTAGAGAACATACAGACACACACACACACACACACACACACACACAAAACAGCAAAACGTGTAAAACTGCAACATTGCCGAGACATGCTACAACCATCCTTTGCTGTACAGCACTAATTTTAGAATAATTTAAATCAATTCTTATCACTAGCAGGTAAAGTCAAAAATAGAAGACCCATGAATCTGGGTGAGGTCAGACTCCTTTGCAGGTTCATGTTGATTGGTTTGTAACAAAACCACTGAGATCTGCTAGTTTTTAATGAGCTTTTCTCTGAAGAGGCGAGCTTGTATTTTCACTGGGGACTGTTCTTGAGGGTGTGTTTCACATGTCTTTCTCAGACATTCCCTCTAGATCTTGCTGGTTTCCCGCATTAAAAATCATCAGGTAAGTTGATTGTTGTTCACCAAGGTACAATTTATGACATCTTACACCTGACCTGTGTTAGTGAGAGAGGGACAACAATTCTTGAGTGGTGTTCATATTCTGTTCAATTGATTTCCCTTGCAGAGGATGCAGCATAATAAATAATTCTAGCGAAGTACCTACCCTCTACTTGTGAAAAGGGATTTTGACTCAAGGGCCAGTGAAAGTAGTATGTACTGTGGAAATTTACTTTGCCACTTTTCTGTAGGAATAGTAGATGTCTCGATGATGTTCAATGTTCTTTAAAAACAAAAACCCTTCACCATAACCACCAATTAGATGTACTTGTAGAAGTGTTGTTTCCAGAAACTAATACTGGCTGTTCAGTTTTGGTACAACTTCTTTTACTTACTCCTCTTTTTTAGATTTGAGAACATTAGTGCTGTGTGTTTAAATATCTTTTATTTTCTGTTGTGTTAGTAAGAAATGAAGGGTTTGTTTTTTGGCCTTCCTGTGATATCACCAGTAAATAAAGCTGCCCTAGGAAAACTCAGTGTCACATTTTCAAGTTTAGTTCCCTTACCTTCTTGCAGATTGCTTTAAGGAGTTTTTATATGAACATCAGCTTTGAATATGAAATGTGATTAATACATACGAAATATGTAGTTTCAATAAGGTTGCTGGGAAGAAGCACAAATCGAGCAGAAATATTATTCACCTTTAAAGTGAATCTCATTAGGGAATCTCATCTCATTAGGGAATGTATTTTTATAAGCATCTCATTAGGGAATGTATTTTTCAGTGCTCATCCAGCTCTAGGCTGGGGCCTTGAAGAAGATCCTAAGAAAATGAAATATTATATAATTCCAGTAAATGTCTTAAAAATTATAAATTTTGTGTTGAAAGAGTATTTTTCATATAGCTTTATCAATCATCTGGATTAAGTTAATGTGTTTGAAAGTTGTATAAATATTTGTAGAATATCAACATGTCCACACTTACAATTTAGGTAGTTGGCATTGTATACACCTACTTTTATCTTTTCCTGAGAAATCATCCTCACTTGTCTCCCACCCCCACTATATCTTTCTTTCCTTTTTTTATTAAGAAGAAAGTAACTCTCCAGACACACATCATGCAATTTTTTCAAAAACATTAAGCATGGTCCTGACAGAATCTAAGAAATTCAGAGTTAAGTCTAAAACTCTGTCCTTAACTCACCCCGCTGTGCTTAGGTATTATAGCACATATGGTATGAACCCCCCACTGCTCTGAGGCCCTCTGATTAAGTGCTGCAATACTGTACCTAGACACAATGTGGTGACTTAAGGAGAGAATTTCAGCTTTAACCTGAATGTCCTGGTTCATGTGAGACTGTTAATGTTATTAGAACATAAAGTGGGTGGTTTAATACCTTATATATGGTGCTTAAAGTCAGCAGCAGCTGCCAGGGACTGGGTTCTGCACCAGCTTTTGCTAGGGGGAGGGGAAATCAGTTGTTTTCCTTGCAGTAAAAATAGAGCATGAGACTGCTTTCTAAATTAAAATAAAGTTTATTCATTGTAGATGAGCTACAGGAAAGTAGTGCAATCAGCAAAACAGAAACAAACTTGGGAGGATAAAGCTGGATTTTTTGATAGTCTGAGCAGACAGGATTTTGCTATATCGAAAAAAGACTGAGCTCATTCTTTAGTCTTTACATGTGTCTTCTCATATAATTCTGCCTGTCTGGTAGCATCTTTTAGAGATATCCTTTTTTTGTTGTTGTTTTTGCATTTGCAAAATCTTGGGATCCAGACCTCAGACATGTTATGGATACTGAATGTGAATGTAACAGCACTTTGAACAAAGAAATAGGCTGGGGGGGAAAAAAAAAAGCAGCAACTAAAGCCATAAGATGTAGCCACCAAGGTTTTAATAGTGCAGTTTTAAAGTCTGCAATGTTTACTCATGCAAACCAAGACCTTGTTTTACAAAAGGGTTAATTTTGCTGACTGTCCTCAAAAGAAGATGCCACTCAGTGCTAGATTATTAATGACCAAATTTCACTAACTGAAGATCTCTATAAACAGTTGCAAGTGTTTTCCACAGCAAGAAAGCAAACAGAAGAGCCCACTCCTTACTTGGTAAACAAGAAAGATTCAAAAGTGAATGGTTCAAGTAAATAAAAATTCAAATGTGGTTTGATCAGTATTAGGATGTGAGAGGCATGCAGCTGTCCAAAACACTTTTGGCTCCTCATCAGGCAAGCTAAAGTAAATGTATGCCATATCCCAAAAGCACAAAGAGGTTTGATATAACTCTTTTGTTCCTTTGTTTGTATATACACATTTCCTACATCTTGGTCAGTAGGCTCTAGAGAATAGGAGCACCCTGGCAGCCAGTTGTGTTGGCTTAAGAGACCAAGGGACATCAGCTTAAAGCAAGTGGGTCTTCAGCATGTGGTGACCATGTCCTGAAGTCCTTGCTTAGAATTTACTGTTTGTGCATGTGTGTGTGTGTGTGTGTGTGTGTGTGTGTGTGTGTGTCTATCCATGATTTTTTTCCTCTATCACCTCCCTCAAGTGTTCACTGATGCTTCAGATGCAAAAAAAAAGCCTCTGTTGATGAGTGTTTCTTTGCTGGATGGAATAGGGGAAATGTAGAAAACCAAACTATTTCCCTTCCATTCTTTTGCTACTTCCATGAGTATCTAGAGATAACTTCAAGCTACAGATACTCTTCTCTCACTCAGTCCCTCAGCAGAAAGTTTCACCTTCTACTGCCTTGACTTGCCTCTCCCCATATTTCCTTGATGCACACATGGGGTGTATGTTTTCCTGATAAGTTTTTTTCTGGCAAGTACAGCAATCGCTACAGGAATCTTCACTCACACTACTGAAGGACTCTGAATTTAATTGGGAATGCAGAAAATCTTCCTCGTGTGAAAAAGCAATCTTTGTTGCAAAAAAACTTGGGGAGCCTAGGTAACTGACAGAAGAAAGAAAAAAATGTATTTATGTCCTTATTCAAAAGGTGGTTGAAAGGATACTCTAATGATAGAGATTTGTGAGTCTCAGAAACGTGTGCTAACACTGATGTGCACAGTGAGAGCGGCTGAGAGTGCAAATAGGGTAAGATTGGTTGAGTTTTGAAGATAATGTTTAGAGCTACAATACATGGACACTAAATAATATGTTCTCTATTTGTCTTTGGGAAATGCTTGCAGAAAGCAAGAAGTTAAAGAGGGCTGGGGTGGGGGATGGGGCCTGGAAGGTTTGAGTGGCATCTCTGAGGCTGTAATAGATTTTTGGCTCCCCAATTTACTGTGGCGTGACCAGGATCCTTCACACTGAGATACATTTCATGTTAGGAAGATGAATGGAAATGAAGATCTATGAAATTATTAGTTTTGCTGTGAGCCTATCAATCATGTGGGCCGAGGCTGTGGCCGGGGCCAGGCGTGACCTGTGGGCGGGAGTGCTGCTGGCGGGGCTGCGCGGCCTGCGGGCAGCAGCCGTCCCCCGCAGCCAGCATTATCCCCATCCTGGCAGGGCCCAGAGGTGGGCCCACATTCCCTGTCACTGGGACTCTTATAATTATGACAAATGACTAAATGTGTTATTTTCAGCAAAGCAATGGCAATCAAAGGGGGTACTTGGAGTTTGTAAGAGGCGATGGCTGGCGTGGCTTTGAAGGCTTTTTCTTTTCTTGACTCAGCGCAGACTGAATCATACATGGCCACCCCACTGGTAGCTGAGCAGCGTGTGAAACCCATTTCACACGTCTGCGCTGCCTTACAGCTGTGATGCCCTCTTTTCATCCCTGACAAAACCAAGGCTGGTGGCTGCCGCCTCTTCAAAACAGGCACACAGTTTGGTGGGGGAAACTTTGCTGCCTTTGTTTTAATCGGGATGAATGGGAAATCCCAAACACTGAACTGTATTTTACTGGAATCTGGGCGGCGAGGGGCAGAGTGAACAAAGAGTGAACAAAGCCTGATAGGAAGTGTAGCCCCAATGGTATTTTTGACACCAGAGCAAGCGTCTCTATCTCTAAAGACAATGGAAGTAGGACGAGTAAATTGTACAAGGATAAAAAACTTTTATACACACTTTTCTGCAAAGTCATTTGAAAAACAAACCCTGAGCCCCAGCAACAGGTTTAGTGTCTGAATCATGTAAATTGTCCACAAACTCCCCTTGCTTCACTAAATCTCTCAAGACTAGACGTTTCAGAGACAACAAATACAGAGGTCATCGATTTGAAGCTGAGGATGAGAAAAATATTACTAAATTGTATGAAAGTTTGAGTTAATAATACAGGGGAGAGGAAGGACTGTAAATGCATGGCTTGAAGCATGAAAAATAAGGATTTCACCCACTCTTAGATTAAATTTGATGCTTTGCTTGCTATAAATTGGCTCAACAGTATTGTTATGTATATTAACAGATAAGAATCATATTTTCTTAGCTAAAATAACATGCATACAAATCCTGAAGTAATGATGATTTACAGAATCTGATATTAAAACACTTAATGCTTCTTTACACTTCAGGAAAACTACTTTCTAATGACTTTTAATTTTTTTTCAACTTTGCTCAGGACCCCACTGTATTTTGTCCTTTCACAAATAGTATTTGGCAGCAGAAATATCATAAGTAAACCTGCCCTCCCACAATTTGCTTTGTTGTCACTAGAGGTTGTGCAGTAAGGATTGCATGACTTGGACAACAATAAGTATTTAGGTACTTTTCAGCTTTCAGCAGAGTGATGAAATCTCTAGTGAAAAAATCAGCCTGGTGGACAGTCCTGGTTTCCTGATTCTCCTGGCAACAGAGACCAGACAATATCATGACACATCATGCAGCACAGCAAATGCCCAGCAAGACAATCCAGACCTTGTACATGCCCTGACTTATTGCGCTTTTGATCATCTCTTTTCCATGGCTTCTCCTGGCTCACCTGAAGAGCAGCTGGGCTCTTGGCATGCTCAGTGCCTTGCACAGCAGTGGCACAGGTACAGCTCTAACGCACGGTGCACAGATGTTGGATTCCTAATTCTCCAGTCAGTCAGCAGCAGAGAAGCTGCTGAGGACCCATGGCAGAAATGACAGGAAAAGAGGGCTGTTTATCCTTTTTCCTACCCCCTGCCTTTGCTTCTTTCTGTTTGGTTATGTGCCCATTTGCAAAGCTGGGCCCCCCAGGCAGAGGGCTTGGATTACAAACAGCTTGACAGTGACACTAATTTCATATGCCTGCCACCTCATCCTGTGCCTGGAAGGTCACCTGTTACCTCTAGCAGTTATGATGGAATATTTATCCGTCAGCTTATTCAACTTGTAAGGCATCACTTGATAATGGGTCCAGTCTGGCTCAGCCATCTTATTCCACAAGGTAAAATAGAGCCCAGCCAAAAGATGTTGTTTTTACTTGTTGATGCCAGGTTTCAGATAACTTCAGTGAAAATACAGACACGGGTTAATACAGTTTACTTATAAATTCAGTGTTCTGCCTGTGGACTGTACAAACAGTGTCTGTGTATTGACAATTAAGAAAAATTTAGGCCCAAACTCAAACACCTTTAAAAAAACTCCCAAAACAAACAGGCACATTTATTTCTGTGTTGATCCCCATGGCAATGAAGCAAGCTGGACTGGTAGCTCTCTGGTTTTGTGGCCATGTGGTTTTTAATTTTCGCATTGCTATTGCTAATTTTTATGTACTGGGGTATCTGCTTAACGCTGGTTTTTTTTCTGATAATGGCATTTTGAAGGTGACCACTTGGATAATAGTTTTCTTTCCTTCTGCTTTCCTTAAGAAAGCCCAAAGATGTAATACTCACACAGAATATAATTATAATATGATGTAATAATATAATTACTTCATTTCAGAAGGATTTTTTTGTTTCCAAAATTCCTCCTAAATTTCGTGTTTGAATCTTCCCCTTCTATTTATTTTTTACTTTTTCCTAGATTGTGGTTTTCAGTTCTGCATTCACTGTATGCTTTTCAGTGTTAGAAGAATCCACCATATTTTCATTTCTAAAATCTACGAATCCAAATGCTGTTTTCGATTTTTACTCCAAAATATAAAAGAAAAGGAAAGAAAGGGTGGCTTTAAAGCAGCTCTTTAACCTCCAGAAAGTCCTGGAAATATGCTCTCTGACTGCTCCAAAGCCCAATCTTCAGTTTCAGCATGCTCACACTAAATAGGAAACCTATTAAGTAAATGACAGATAGTTTCGGAGGGCTTTTTCTTTTGCCAGAGTTTACAGCTGTAGCAAACAGTTTGATGCAGCTCTAATTTCTAATTATGACATACTGGGAGTGGAGGAGGTTGTCAGTTTTGCTTGTTCCTTGGTGAGAGACAGAATGATTTCATACTTTGTTCTGCCAACCAATCCATCCTCAACTATTGTAAAGCTAAGAATAATTACTGCATATTACTTGATAAACAGATGTGACATTTCAGAATTTCTACTAATTTGTCATCAACATGACCAACAAACAACCCGTGAAAACAAATGCTAGCCAAGTTCAAGATATGTATACAACAATGGTGTTTATTTGGAGGACTGAACTCAATGAGCTTTATTATAATCTGTTTATGTGATGGCACACTGTTTAGAAAAAATATCCCTTTCTCCTGTGTTCATCTTCTACCAAACCAGTTATTATAAAGAAAAGATGGGGCAGCGGTTTGAATGTGTTACATATTTTAAATGAAAACTGAAATTGCTGAAGTGTTTTCAAGCCACTTCCTAATTTGGAAGAAGTGATCCTAATGTTTAAAAAGGGATGCCAAAGCAACAACCAGTTTTGTTTGCTGATGCAAACTGATGTGAGGATAAACTATTGAAAGTAACAAGTGTATTTAATTCCCTTCAAACATGGAGGGCTAAAGGCTGAAACTATATAAAGGGGACTTCTGAAGTGGACCAGCTGCCCAGGCCTTTTAAGCAGTCTGTACCAGCATCTTCCCCCATTTGTCCTGCTGATTATTGCTTGATTGATGAGCTGGTGTGTGCAAAGTGACCACCTGAAAGTCCTGCAGGCTTTAAGAGCTTGGTCAGTGGGTATTTGACCCTTAGAGGCCATGGATCAAATATCAGGGTTATATGCATTTCAATAACTTTGTTTTGATACTTGAAGGGGAAAAAAATTATTCACACTAGGGGGAACGAAGGAGATTAAATATTTATGCTTGAGAGCATCTCTGAAAGGATCTCAAGTGACTGCTGTCACCAGCCTCCTGGTCAACTTTTCTTAGCTTGAGCCCCTTCGTCTTTTCATCTCAGAAGGGTAAAATATATATTATTGTGAAGAAGAATAGCAGAAAAGCTTTTGTAGCAGACTGTGAAGGGATTTTCCATGAGTGGCCCCTTTTGAGGGAGGAATGGGGGGTTCCTGAGAAATGGTTATTCCACACTGTAACCTGACTCAACAGGACTCCAAGGTGCCCACCAATTACTCAGAACAGGGCAAAAGTTTCATTTTCTGCAACTCCGTACACAACAGATTAAATAAAAGAAGCCTCTCGGTTTCCTCAAGACTGGAAAAAAGATTATGGGATGAAATTGGGACGTGTTAAAGCAGCTCTTATGTTATTGACACTTTTCTCCAAAACAAATATTTCTCAAAAAATTGTTGTGATATAGAAAACAATACAAAGGAAATAAAAAGCTTCATATGTGAATATGACATTCCTTGTGATATTAATAAAATCTCACCTGCAAATTTCAAAACACTGGTAGTGTAGTTCGTATAACCTGAATTTGCCGAATGATTATCCACCTAAATACACTTAGCTGGTGTGCTCACAAATTGCGTGTATTCAAGAAAATCCTAAATTTATGGAAATTTATTTTTCAAAGTTTAATGGTTGAAGATGATCTCAAATCCCAGTGAGTAAAAACATATGTTTATATAAAAATACTTTTCAGGAGCAGCATATATCTCACTTTAATTCTGTGGAGGCTTTTCTTCTGAGTGTTTGTATCTTAGGAGTGAGAGTAAAACAGATTGTTGCATAAGGCATCTAATCTACAGTTTCATATGCATTTTAGTATGATGTGCATGAATGCAAAACCAGTCTACTCTCTAAGGACTGTGAGTGGGTGGATGTTTAACTCACACACATAGGTGAAATGCATAAGATAAGAAGCACAAGAATTGCTTGTGTTAGTCCCCTCCTGCCCGTCATTCCCCTCCCTCACTCCACCACCACAAAAAAACTAAACCAGAACCTCAGCAAGCCAGAATTATTCATAGAAGAAATCCTTGTGCTGGAAGAAAGCTAATGTCATTGGTTACTCATGGAAATAAAAGTAGCGGTGTTGCTGAATTTCATCCCTGTCTGTTTTGACTTCAGCACTGTATCTCCCTGTCTGGGTGTGCCAGCTGGCTGGGAAGGGTGATCCATCTGTATTCAGCACGTCACAGAAGTAAGTTCTGTGCCAACAATTAACCTGATACTAATTTAGGGAACTGCTTGCAATTTGAGTTGGTGGAAGATTCAAAAGCCCACTTGCATCACAGAAATTATGAATATTTTATTAATTAAATAATTCTTGTTTAAAATCAGTGTAGAATTGCCTGAATCTGTTTTCCAGGCCTTATGTCATTTTATGATACTTTTCTGAGCTCTTTCAAATTGATCAGCATACTTTTGAAGTGTATTTAGCAGTATATACTGGTAGTGGCCTGCCAAAATATAAGTAATATCCCTTGCCCACTTGTGATTAAAGCTTATCTGTTTCCCCTCTGTTTTGCTCAGTGTTTTATGTTGAGGATTTGCATTTACCATGGGATTCATGCAGCTGAACAGACAATATCTCTATTATGGCCAACAATTGTCTAATATAATCTCCAGATCTTTTTCAGTATTTTGCTTTTTTTCTTCTTCCAGGTTTACTTTTTATCTAAAAACCTGATAGGATTATCTTGCTCCCTAGTGTGCTAAAATTTACTAAGTCTGTACTGCTAATTCTTGTGATTCTTTGGCCAATTCTCACAAAGCTTTTAGGTAATTTTTTTTTTGCCTCTAGTTAGAACTTTTTAATGCACTTGGAAAAAGGAAAACATAAATTATTTTATTATTTTATGGAATATTATGATTCTGTCCTTTCTGCATTCAGATTGCAAAAACTTCCTATCACTTTTACAGTGGTGTATTCCACTGTTGCATTCTATGTAACATCAAAATGCTCTGTTGTTATAACTGTTTCAGTTTCCTCATTCTTTCCTTCTATTCTCCCCATTTCTACTATATTTCTAAATGTTACTTTTTCACCCTTTATTTGATGGAAATTTTAAATGAAGCAGATTTCCTGCAACATTACATCACCGTGCATTTTGAAAAGCCCATTGTAGGATAATCAGTTTCCAGTTATACTGTCATTACATATCTATTTTCCCTTTTCTATTCTATTTTCCTCATAGCTTCTCTCTGCTTTGGCAAGTCTCCTTTCTGCGGTACTGCACATACTTCTAGTTTACAATTTCACTTACATCCACGTGCATGGTTGGACAGCAATAGATTTTCTGCACAGCTCACTGCAGACTATATTTTTAGTGTATACTTTCCTTGGCTTTTAGGAGTTTGTTTCCTCAGTTTCTTAGGTTTTGATGCTTTTAAAGTAAGTTTTTTTTTTGTAAGTTTTAAATGTTTTTTGTAAGTTTTAAGTGGTTTTTTGTAAGTTTTAACTTACATTAAATCATGAACGTGCTTGACACAAAGTATCATAAATGTGAAAATATTTCAGTTACTTTCTTTGTAGTATAATCAATTTGGAGACTCCATCTTGAACTGAAAAGGAATGAGTACAGAATGAATTCTTGAGACTATTTAATATTTAAATCTATTTCAAAAGGGGGCCAGTATACTTTGACATATAAAAATTTAACACAATCCTCCGAGTCAAAGTATTACTGGGTGGAATACATAACAAATTCACCTATAAGTGTCCCAAAACCTGCAGTGTGGCAAAGCAGATAACTTCAGCTGCTATAAAATTCTGTGTGTAGTTACTGAGATGGATGGCAAGTTATTATGCTTGTCGTGAAGTCAAATATACCAGATTGTGTTTGAATTAAGCCTTCTATTTGTGGACCTCTGAAGTTAAAAAAGTCATTTGTCCATTAGGCAGTCCTGGCCTTACATACAATGATTTTTAAATCATACAATGATTTTTAAGCAAACCACTGATGAATGTTCACATGGCTTTTCCACTGGGATGTTCACATGGCTTTTCTCATTTCCATGGTCTGAATGTAGTACAAACCTGTAATAGCAACAAGTGTTGACTGTTGTAAACATCTGTGCTATCAGCAGTTTAACTATGAATTTTGCTAAGTTAGTTATTGTCTCTAAAAGGAGTTGTGTCACCACATCCCTTAGCCATGTGAGGGGAGAAAACAGATTCACATTATCACTGCTCCAAGCACAGATTCTAATTTGACCTCCTCTAGTCAATGTATTTGGTACTTAAAATACACATGCAGGAAGCTATAGCTAGAGATATTTAAATGGTGAATATTTTATTGAATTGCTCAATTAAATTATCAAAATCCATTCTTTCTGCAAGACTTTTCACACATGTCCTCATTGGAGGATCAGCTTTTCCTTTTTCCTTCACTAGCATGCTTAGGGCTAAGTTACATGGCATTTCATCTGTGGTAAGGATGATTTAATCATTCTCTCTGTAATGAACCCCATAATTACCTGTATGTTGTGTCTGCACAACTGTTGGCTCAGTCCTTGCCCCACTAATAATCTACAGAAGAGGAAATTGTCTCTTTTCTGGGTAGACACATTCCTTGAACTACTTTGCCATGTGACAGAGCACTGTGGCCACTGGAGGCAGTGGGCAGAAAGAAGGATCTGGTATTGCTGGAGACTGCAGACTACTTAAATAGGATTATGCACTACTGCAATAAAGCAAGAAACCTCAGCCTTAATAAACATTGAGGCCCATGGAAAAGATGCTACATATTTTGCTTAAAATCACATTCTGAAATTTCTCCTCTTTCTGTAAGGAATACAGAAGACATTTTAAGCACTAATGAAATGTACCACTCCCACTGAAATGCATTAGCAACATTGGTCAGCAGTTTTTAAGAGATGGAAAAGTCACATATCCAGTTGATATGAGAGAATTTCAATGCAGAGAGAATTTCAACAGATGCAGTGTAACCACCCAGCCTGAAGTTTGGAAATTAATACTCTGAGGCATGCTTCAAGGGGCTTGGAAAGGAATGAATGAATCCTCTTTAAACTTGGATTTCATCTGTGAAAGAGCAAACTTCTACAAGTCTGTCACTCAGACCTGCTGGGAAGAAAGCGCCACGTCATGGGTCATCATCTCTGCTTCCTGCAGAAGCAAGGAGTTTCTTGGCTGTTTAACCAAAGTACTGAGCCTAAACCTACTTAGTGAATGAAATGGTGAGGTCATAGGCTAAGGCAGTGTAAAATACAGTTAAAATCACTTCTAAATTGTATATAACCATTTAGAGAAAGGATTAATTAGACAATTCACTGAGCCCTAGTGAATGAACTTGAGTAATGTCATGGAGGGACTTCTGGTTCTCCTGAAGCCAGTAGAAAGACTGAAATGGAGCAAGGTTCAAGCAAGCTTGATGACTTCATTTTCAAAGAGGTTTCTTCAATGCTGTGAATGTATATCATGCAAAGCAATATGTGCAAGCAGAAGGTGGATTGCTGTTATCTGCAGACATTTGTGCCTGTGCATGAGGATCTTGAAAATCTGATTTTTTAACACCAATTCAAGACAACAGCTTTGTATTGCCCTTAATATTCCCAGTATGCTGTGTGCTACAGACAAAAAGAAGCAATCTGTCTCCAATATTTTTCAGGGGATAAATCTTGTCTTCTGTGCTGTTGTGCAGAAATCCTCTGACAAGGATGAGTGGGAGTATTTGTCTGTTCGGTTGGAACAGGTTTTGTGTTGAGTTTGGGGGAAGTGATACATTTTATTTAGCATACAATGGTGTATTTATTGAGAAACACATGCTGACACCTTTAGAGATACAACATATGAGTATAGGCCAATACCCCTGTCAGGCAGGACCCATAGTGCTAGGAACCTTCTTACCACTCTCATTCCTCACATGGCTCAGGAATAGAGAGGCATATACTCAAGCTGAGTCTGCCCATGGGATCTGTGCTCTGTTAGGCAGAATATAGATTTATACTTTAGATAAATATAGATTTATTACTTTAGATAACTGTAAGTTACTTCAAGTGAATGATCTGGGCTCAAGTAGTTGCACCATTTTTTGAGGCACTACTCTGAGTATGTATCATGCAAGAGAATTGCAGAACAAATTCTGAAATTCTGTTCTCATTTGCAAGATCTCTGCAACTGAAGCTTGCTTGGCTTTTTTGTACTAACCACTCTAAAAGCATATATTGAATGATGTCTTCTGCATTGTACATTGCAATGTGAGCTATCAGATCTAGTTTGGATATAATTATATTTGAATGGAATTTTTTTCTGCATTAGTTTATCCACCTGAGAGTTGACAAAAGCATCCCTCTCTAAGACTATACTGAATCATCCATATGAACCTATATAGTCAGCCTGTGCCCTATGAAGCCCTCGTCCCAGTTTGTCCTCAAAGTATGACAAACTCCTACATTATTTTTTATGTCTGATTGTAAGTTCAGATGTTTTTACCAAAAAAAAAAAAAAACCAAAACAAAAAAAACCCAAAAAAACAAATATGTCTGATACATTTTTGAGAGAGATGTGAACTACAATGCAACAAAAACTAGCAACTGCTCATCATATACAGTATTTATTTTTATCTGTCCCTTGCTTTTTAACCTCAGGAAACCAAAGCAGAAAAGGCCTTATATTGTTCTAAGTAAATCTTAATGTTTGTGCTTGATTTTCTTCACAGTTGACCACTAGCTTAGATGGCAAATTATATATATTCTTCTGGGCTTTTTTATCAAGTCTTAAGTCCTGGGTGGCACTATGCTACACACTTACATAAATGAATGTTAAGGCTTCTTCTCGGTAATTGTAACCTTTCAACTCATACTTGTTTACAGCCACTATTTCCATTTACGTGTCTGTGTTGCAATAATGTATCATCACATACCTGAGACCAGCACGCATCATGACCAGTTACCATTCATGACTGGAAAATCTTTAAACTCACTGGCTGGATTTATTTCATTGCCTGAGATCTGCTGCTATATTTACAAACCAAAATGTTTATTGTTACCATTCATGACTGGAAAATCTCCTTTAAACTCACTGGCTGGATTTATTTCATTGCCTGAGATCTGCTGCTATATTTACAAACCAAAATGTTTATAAGCTATATAAGAAGAGAACACTGAATGTGAAACTTGTCTCATTATGTTTCAAACTAGAAAGATTTGACAAACCTGCTAAATTGAAGTGAGGAAATTCAGCATTCCTGCATGATACTTTTGTGAACAGAGGCTTTTAAACAGTTTACAATGTAATCATGGTAATAGCAGAAAATATTCTGGTTTAAAAAGGAGAACAAAGAGGAATAAAAATGCTAAACACTTGAGCAGAAAGTAAGCTTCCCCTATGTGCAAAGTAAATGATTTAGTGGTGTTCTCTTCACGTTAAATGAGGCAGGAGATCACAAACTAAAAAACACTTAAATATGATTTTAAAATTAATTGTGCTTCACCCCCATAATAGTATTTAAATTGCATTTAAATTGGTTATGCATGCATTGGGTTTGTTGCATAGTAAATGCATTCTTGTTCAGAATCTAAGTGGAGCTAGGCCATATTTGTGAGATACACTCTGCCATCCTTGTGTTCAAAGTGGAGCTCATGGAAAAAAGTGCCACCAGAATCAGGAGCATATAGTACAGTAACTGCTATGAGAAGAATGTTAATTCTGTTCTGCTAGACACTTTGTTTGTTTGCTTGTTTGCTTGTTTGCTATGGTGCATTATTGCTGCAGCTATTGAAAAAAATATTCACAGTAGTGTAAACTTTGTTTAAGCCAAATCTTTGTTTCAACCCTTGATGGCACTGAGAGCACTGAAATGGTTCATGGAAATCCACAGTTCTGAAGTAATGCTGGCCATCATTACAGCAGATCTCTGTCTGGTGAAGAGGGAACTCCAGCTATCCACTGGCACAGCTGCTGTTTTCTTCTGCAACAGAGATACCCCAGCTATTTGCCTCACTACTTTTTCACTAATGGAAGTGAAAGTCCTGATGCAGAGACAGGGATGCAGATTCTGCCAACAACTTCAATAGGGATTGTGGTGGATTTGAGTGGAGAAGAGTGAAGGTTAAAGGATATACCAGTAGTGTATATTACCTCAGGTGCTGTAGTACCAAACTAATCACTGTCATTTCAACACTCAGGACACTAGGAGGAAGTAGACACAGACTATTTGTCACTAAGTCTTTAAGTCTGGTGTGCCTATTGCAATAGGTCCTTGGACCACTGCTTCTAGCAATAATAGCACACCATGTAGCACATGTTCTGCATTTGAATGTTTGATATCAGACAAAAATATTTTTTTTTCTGTAAAAGTTTTAAATAGTTGACCAGTAGTGATCACAAATTTAAATCTAGTTCTGTAGCATTGGGTATGCTTTTCTCTCTTTTCTACTCTACACAGAAACAGTTGATTTTGTCTAACAAAATTGTTTTGGCCCTGCAATAAATCTTCCTTGATTATCTGCAGGGAAAGACCATCATGTATTCAAATGTTTGGATTTCCAGCATTTGTGTTGCATTCTCTGTGTAAGTAAATGTTTAATCCAAATTAAGTCTTTCCTTACACCAAGTCTGACTATATGACCTTGGGGGTGCCAAAAACACATGCCATGTGCTGAAGGGTGTGTTTCTGGGCATACACAGCTGTTGACAGCTTTAGATATGTGCATGTTTCTCTGTTTTGTGAGACTGAGGAGGATGCACAAGATGCCCTGAGCATACTACCACAGGGCTTATCCTGGAAGACATTCTTCCTGGACTAGAAAAGGGAGAAAAGAGAAAGGGTGTCAACTTTATATTCTTTCAGTTCCTTAACCTGCAATTCTTTCTGTTTCAGATAAAGGCACTGATACATCAGTTAAAGACTGGCTTAGGTGCCCTCTGCAGGTGTTTCAAAACTGTAGATTTTGTGATCAGTAAATGCTTACACCTTTCACCTTCTGTGCCTAAATACCTTAGAAATTGTCTTTAAAACACAGCTTTTTCCTTGGACATTGCAGTTTGCTTCAGGGTGGTTTTTATAATGACAGCTGCCTGTGCAACATCAGGAGAGGTGTCCTGGGCCTTGAAAAGGGACATAGGTACTCAAGTGGTATTTATGTTGCTTATGTGCAAAGTGCTTGAAAGCTCTTTTTCTGAAAGTTGCCTATCCATTGCACCTTCTCAGCTTTACCTCAGACCTGAACCCTTTTGTATGTGTAAGGTGGGATTTCCCACATCCCTCTCACTGTAGGGAGAGCACAATCTCAGCAACCAAAAGGGAAGACTGGAGTGAGGAAACCTGTTTGCTCCTATATCTGCACATTGTCCTGTGATCCCTGCCTGTGATCTTTCCCTCCAGGGTCTGTGTGTGCAGGAAGTACCTCCAAGTGTTAATTATGATTGATTTGCCATGCTTTTAGGTACTGTTTATATCATCCTTTGCCCTCAATGACCTTTCTGAGACCACTCAGAGGAGCACTTGGCTCTATACATTTATGTAGAAGAAGGGCAGTACTAATGATTGTTGCAAAGTTGGCCACATTCACTGTTTTTTTCTTGCAAAAACTGAAATTGACTGTGAAGCCTATTTCTAGATTTAAAAAATGGTAATTTCAAAGAAGCGTTTTGAAGGGCTAACTAACGCAAATATGTAATATATATACCTTTTTTCCAATATAAAGGACAAGAAAGGTTTATCTGACTTATGTGACCTGCATTCCTTTTCTTTTGAAAGAAAAAGCATTAAAATGTGGAGTGATTAGTTTATGTAATGTAAAACATGTAATATTTGAAGCAAGCTGGCAAGAAAGGGTGACACTGTCTTCATTATGACTAAAAAGGGCTGAGAACATATGATCTTGATTTTTCAACAAATAAGGGACAATAATCTGGCTGTTCAGAAAATCAAAAATTAAACACCACTGAGTATAAGATATTGGAAACAAGAAACTAGTATCTAGCTTTTTATCATACTCATGGCACTGATTTCCAATATTGATTGAGAAATCTCTTTTGATGCTCTGTTTCCTTCTTTACTTTCCAGACAGAGTTATTTTTCAGAAAAGGAGCTCTGAATATTCTGAATTTTACAATCCAGTCACAAAATTTCTAGGTTTGTCTTGATGTAGCTTGCTGGAATTTTGTAAGTCTTGCTTGGTGGTGCCTTGTATCTATCCCTCATTCAAATAGAGTGCTTACTTTATAAATGCATTTTTAGGTATTAAAAAAGTACAAGTCCATACCTCGCTCTAAGTATTCAGTCAGGCTACTGGTTTCTTCTTTTTACCAATATGTTATATTTATTGCTATTGTGACTGTAATGAGTATATTGTGTAGATTATTGTTATCATTGTCATAATATTTATTATTGTTATTCTTGAGTTTTATTATTATTGTTGTTATTATTAGTATTAGTATTCAGCTTATTCTGTCATAATATAGTGTAATAAATTTTCAAAGCAGATTCTGTAGGGTGTTTATCTCTGAAAATACCCTACAGAAACTGCTGTAAGAAATTATTTCTTAAGAATAGCAGTAAGATTGACAGGAATTTTGCTGCCTTAATATAAGCACAGATAAACAATTAGTGTTTTCTGTACAGAAAAGGCTGCAGTCAAAATAGCAAGCACGATAACTGTATTAATTACTGGTTTAGCTATATGTTAGTACATCTGCTGTCGATCCAGATTTTAGTACTAGAATTCAGTCTTTAGCAGTCTAAAACAGCTCGAAAAAATAATGTGTCTCACAGAGACTCTGGATTTTTTGCATCCCATTTCTTACTTGTTTTCTATTTCTAGAATGTTGTGAAGAAGTGATGGGATTCTTCACCTTTGCAGTTTTGCCTTCAAACAGATACAAACTACTTACATGAAGGTAAGGTGCTTTTGGACAAAGATGACTCTCACATGGAAGATTTTTTACCCTACTGAGAAAGCCAGAGTTTAAGAAACTCTTGTCTCCCAGATCTCCATCTTCAGTCACTTTTTCCCCTTCTTGTAAAACAGTTAAAAAACCCTTTGCAGTAAAGATAATCATACTGTTTGTAAGATGCATTGTGGGTTGAAATTGCCTTTTGTTTCTTTGAGTGTACTTTGCATCTTCCAGGTCTTGACTGTTGTAATATTTTCTCTTTTTCCCTTTTTGATTGAGATCTAAGCTAACACCTTCCAGAAGAATAACTGTGGACTTCTGAAAAAATATATTTTCCTTATGTTAGTTCTGAATTTTACTTCCACCCTCCTCAGTTTTCAATCCTTTTAACTTGTACAGGCTTCTGTAGCAAGCCCGCAGCAATTCCAATATAGATGGGGGGAAGAAAGGATATTCATAAAATTGAGCACATGTCCTTGGAAGGCAGTTCAGTAATACTAGGAAAAATACAATTATTTAGATTTAGATAATATATATGGATCTAGACAAAAGAACTTGCATTTGTACCCAAAAGGTAAGATTTGGCTGCCATAAAGGCACTGTATTTCCCATAATATTGGGGGGGGACAAAAAAAAAGAAGTGTACATGGGGGAAAAACAACAGTAAGGGAACAAAATTCAAGGGGAAAAAAAAAAAAACAAACACGAAAATATGTGTTATGTCCTGTGAAAATTAAAGTCTAGTATAGTCCCAGGTCTGTCTCCTCCTGGCAGCAATGTGCCTGCCAGTATTTTGGCTAGTGCTGTTGGTCATGGTACCTTGCAAAGGTCAAACAAGAAGTGTTTCTTGTCAGCTTCCTGGGCCATGGGGAATTGCAGTAGCACACTGGGAGATTCAGTTGTGGATTCAGGCAGACATGCAGCAATTTCTGAAATCTACTTGAGATATGGAGATAAAATACAGATCTTTGCTAAAGGTAAAGTCAGATTTTCTAAGTTTCTCCTGTACAGACTCTACAGACTCTAAGTTTCACCTGTAATACACAGGTTATCAGGGATGGATCAAAAGTCTCAGGTATCGTACATTAATTTACCTCAACTGAGAAATAAGTCTTTTCTTTTATTCTTTTTTTCCAAAAGCACTTAATACTTCCAGATAGAAACAAAAAGCAAGAAAACTGTAAAGATTTGATTGTTGGCTTTACCATCTCATGGGCTACCAAATCTAATAATTTTTCCTCAGGCAAAACTTCCATTTAAGTTGCTGGGAGCTTTGCCTCAGCAATCACTAAATATTGTCTTCAGGATTTGACTCTTAAGTTTATGTTTGTTGCTGGTTTTCAGTGAATGGGTCTTGCTGAGATACATCACTATCCAGCAATTTAATTCATTTACAGAAAAGTGTAGATTCCACCAAATAAGCTGTATTCAGGCAAGTTATTTTTTTCTATAGCCTTTGTTTGCCCTTAATAGGCAAGCTATCTCTTGCATTACTAAACAGATCGGACTCCAGGAATCTCACGGGAGAGCAGAGCAGAGTGTTGCAGCCCCTGATAGCAAAATTCTCAGCCTCTCTCTTTCCCCTCCCTTTCTCCCCTAGGTTAAGCAGCTGCAAAAAAGCTTAAACCATTCAGTGAGGCAGACCTGCAGCAGGCCCACACTGTACCTGATGAATCTGTCAGTCTCCTTGCACAGCTGTTTCCAAAGACTGTCACTATATTGCTGGGCTTGAAGAGCAGTCTTGCTGGGTTGTCTTTACACAGTCTATACCTTAAAAAAAAATGCCTATAAAGGTCAGAGCAAGGACACTTCTGAAGCAGGCTGCTCAGCTCACACTGGGAAGTTACCTTATTACTTCTCTCTTTTTACCTTGTCATTTAAAAGCAGAGTGAACTTTATACCCTATCAGAAAAATATCTCCAGTGAATATACCTGAAGTAGATGTACTGTCAGGTATCAGGTTGGGAAGGAATCCACAGCTTGACAAGATCCTTCCTGAAGCTAATGCTTAATCCACCTATATTTATTGCTGGGAACCATCATCTTTCCAACAGCTGGCCAGCCTTTGCCTTTGGGCAATATGAACCCACATTTGGGAACTATTTCTATTATTATTTATTATTCCTATAGTGCCATAAGTGTGCATGATGTTTTCCAGACTAATTAAGAAGACAGTTCCCTGCTCCAAGCAATTTCAATCTCCTTTGAACAATAGTTTACTGCTATTGCCCTCCAAGCCAAGCTCTAGTTGTATAATTATGGATAGATAGATAGATAGAAAATGCACAAACAGCTATGGAGATAGCACCACAAGAAACAGAGAGAACAAGACCATTGATTTGATCAGACCGGTTCCTTTCTGAAGAATATACAGGTGTAAGTCTGTCTGGGAAAATGAAACACTTCTCTAACAGGAGAACATTTAGGCCAGCACTGCACATCAAGGAAGAGTAAGCCTCTAGAAATCATCAGGGCACTGAGTTACAGAAATGGAAAATCTGCCCCTTCAATGGAAATGTATGTGGGAATGCTGCATTGCTGCAGGTCAGGGGATAGTGTAGTGGTGTTGTGGGTGTGTGGGTTGGTGGGTGGGTGTGTTTGCAGTGGAGGGGGATTCAGTGGTTTTGGGCCTTCTTTTTGCAAAGCGGGTGGGGCGACTGAAGTGTTTAGTGAAAGGTGTATGGATAATTTTGCACAAAACAAATTTCAGTTTAAAAACAAAACACACCAAGAGCATCCCCCCTCCCCCTCCCAAACACTATAGCTAATCTTATTAGCATTTGATATTGCTGCTTTTGTTCAACCTGAGGAAGCAAGTTTGTCTGAGAGCCACACTTTAATACTTTCATCTCATAATAGAAGATCTACAGGTATGGACCCAAACCAGTGTCGGCTGCCTACTGGTTTAATGCAAATTAGGACATGAATGCTCATGGGAACAATACAGAAATGCTTCCACATGACTTCCTCCCACTGAATTGCTGATATAAGGCCCCTCTACGGGGTATAATACTGACAGCAGGGAAGTTTCCCCTAGCCTCCCCCCATCCTTCCTTCTGAATAAAGTTATTAAAGTAGATCAGACTAATTAACAGTAGCTTATCCCTATTGATTGAACCAATCCCTGTTGTGGAGGTGCTGTAAGAATGCCTCTACTTCGTTGTGAAAAACCTGTGTTAGGGAGGACAGTATAGCTGGTTGTTTACTGATTGGTCTTAAGGATTTTATCCTCCATTCTTTATGTTTCATGGGCATGTTGAAGCCATATGTGAAGGTGTGTAAACATGCACATAGGCCTATCCTTTGCTGAATCATTTTTAGTTAGTGTCTGGATGTCTCGCTAGGGAGAAAGGGAAAAGTATAAAAGTAAACAACAGCCCTTACAATGGCTCTACATGCTTTTCTTTTTTAGTCTTGAATATTTAAAATTGTTAGCATAAAAAGATCTAATGATTTAGTTTAGCTAATATATTCTAAGTAAAATATATTGGGAAATATTAGAAGAAAGCAAAATATTCTTGTTTAAAAATACCAACATAACATTTTAATTGAATTTATTCTAATACCACTACAGTAATAATCTAATTGCTTTAGGCAACATACATCTCTACAATCTGCTTGTAAGTCTGCATTGGTTATAAATTTACACTATGTTATTGCATCTTACACTACTGGCTGTAGGATGATACAAATAGCAGTATATTTTCCCAACTAACAGCTTATTGTGGAACAAAAGAGGAAAACCAATCTGCTTAATGGCATACTAGACTTTTTTCTCCTTTCAAACAGTATCACCAAACTACTTTGATGCTAGAGTATTTTAGCATTTGGGTAATGTAAAACCTCTTTTCTTATCTGAACTCAGAAGTGTAGCTAAATAGATATCCAAGGATATTAAAAAAAAAAAAAAGAAAAAAAGAAAAAAAAACCACAAAACAAAACAACAAAAAAGAAACAGCAAAAACAACCAAGAAACCAAACCAAACCAAAAAAACCCAAGGTTGTTTGTTACAATACGTCATTAGATTTGCCACCCAGAATCAAAACATTTTAACATTTTTCTGACTGCCATATTCCAGCATGAAAATAGCATTTTGATACTCCTTTAATAATAATATAAAAATAATAGATAGGTGATAATCAATAATAAAGCAATAATATAATTTTTTCTTATTCTTTTAAAATTTATTTTAATTTATAACTAGTCAAAATGCTGTTGCTATCTGAGACATGAACTACTTGACTCACAATGGCCATTCAAATTGCACTCCGCTCTCCCATCACCATTATTTATTGCAATAAACCCTGAAGTCAACAGCATTTGGAGGCTGTTGTTGTCCTGGGGATTTTTTTATGTTTGATGGGTGGAATTCACAAGCAAAATGCACTCAGAGTGATAATGAAAAGCTGCCTCTGCTTCATAAGGACTGAGTTTCTAGGCAAGAACTACTTGTGAGCTGGAAAGCCCTGTATGCATGCGGGAGATCATCCTGGGAATGCCTGAAAAAAAACCAAAATTCAGATAGTGATAATGAGCCCTTAAGACTGATGATATCAGTGCAAGGAGGTTCACATCCTGCCTCTGGGGTCTGCACAGTTCAACTCTGGGAAAGGATCCTACCATACTGCCTACCAGGTTAGAGTGGGCTAACAGCTAGCCCGGGTAGCTTTTTATCATGGGGCCACCCAGCATGCCTTTTTTGGGAAGACTGTGAGCTATTTGTCAACCTATGGTTCTTTCACTACTTCATTAATTGCATGTTGTACTGTGGGAAAATGGTTCTGGTGCCCAGATAGGAGACAGAAGGAGGCAGTGGGGTTTGCCCAGCAGCTGGCCATCACAGGCTGAAATCTGGTGAGGCAGGCAAACGTACAGGTAGGAGAACGGTGTCCATATGGCAAGGTAAAGAAAAAAAAAGATTTCACAAACTTAGCATTTTGCCTAATGAATGATACAATGAATTGTGAGGATTTGGAAGCTTGAATGCATTCCTATTTCAGTATTTACATTAGATCAGACCCTTCTAAAAAGGGATTTAATAAGTTTCAACAGTGTGTAATCAGAAAGGCTGCACAAGTCTAAAGACTTGTGTCAAACACAAACTGCTCATATCTAGATCCCATCCTGGTATCTATTCCAGGTACTCTGAATATGGTGTGTTTGCTGATGTTTGCTTGGAAACCCTTGAAGCAGCAAAGTGCTGGCTGAAAATTTGAAGCCATGCATTATTAAAGCCTGCTGAGTCTGACCGCACTGCACTGTTCTGCTGGTTTTGCTGTCACTGCTGCTTTATTAAATTTTGTTGTATTATTGAAGCATTAACAGTAGACTGTGCTGGAAGCTTGTGTTTTACATGGGGCACAAAATGAGCCCAGTCCCTGCTGATCCTCTTCCAGTATTACATTAAGCATGTGACTAACTTCTCTCACACATAGCCCTTCCTTTTGTCCTTACCCCAAGGGGAATATAATCTGTCTAATCCAATGTTTGCCTTATAAAAAGTTCTGTCCCTAGTCAGCCTGTAAACCACAAATCATCTTTAAAAAATTAATCCCTTTACAGTTCTGTTTAACCATCAGAGCAGGCTCATGTTTTAAACTGTTGATGCTGCCTACTGCAGATGAGATCTGGATTTAGACAAAAAGCATGCCTTTAGAAAACCTATACATCTCTGATACAATTTCTCAAAAAGCATGCCTTTAGAAAACCTATACATCTCTGATACAATTTCTCCCTCTTTAGACAAATATGTCAGTCTCTTTCAAAACCACCAAGGCCTCTGCCTAAGTAGCAGGAGAACTGGTCATCTTTGAATTTCATGATCACCTTCTTTGAACAAAGGAGCAAACAAACAAACTTAACAAACAACCCAAAGTAACCAAAAGGAGGGAAATTGTTGGAAAGAAAGAACAGCAGCCAAGCTGGAATGTGTGGACCACACGGCCAGCCAAAGAGATACTGTAAAAAAAAAAAAAAGTCATTCATTTGAGCCTTTACTAGAAGGAAACTTAGGTACTGCAAATTTTGCACAGCCTTATGCTTCCTGTTGAACATTTTAAATGGGTTGAAAGGAATAGCAGACACCTTTGCTTGGATTCATAAATAGGCTCCCACCTCATATTAAAGGCCTTAGTTTAATTTGTTTAATATTCCCACCACTAACGATGCCTATTTAAGACATCCTTTTAAAAGTTTGTAACATTAATTTAATGGAAAAATGCCAATACGGCTCTAAGAACTCTATTAGATTTTCTCCCTGTTAAATTAATGTTACTAACTTTTAATGGATGTTGTAATTAGATGTTATTATTAACGGGAATATTACCCAAATTAAAATCAGACCCCGAGAGAGAGAGACAACTTAGGTTTACAAGTGCATTAAGCATTAGTATCTGGACATTATACATACAAACTGGTGTAGCCAGATGGCCTCCTCTTTGTTTTTCCCCTGTAACCTGCTACAGAACCAGGCACACATAGTTTTGTTAGCACATAATGTCTGCAAGAACAGCACAACTATTAATGCACCCACTTACAAAAGGAAGTGATGGTTTCTCCACCAGCTCTGGAGTAGGAAAGGGGAGCTCCATCTCCCAATTTCACACTCAATTTAAAGGGTCACTCTCAAATCGTCCTGATTGGGTTCGGCAGCTTGAAATTGATTGTTTTGGTTGTAAAGCTTGCTTGCCTTCCTAGCCAATTTAAAAAAAAAAAAAAAAAAAGAAAAGGAAAAAAAAGACTGCTAAGCTACTAGCTTATTATGAGCTGGAGATCGGTGTGAGAAGGAATGTCATGAATTCATAGCTACTGAATCCAGTCTATTTAGGGCATAGGGAAAATGACAGAAGTGCCATTGTTCATGCAAGGTGAGAGAGGCAGTCTTCCCTTTTTCTATTCCACATTTATGGTTCTGGCCCACTTTACCTGAAAAATTTCTGCCATATGGTCCTACCATGTATGTATGGGTTAGGAATTGTGTCTCAGCTGAGGAGAAACAGGACCACTTTTACAAAAAACTTGCAGTTATCTCCAAAGCACCCTCCTGCCAGTTTTAAAATAATTTTTCTTTTATTTCTATGATGGCAGTGGGCCCTACATCAGCCAGTAGGAAAGTTTAAAACAGATAACACAAATTTTCCAAAGGGGTAAAAAGTGAAGTTGCCAACCTTGAACATTTCCTGTCAGTGCTCCCTTCGCATTGCAGATTCTTTCCTCCTGTCAGATCTGCAAAAGGATCGTTTTTTCTAATTTCAGGTCCACTTTATATGTCTGTGTGTTGGTTTGAAGGCAAACCAGCATAAGGAATTAACTACACACGAATATTTTGCTAGAGATTCCAAGTCAGAACAACAATTTAATAGGAAAACTACAATAAAGGCAAAAGTACAGAAACACTGGCTAAAACTGACAAAATCAGACTACAACCTGACACCCTGTTGTAGCAGTCCAGTTAAATGGTGGCTGCAGTCCTGTTGGAGTGGCGGATGTTGTTCCATCGAAGCAGTGATCCTGTAGAAGGGTCTGGTCCTTCTTTGGAGGTCCAGCGGTGGCTATTGAGAGCTCCTGTCCTCTGGGAATCCAGTGGTGGTCCTCTCACAGTATTCTCAACCTCAGATTATATACAGGTTCCTTCCCCAAAGCAGGACATCTCACAATGGAATGATGTGATTCTGTGAGTCATGCTGAGACCCTGATGGCCCATTAGCAGAGATGGTCCTCCCAGGGTGGTTCCTGCTTCCCCAGAGAGTAATCTGGGCTGAGTCATGGAGAAGATAAAGAACACTGCTCCACCCATTTTAACAGCTCATGTAGATGATAGTACAATACCTACTTTTGGTTCCACCTTTGCATTGCAACCTAAGACAATCTGTAATACAGAAAGCACAAATTTCCATGAAAGTGTAAGTTTTGCTTTTTCTTAACATTTTGGGTGCTTGCTAGACCTGCTCCACATAGGTGCAGCAGTTAATATTTTGGAATGTATTGCTTCTGACTCAGAGCTGAATCTACCAGGATAAATATAAATTATGTAATAATTGGTTATTTTCCTTCATAACTGCTTTTTGCCAAAGCACAATATTTTCTTTCCACAGTACAAAAGGATTGTATGTTTTAAATGTGGAGGGGAGGAAGCCAGGAATAAGCATTTCCTTCTTCTGTTTGGGTAGAGCTTTTGTTTTTTCTTGTAGTAGCAGAAAATGAAGAAACTGTGCATGAGCAGCTCACTCTCTCTGGTTAAAGAGATTTTACCTTTAGATTATTTATTCTTTCCTTTAAAAAAGGTAAGTGATTGTTAGCAACAAGTTAACTAGTTAAATCAGAAGGAGGAAAAATTCCAGTTCCAATAAAAGAGCTAGTGTCAAAGAAAGTGTAATTACATCATAGCCATCCTGTTAGGGAAAAAAAAAAGCCTATGTGACCACACCCAGGAGCTCCTCAGTACTTGCCATTGTAAGCCTGGCAGCCATTTTAGTGCTAAACCATGACCCTTAGCTCCCTCTCCCCTCCACATCACTCCCATAACAAAAAAACATTTCCCTTTTACAGCAATCAGCATCTTCCCCTGGCAGACTTCAGAAGTACGTTCTGATGCTGTCCTTCAGTGGCCTTGAAAACATGTGACAAGGCTGAAATTTTTTAAGTGACAAGAACTTCTGAGGAAAGATTTCACAGACAGCAGCAGTTTCCACAGCTCCTTGACCACTAACACTGCCAAATGCTCATGGACATTAATACACTTGGTGCAAATAGGAGTGTGCTTCAAAAAAGGAATTGCATCTCTAGTCAAGTTCTAAAGCCAAAATCAAAGTAAAAAAGTTGTAGTAGTCTTATCACCATAGTATTATTTTCATAGTAAATGACATGGTCTTGCTGTTTCATAAGGAGGTTATCCATGGATATCTACAAGAAAAATTTACTTTAATCTTCTGTAGTTTTTCCATATTATTATTTTAGTCATAGCTGTTAAATATATCACTAAACAGCTGTAAATTGATCAGCATTCAGAAACCAGCCTGAAATGATAGATCAGGTCTTTTTCACATAATTTTTAACTTTCATCTCTCAAGTTTCTGGGTTTTTTTCTGTGAATAGTATGCCAAAGGATTCATCAAATGCCAAATACTGTGTACTCATAAATGCTCAGTAGGCAAACTGCCTCTGCATTCACATAATGGGCTTTATCTTTCCTGCTGCAGTGGCTTTCTATCATGGAAAGGTGGTAGTTGTAAGAACAAAATATGGATGTTTTGAGGAATGGAATAGTAATATTCTTATTTTGAAAATAACATTACTATGTGAGTATTGAACAATATTATATAACTATAAACTTTGCCCTCCATAAACTGTGCACCTTCGAAGGTGCAGGGAGTATGAGAGAATAAATGAAAGCACCTCCTTTGCCTATGATATTTCTATCTTTGGGTATAAACTAGACAATCCTGTGCTGTGGTGGTAGGTTGGTTTAAAACAGGTAAGTTTTTCATTAGTCTTTCATGTTACAGGATATAAATTCTTAGTTGTTTAGTTTTTCCCTCCTAACATTATATCTGATCAAACTACCCCAAGAGTGTTCATGTCTGCAGGCTGGATGCAGATTGCTGGAGGCACTGCATGCTCCGTGTACTCCTCCTGTGCTCCTTCAAAAGCCTCCCAGGCACTGTGATGGAATGGGCTCTGTGCTAGACACCATTTTCAGAAGATCACTCCATACTGTGTCCTTCAGGGTGTTTGGTTTTCTGCCACCTTTGTCCGAATGTGCATCTGTCATACCAGAAAAAGGTGGTGTGTGTCTCCATTGCGAGGAAGCTGTGCTTCCATCCACATGATGGGAGTGGAGATACAGGTACTAGATCCCCCTGGGCCAAAGCAGTAGGGATAAGTGTGCCATGATAACCTGTCTAAAATGCAGGTGTGCCCATGTAATGAGCACCTGGCACATAAGCTGCAGCCACTTGACTGTTTGCTGTGTGATGAATGAGTATCCCACAGTGTGACTATGATATACTTGTCAAGAGGGTCCTTACTGTCTGTTGGACATTTCTCAACTTTGCAAGTTTGCATTAATTGCAATGTGAATACAGGCTGCTTTTTCTTCCCTTCTACACCTTACTGGGGAATAGAAAAACAGAAAGTGATGGAAATAGGAAAAATATTACAGTGGGGGCCTTCTGCTCTTTTTACCTTTGCCTCCAAATGACAAGCTGTCTACAAATCTTTTGCCATGCTTTTTACTTCCTCTAGCTGTCTATCTCCAAAGTGAAGAGAGATTTATGTGGGTTGTAAAGTGAACCTAGATAAATTTCTTTAAACTGGGTGACCTCTGACCCTACCTCATCATATCCCCTCCCTTTTCACTCAAAACCAAATTCCTCTTGACTGGAATGAGAGTAAGTTCACCTCCTCAATTAATTAAGTCTGTTAACATTATGTGACGTTAGATTGCAAGTAAAATGTGCAAAGATCAAAAGGAGCCAGTCAGCATGGGTGTGGAAATCAGTGTGATTGGAGCATCCCCCTCGTTTGACTCAGGCTCGGAAAGCATGGGAGGAGGTGATTTCTAAGAAGTGATGCTGTGCAGACCCCTTTCACTACATCCTCCATTTGCACGGATTCAGGGAGAGGACATGTGCAGAACTTCAGGGCTGCCTCATGGACTACCAGGCATTCTCTGTCAAGGGTAGCAACTAAGAGCTACAGCTCAGAGAGCAGGGGGAGATATCATCCAAGGCACAGCAGCAAGAGCCAAAGCTAATAAACACACCAGTATCTGAAGAGGATACTGGTGCTCCAACTTGATCATAACTCAAAAAAAAAAAAAAAAAAAAAAAATTACTAGTGAACAGTCATGCTTTGAACCCACAATATTCTTGGAGAATTCAGTTATTGGGAAGAGGAAAATCTCCCCATTTCATCTAAATTACCATTTAAAATAAAATACCCAACAGAAAAAATATATATGCAGGTAAAAATCCCTGAACTCATAGGACTCTGGGACACTGAATTGTTGGTCTTCATGGGATAGACATTAGCTTTTCAGCCACCTTTTTTTCCCCTCACTGAAACTAAATGGTTGAAAATTTTTGTTCAGTCTTATGTCTTCCAGTTTTGTGCTCATTCATACATACACAAATCAAGAATTTTGTGAGGGAGACCAGAAGTCAGCAAAGTTAGCTCTGATCCACTTTGAGCACTTGTGCTTCTGTTAGAGCCAGCATTTATAGTGCCTGAAAGAATTCCATTTTTTTACTGTAAAATTGATGAGTGAAATCACAAGCCCGTTGGAGCAGCATATCAACAAATCTGGGTAGTGAAGAGCTCAATGCTGCTGTGCTAAGTGCTCTGCTCACTATAGGTGACGACCATGGACTCTGAGAATGCAGGAACATGTCTTCTCCTGCCAAGGACCAGCTGACACCCATGGAGGCACTGAATGGGAAAGGCTGCATGCACCGAAAGGGAGGAAGTTTATAAAAAGATTTTTGTTTTCCTTCATGCTGTGACCTAAGTAACGTCACAGTTTAAACATTAAACTCGAGGTCATTAACTTGTCACAATGATTTCTAGTTTAAAACTTTATCGTAAAATTAGAGTTAAGAAGGCATGAAAAGGCTCATTACTTGATATTATAAAGCTTGCTGAAATGTAACCCTTTTCATACTTTATATAGCTAGAGATACTAATATTTAGTTTTATTGTTGAAACTGCATGCATCATTTAAGCCAGAGACCAATCCACATCATACCTAAAAGATGAGATTACATAAAAAAATGTATTTCCAATAAAGTAAAATATTGGGGGGCTGTTCCTCTTTTGCTAAAAATCAAAATATTGTGTAAAATTATGGTTTGTACCTAGAAAATGTAGGAAAAACAGGTGATTGTGTGGTGCTCATTGAGCTGCAGCCTGATGCCTGCAGCAGCTGAATTACACAAGACAATTGATCATGTCTCAAGCATCACTTTAAAACGGGCATGATTTAAGCCACGTCCAACATAAACCCTTGACACTCTTGTTATATTACTGCCAGTTTCAGCTTTAAAGTAAGTGAAATTACTTGATTTCATTTTAATTAAAAATCAGAATGCTGCACCATTCCAGAGCCAGTAAAATTCATTCCAAATTTTGACTGAAAGTAATAATTTGCATTGTCTTTGTGTTTTAATCTCCTTCTGAGTATGATGTTTTTATTTCAGTCTTAGTACTGACACTTTCAACCAGTTTGGTTGAATTAATGATTCTTATACACAAAACATGGTATATATAACCTATCTCATATTTAAAAGAAAATGGCTGATAACAAAAAGTCAACCACAATGTGCTTTTTCTTAGTTAGGACAATAATTTTGAAAACTGGAGATTGCCAAAGGAAATGAGCTGCAGTATTGGCCTTGTTAGTCCCTATCACTCTCCCCATAATTACCCTTTCTGTCCCAGAGTATTGAAGGTTTTGTTGAGAAATATCTGGATTCCAAATGAATCACTTACTTCAGTCTCAAATCGCCTGTAGGACAGCAGCATCCCAGAGCAGTGGAGGTTTATGCCTTTGCTGTTTGAGAAAGAGATGATAATTTTCAGCATGTTTGTGCCCTGCACTCAACAGTTTGTGAGGTACATTGCTAGTGTGGGACAAAATCATCACTTTTTTTTTTTATTCCTCCAAGCAAAAGTTGTACTTATGGGTTGGTATTTAATTGGTTTTTATTACCTGGTATCCAGTGTTATGAAGGAAAAACAATGTCAATTCAGAAATCAAAAGAGAAACAGGTAAATTATTGAGTTTTTTTCTTGTTCTGATGAATTATTCAGACTAGTGGGAAGAGCTCTATTCAGCAAATTTCTTGATTGTCTTCTGCAGTTCAAGTTTATAAAGTAAATGCTTTAAAAACTAAAGTGTCCTTTTAAATTAGAAAGAGACCATGGTGGTAATAGGTCATTATTTTTAGTATTTTTTCTCAATATTTGTATAAAGGCAGCAAAGTAGTTACTTCTTGAATATTATTCTATCATCTGAATATCAAGATGTAGTGTCTGCAAATACTGAAGTCCTACTGTATTCTTACTAGAGAAGAGGAAGATTCCTTTTCGTACTTGTAAGGAAGCAAGAAGTCATCACTCTAAGCAATGGGAATAATGTCTATTAATATAAAATGTATATTCAGACACCAATTCACATATCTTTTTTTCTAATATGTCCACTGATGCTTTAAATATTATTAGAAGAGCAGCTACAAAATGGTGTATTTCAGGAACATAACGACTTCAAATCACTCTCGGTAAGGCTAAAATAAAGTCATCTTTCCCTTTGAATATAATAAGGGTTTGATTGCAACAAGGTTTAGGAATCTTTACCTCTAAAGAAAAAAAATCCAAAAAGCTGTTAAAATAAAACAAAATACTTAAAATGAAGGGATGTATGGATTTACTTTGCTATGCTATGGTATTATTTTGACTATACTTACTTTCATTGTACCATGAACAAAATTTAGATGCCAGATGGCTTTGTTCTGTGCATGCAGTGTCGACAAGGCTGGTAAATATCCACTTGATTATTATAGTGTATTAATGATAGATAAAATGAAAAATAATTCTTTTACATTTCAACTGAACCTTGAAATAGCATTTATATACTTATATAGTGACATCTAAACTTCAGAATAAACATTAATCAAGACATTATTATTAATTATTAGCTATGAAAGAGGACATATCAAAAAATAAAAAATGCTGAAGGCGATACACTGATACACACCACCTCTGTTCCACACTTATGAGACCAAGATTGGCAAAGCGCTGGAACACACTTGAAACTAAGTTGGAAATAAAGATTTATTTCAGCCCATAATTGAGCTGGACCCTTGCAGGAAGAGTTGGACCCTTCTTAATTCCTTTCAAAATTTCTCATTACACCAAAGAATTGCACTGTGATGGAAACCAGTGAACTGTCTCTGCAGCAGAAGTATTTTCTAAGTGTAAAGCAATTTATTGAATATAAGCTTTTCAGATGTTCATTAGCTTTATTGTATCTTCCTGCTTATAATTTTCCCAAGTTTGCAGAGTTCAAAATGGAAACTACATTTGGTGTCACATTACTAGCAGTTTTATGCACAAACACAGTGAATTAACTGTTTTGTGATAAATCAATGTAATGGTTTCCACTATAAATGTAATTGGTATTTTTTTAACAGTAACTAACACTTTATAATACAGTATTTCTATATATAGCAAACAGTTCTAGGGACTTAATTACACAGTGACAGAGACTGTAATGTTCTCACTATGTAATTTTAAAAATTGTTTTTAACAATATGGAGTAGTTGAAATTTGTCAATTGAGGAGTGACAAAAAATGGTTTTTGACTGTAAATGCAGTGCTTAAATTGTTGTTTTACCAGTAGACTTGTCACCTTGGTACACTTGGATGTCATAAAAATATTTAAAACTGTAAATTCAACTGTTAAATCTGATAGGAAAATTATTATTGGTTAGTATTTATTACAGATTTTTTTTGGTGAAATGAAAGAAGAATGAAAAATTAGATGATGACATAAAAATTTTGCATTTAAATTGTATTTTGGGAGTTGCCTTAAGTGTATGGCAATTAACACCAATGGAAGTATTGCCCTGAAAATTATATGATTTTACATCAAAGAATTATTAAAAAGAAAATCTTAATGTTTAGTATCCCACACAAAGAGAAATAGAGTTCCTTCTTGTGCCTAAAATTATGATTAAAATTAAAAGCATTTTTAAAAAATGGTATTAACCTCTACCACTGCAATTGCAACACTGACTGAGTAAATAATTATTCACTTGCATATGTAAAATCTTGGACTGTAACTGAAGAAGGGAAAGCACTCAGGAGACTGCTATGGAAGTAAGCATGAGGTGTCTCTTGACACCTCTTATGTCCAATAGTGCTGCAAGGACTGTACCACATTGTACTGCAGTGATGTTCAGGCAAACCATGGGCCATGAACATATGTTTACACCTGTTATGGCTCATCAACATCAAATATCAGAGGCTTTTGAGGCTTAGGTAAACTAAAGATTCCAAGCACAGAAAATAAATTTTAAAAAAAACCAAAAACCTGTGGGTTTTCTGTCTGGGATAAATCCTATTGCTTCATAAGGAAAAGTGACGATTGCTGATTGTGCACAAAAGTGTCCAGTGGGTTCCTGAGCCTCTCCCTGTGCCAAGCACAGTGTGCCAGTGTTTGTTGGAAAGGCGTCAGGGAGAGGTGTAAAGGAAAATATGTGGCACTAAATGCACTTAAGTGCTTGCTGACTGAAGGTGAAAAAAGCAAAGCAACATTTGAAATGAGATGAGCATAGAGGAAAGGCAGAACTAAACACAACCTGCAGTCCTCTTTGGGGGACTGCAACTCCATTTCTACACACTGCATTATTTTGATCCTTTACACTAATCTGCAGGCACTGCCACTGCTTGTTAGTTAACTCTCAGCCAGGGTGTCATAAGTGAGGTGGCATGTCTCTGTGTTCATTGCAATGCCATACATCATGGACAGGGGACCTTAAGGGCTGCCATAACAATTACACAGTTTATTGCTCAGTGCTAGAGATCAGAGTTTGCAAAAACAGAGGAAATATTCGACCCACTCTGGCTTATCGGTCTATATCAGCGGTCAATTCCTATGCAAGTAAATCCTGCATTGCCACTTTTGCCGAAGCTGCACAGGAACTAGTCTGATCTGTGCTAAAAGAATGTCCATAGCCATGACATTTGGATTTAATGAGAGCAGTGCCTTCAAACAGAGGGTTAAACTGAGGGTTATGCTAGCCTCTACTCTCTCAAATGAACACAAAAAAATGTCTGAGGGCCAAAATTTGCTGCCAACTACACATAAACAACTCCAAATGACTTCAATAGGAGTTTCCTGTGTATCCAGGAGCAGATTTTAGAGCTAAGAGTATGCATCAAAGTCTAAATAGCAAATGTTAGTGAATTGACATTCTGTTTATTCATTATTTTCAAATGTCGATAGTGGTTTCTCTGTCTAATATAAAATGATTTGGTTGTCACATTTTTAATGAAGGTTTTTAATTACTCTTGATATACAGTATTTTATTGGTTGTTTTGCACAGTTGCTTTTGTGCATTTAACCAAATCCCCTGTCTATAAGAAAACCTGCCTAGCTCAGGGTTTTGGTCAAACACAGCCTTTGTCATTGCTTTTGTATGGATAGTGCTTTCAACCTTTAACAGAATTCAGAAAAGGGAGGACCTACGTTAGACTTGTGTATAGATAGAGGAAAAATGGACTTTGTTTTACTGGAAGATGCATCTTTAGTTGCCTTTTGGTAAGAGTAGGTATGGCTGTACTGAAGTATTATATGAGTCACTACCTGGCATTTTTTGGAGGGTGTTGCTGTTTTTAAAAATTATAAGCAGAAGGGCTAAGTTTTGTCAAAAAATGAGAGGGTCTGTGGCTTACAGTGACTTGGGAATGGGGAGTTTGGATCAGTCCTTTTGTTACTTTAAATGTCCAGGTTTGATTCCCATGGAAATCAAGCAATGGAGCCTGGAAACCATGGTACCCTCAGATCTCACAGGCCCGTGAGCTCTCAGGTCAGGGTTCTTGCATGCATTTCACCTGGATCACTGCTGAACATGGCACAGAGGGTTTCAGAAGGACATCCATACATTGGAGGTACTTGCATATCCGTGAACTGCTGTGGGCCTGAGGAATAAATTACATTTATGGGCATTTAATTTCAAACAGTTAATGTTTAAGTAGGGAGCAGCAGGGAAGGAGCAAGCTCTGAGAAGGGACTGACTGAGTGGGGAGGGGCAGTAGAGGATACCGTCATCCCTTTTCCCCCACTTATGACCATATAGAAAGGCTCCAATTTCTTCAGCCTTGATAATTTTAAGAGCCACCTGTGTTTGTGGTCCAGGTCCAAAAGGATGGAGTGACATATCCATTCCCAAAGCCAAAATATGAGGAATGTCAGTCTCTCAGTGGTTGTATGAAACAAGCAGTAAGTGACTTTTGGAAAATTAAAATAATTGCATTTTTCTTTTTTTATTCAAATGTACATATGAATGAAGGCAATGCATGCAAGTATGTATGAATGAATATATTACAGAGAAAAATGAAAGCAACGTGCAGGGACTAGAAAGCAACTTGACACTTTTTCTGGTGGCTAGTTTCTTACAGCCTAGATAGATATCTCAAATATTAATCAGCTTTTATGTTTCAAATTCTAGTGTTCTTCAATTGCCTTAATACAGAAAGTCTCCTACTTTGGTATCATTGAAGGGCTCACATGTAACAAAAATAAACACATTAAATAAATAAATAAATAAACCCAATCTCCTAGGTACTAATTTGCCATGGATTGTATTTAAGTCCTCATCCATTATGTGAATTAGAAGTGAAACAAACACTGGCATCAATACTCTATTGCAGCCAGACCAGCCTGAGATCCAAGTGAGTGTGTGTCCTGGACAGTTTGTATTGATGCTGTCCTGGGTATCACGCTCATCAATAATGGAAATAATTGCATTTTAATAATTAAAAAACCCCCATCATTTTCACAGAGGTAGAAATGATGACTTTGTTCCCTCCCTGCAGTTTATCTACCTTCTAATGACAGGAATGATTCACTGAGCAGCTCATTTATGAACACACAAATGCACACAAAGAAATCTGCTTTTATTCAGGTGAAAGAGTATCAAATGTCCCTTAAATATCAACTTAGCAATACACAGCATCACAAACTTTGAAATAAAAGGTAAAATTTATGGAAGAGTAGCCGCTGCCCTCCTGGGCCAAATTTTGTTACTGTCCTGATAATGGGTCAAGTAATGAAAGCTCTTATTCTGATTTTTTGTTTTGAACTTTTTGAAATTAATTTGATATTCCAACACATGTCTTTTTAAGATATTTGCTTAATAATGCAATAATGTCTTGCTGAACACAGAGTCTGTACAGCATTTTAATGTGGAACTGGATAAAAGATTTTTCTGTTAGTTGTTACGATCTTTTTGTTTTGTAGTTCTTAGTCCCTTATTAGTTTTCTCTCTCTCTTCTCTCTCTTTTATTTTTCTTAATTCTTTTATGTACATTGTGGGTAGAACTATCTGGAATCTGTTTTGCAGACTTTGGTCTGTTTTGTGTAAAACTAACAAAATCATGATATAAACATGATAATAATCTAGACCTGAGTTACCTTCTCACTGTTTTTTTTCTGCTAGACAAACATTTAGAGTATTTTGTCCAGATTGCAGCCTCTATCTGGGATTTTGAAAACCAGGAATATCCCTAAATGATATACCCAAATGTCTTGGAGACACAAATTCCTGGGAGTGAAAAATAAATAAACTACTAGAAATTAAAGAAGAGTATCATAAAATTCACTTTACTCTCTGGAGACTTTGTTATGTTGATTTAAGAAACTGCATAATGAGGCATGAGTAGATTGTCTCTGCAATAGCCAGTGTAGTTTAGACTCTTGCTCTCTCCTTTTTCACTACAATCCTGATTCAAGAGGATGTGCTTAAGATTATGCTCAACAAAAAAATAAGCATGAAACTCAAATCAGACACCAGTTTTAGAAGCTTATGACTCTCTTCTTTCACATTGCTCAGTAGTATCTGAATAAATGTTTAGTGAAAACTCCTTTAAAAATGTGTGCTCGAATTTCCCACTGAAATGGCAGGTTTTGAGATGTTTGCCATTTTTCCCCACATTTGCAAACAAGTATATGTTTTATAAAATATTCACAAACTCTTTACACGACAAATCAAAAATTTTATGGCAGGACTATCCTAAAGATAACTTACTTCCTATCTCTTGCAAAAGTGAACACAAAAAGCCAATACTCTTGCTAGTCCCAACAAACAGAAATAATCTGCACACCTGCCTAAGCTAAGTGGATACATAAATGTTTTGGTACCTCAGGTCTTTAAAAACATATGCCTCTGGGCAGTATTTGTTTGTAAATTTGTTAAGACCCATATAAAAATGATGCATATAGAAAAACATTACATATGTGTAAAAAAATAAGATGGTCTTTGTGTTAGAATATTTTTTTTCTTAGATGCAAAAGCAAAATCTAGGTGAACAAAGCCTATTCATCTAGACTGCTATAAAGCCTATGCTGTGGCTGTATAATCTATACCAAAATTTCAAGTAGGCAGTTAAGATTTTAAATCCTTATTGAGATTAAAATTAGGAGTACCAGATATCAACACAAACATTCACTCACAAGCAAAGGATATTCTCTCTCTGAGCAAAGGATGTCCTTCCATTATGTCAAAATGAATAACCTAAACCCTTTTTTGTTTCTTTACACTCGCTGTTTAGCTTTGTGTCATACCTATTTCTTTCTTAAAGCTACTTAGCAGATTAATTCAGCAGAAATAAGCGCCTTATTGTTGATTATATAAATGATTCAGGATGTTTGACATATTTAATTTGACAGAATGGCACAAATTGCAGCCTGACCCTGCGCTTTGCTAGTCCATATGCACCAGGACCACCTCTAGGATCATTAAAAGTTTGGTTAATTCAGTAGCACTTTGCACTGGAGAGTTTCACTGCGATGATTAGATAGCAGCAGGCCCTTCCCTCCCAGCCCAGCTTCTCTTTCAGATTGTAGTGAAAGTGAACAAATAAAGAGAGGGGGGGGAAAAATGAAAATACCTGAAGAGAATAAAGAACAAGGGTGATGGGGTAAGATGGATTACTTGAATTTTCCACCAATCACTGAACAACACATTGGCTAAAGCATTGATTGATGAAGTATTTAAGTCGTCAATCTCACATCACAAGCCTTTTTACAAATGGCTGCAGAAAGGGGCTGACATCGAGGTGGTATCAATGGAAGTTGGCTTTGCTACAAAATATAAGAAAGACCTCTAGTCTGCAATTTGCTCTCTCACAAGACGTTCAATAACCACTTTCGACGGTCACTTTGCCAGCAAATGTTTCACTTAAAATGTCGGTATTCTTTACTCAGGACTGCTGTCCACCTCTGAATTTATAGGCCTTTACTAAGGGAAGATTTACTTTCCTTTAGTTTTCAGTCAGATTATTTTTCCCCCATGTAGACTGCTTTTCAATTTACATGGAAGTTTTCTTGGTGGGAACTTTTTTCTTTTTTTTCCTGTTCCTTAAAAGAATTGCAAACAGTTGTTGTCTCTTCAGATATGTTTTAAAACAGTATATCAGTCATTGCCAGAAATCTGTGTTTGATTGAGAAATCAGCTTGTTCTGGCTTTTTATTTCATTCCACTCCTACACTTTTCTTGTTCATTGACATTAACCTAAAAATGCACAGGACTTTAGTTTATTACCTGCAGAAGCTGTTGGTGCACAGACAGGTCTCTACTTGGTTAGCATCAGCATCAGCACCAGAATCACACTATTTGTTCCCTGAATTCCCCTCTTTCAGAGGAATATGATAAATGTAAGGAGTAGCTCATATCAAGGGAAAGACAGACAAGCAATTCAGATTCTATGAAGGGAAAAGGAAGAAAAAAAAGCCAACAAAAGAGAGTACATACCCCAGCATGAAAGAGCATCTTGATTTCAAGTTTTCTTTCAGGAGTCGTTAATATTTTATGAGACCACACAGAGTGTTCCTCCAGTGACATTTTTCTAAATAATGTAATGTGCAGTAAAGTATCAGACAAAGGGGAGGAGGAGGGAAATTGCCTTGTTTAGATTAAAAAGAAAGAAAGAAAAAAAAAGCATTTGAAGTCAAGCGTTCTCAAGGTTGGCTGCTGTCTGACTCCAGAGCCCCAGTCTTTTGTAGGGTCAATACTTACCAGGGGAATGGTGCCCAGGAATAGAGAATAGTCTAAGTTTTTATTCTTTTTTTTTTTTTCCCCATCCTACTTGTTTTCCTTTCTTTTTCTTTTTTTCCTTTTTTTTTCTTTAGAGAACCTAAATGTGTTCTACAGACTCACTAGGCTCCTTACTCTGTATCAATAAAAAGAGATTGGACAGGGAATATCTACAGAAAAATACAAAAAGCACAGTGCCTCCAATTTTCTTCTTTCCTGACTCTCTCATAGATGGGAGCTTTTCTTGGAAAAAATTCTGATCTAAAGCTCTGGGTCTAAGCAGTCTTAGAGCTTCAGAAAATCTGTGGGTAACTTAGAGAACAGGTCCAAGATTTCACAGGTCTGTCTCCCAGCACTGCAGTAGTTGACAATAACTCAGAAGTCCTACTGTAGACCAAACTGAACCATCTGAACCAAGATTGTTGTTACAAACAAGAGTCCAAACAACCAAGATTACTCAAGTTTTAAGGTTTTGGGTCACACATCTCCCTGTTCTATTTCAGGACTTTCACTTTGAAGAAGTTACAGGCTTACACTGAGAAAGTGAGTGACAATTCCTCAGTTAAACCATTTTACTTTGCCAAAAGCAGCAGGCTAAAAGCATTCATGTAAGAGTGGAATTGACAGGTTAGTAATTTGGTAGCTTGTAATTTCCCAATCTATGTTAGCTCAGAGGTCTTGGTGATTTATCCTGGTCTCTTAGAATATTGAATTTCAGAAGAATAGAAATAAATATTCTGGAGTTGTTTTATTTTTTTCACACTTCCAACACTAGTGGACCTTCCAGAGGTATCTTTCTGTCAGTCTGTGCTTAGATGTACAGAGAAGCCTTGACACAAGTTCTTTGACATCTGCACAATATAAGAAATATCTGTATGCTGTATGAATCAGCATAGAGCTACTTACTAAATAATATTGTTTATAAAAGACTTATTTTAGAATATAACAAAACCTAGGTGACTAGATAATTGAAAAAGTAACCATCAAAAAGCACAACTTGTATAACACAAGATTGAAAAACTTAGGTTTACTTTCACTTTAAATAGGCAAGAATCTAAATTCCATTGAATTGGAATAGATAAGCGAAACCTCTCAGCAGCAAATTGTTTGTTCTTCCCTGCCCTTGAACTATTTAGACAGATAGAAGTTAGTGGGCACCACCCTTGTACAAACCTATTGTATGGGACCAAAGTGGATATCATGTGCTGTAGCAGGACTGTGTAGAGTGAATCAGGCAACTTACACAAAGCTGCAACTAAATTTATTGTATTAAATAAGAATCCAGCATGCCACTGCAGTTTATGTGAGCAGTTAAAATGGTTTGCCTCTTCCCCTTACATGACAACGTAATCAATGGGATAAATCACCAGCTGGCAGAAATCCTACATTTGAAATATCTCACACATTTCCTATGGCACAGCAGAAATCTTCCTGTGAAAACAGAAGACCAAGGAAGTTGATGAAAGGCATTTGTGTAACTGCTGTTGCTGAGGATTGTACCCAAGTTAGGAGTTAAATTGCACAAGCTTTGATCCTTCAAACAGACAAAATACATGTAATCTGATCCTAAGGTACGCAGCAATATAGCATTGGATATAGCAATTACATAATTGCACCCCACTAATGTGAATATGCATATGCCTATCTTCACTAATAGGATTAGTTAATTGATTTAATTGTTCTTTCTAGTTCTGCAAGTAAAGACACACTTATATGTTTACTTTCTAACCATTACATTCACCCTTTTCGTCTTTGTTCCTCCCTTCCTACTTGTTTCATTATTTTACTTGATAGTGAGTGGCCTGCTGAAATCTCATCCACTCCCACTTGTATTTATTCATCTTTGCTGTCATTCCTCAGAGTATTAAGGGTGAAGACAATTCCTTTCCACCTGAGCACTTTTTAGGTGTTGCTGCAAATGCCACCCTGGTACTACCAAAGAGCATATATTAATTGGCCCTACATCACTCTTAGAGCTTTGATAGCCTGGGAACTATTGAATGGCTCTCTAGTCAGAGCAAGTGTAGTTTTTTAAAAACTATTTCCATTAATTTTCTCCCCTATAACTACTCAATAGTAGTGATGAAATAAATAAATATATTGAATCAGAACCTCACTTCACTGGGTCTTAATTGGTGTGTCTTGAGTGAATCTATGCCAATGTGTAATGAATCTATATTGCTTCTCACAGATCTCATCCCAGCTACTGTATCTGACATTTTTGCTGCAACACACTGAGGTAGAGTAGACTACATGCCTGCTTTTTGTAACTGTGGTTTTGTTTAGTTGGCATGTTAAAAAACAATCAACTGTGTATAATAAAAGCTGTTTTCCTTTGGAACTGTTTTAAATGCAGATGTCATCACAATAACTAAATCTGACCATTTTTGTGAAGCAGGTCAGACAATTTCTAATGAGAGGACACCTGCTTAAGAAAGGAGGTGGGGAGGGAAAGTAATCTTGTGTACCCACTGCAGTTCCATTGCAGATCAAATTTGCACTAAAGCTGATAAGGTTGCTAGAACCAGAGAGGTTAAAGTAGGCAACTGAAATACTGCATTTCCAGCACCTGAGTTATTTGAACCCACAACTGAAAGTACATACACCAAGAGCAATGAAGTATTTGCTTGATACGGATTTCAAACATCTGTGACACCTTATTATTGTATATTCTTAATATTGTATATTTTATATTGTATATAAAACATTTTCTTTACTAAAGTGAATTTGATAGAGCTTTGACCTACCTCTTCCCAAAAATAAGCTCTGAATTTTGCCTTGACAACAAGTGAAAACACAGATCATACCTCCCTTTTTAAACTGATGTGTTTTAGAAGAAAATATGAGGACACCCTACCTGTAAGAAGATAGTAATGAAATCAATTTTTTACTTAATTCTGAGTTAATTTCTGTCCATGGGCAGACCTTATCTTTTTAAAACCACATCAGCTAAAAATTTCAAGGCCTGAGACCTATTTTGAAATGTGCAACATTTTTTCTGAGACACACTTTTTTTTTTTTTTTAATGAGGAATTAATAAAAGTTAGACATGCAAATACACTATAAATTACTTGGGTTGTTATAACCTTATGTATAGTTTTTCCCACTGAATATAGTAACGTGCTCTGACTGTTAACTTTCAACTTATTATGCCCCATTTCTTGACCAATTATAAGAGAATGGTGATTAGGCAGTTCATAATTTGACTAGAGGGGTGATTAGGGCCTATTTCTGTTGACTTCACTCCGGGTACAGTAGGAAATAATAATAAGAAATCACATAATCAAATTGTGAGCCTTAAGTTATTGACTGTGAGCAGACAGGAGAAGGTTTCACACACCCCTGAAACTTTGATCTTTCCCTGAATCTGTCTGCTTGCTTAAGTTTGTCTTGAAGGGCAAATCAATGTCAAAAATAATTAGCATAACATTAATTCCTTCACTTCTCTCACCTATAAGATGCATTTATCAATTGCATGAGCAGACGTATTTTTATACCTTGTCTACCTTCCCAGACTTACTTTTCTTATAGAGCAAATATTTCAGAGCCAAAGAGCTGGATTCAGGCTCTTTTGGACACCATCAGGCACTTTTCCATAAGCTTTGGCCATGAAAACCAGACATATCTCTGTGGCAGGTCCAATCTTTAGAGTTTTTGATGAGGTTTCAAAGAAGGAGACTTTTCTCTACAGACGAAGTGGAAGAATGAGGCTGTCCTTCAGTTCTGTTAATATACAGCATGAGAAAAAGAACTTTCTTTGTCTGGGAACAACTTCCTTTTCCTAGCAGTTGACAACTCCAAACACAAACACTTTGAAAATACGGGAGGAGTATATGGCCTAATATATATGCCAGACCTGGATACAACAGCCCAGTAATGGCTCTAGGCCACTTGTTCTTTCCTGATGTGAAAACACAGCACTTTAGCTTGAGTCTCTGGCAGCAGGAAGCCCCACAGGCTGGGGACAGCTATTTTATGTACTGTGCATATGAGGAGGAAGCATTATGTTTGGTACAGGGGAGCTGCTGAGGTTTTTATACTCTCATTACTAGAAAGCATTTCTGTGTACTTTTCCCTGTGTTTTTATTAATCCATTTCATTTCATGCTGTCTCCCCTCCCACATCTCTAACAGCTGCTCACACAATATCTCACCTACAGTTTGAGAAGACACAGTAGGGAGATCACAGTATATATTGTGTTATACTCCTGGACGTACCATCTGCCTTCTCCTCCTGGACATTTTTGCAACCGACTGTTTACAGCAACAGAGGGTCTGGCTGCTTGAGGCAGATCCTTTGCAATGAATGTCTTGTAAATGAGTGAAAGTTAAAAGGAGCAAGAAGAAGAAATCATCCTTCTCTAGTTAAAACACTTCTGCATGGTTACCAAATATCTTCTGTTTTGATTAAAAAAAAAATAAGATGCAATGTAATTTGTACCTGGTTTTATAACTTCACCTCAATTTTTCTCTTCCTGGTACTGGAAGAGGTGGGAAGGTATGTAGCTAAATACCACAAGGAATACAGTGGCAATGCCATTTATTCTCGGACCTGAGCACAGCCAAACCCTCATTCCTGCACACAGCCCCCAGCCCTTCCCCCCTCAACCACTGCCATTGACAGTAAGGAGTCAATAGCAAAGGGCTTGAAATGTCCATTCAGTGAGACAAACAATGCCTGGATTGTCAGTTTAATGAGAGATCCCTCTGGGTGTTTGGAGCCCCTCAAACCAAGTGCACATCTCTGTGTTCTCAGTTTATCAGAGCTGCTTGGTGATGACACCACCATGTCTTCTTATGTTCACAGCACCACTCAGTGACCTACTCCACACTGTCATCATTCAGAAACTACCTTCTGCCATTCTCATCTTCTGTTGAGGAAAACAATACTTAAGGGAGCACAGGACTTGTGTACCTAAATATGAATGCACCTCATCACAAAGCTTTGGAACAGCAACAACATTAGGAGATCTGCTTTACCCCCTTCCTTCTTCATTTAGTTCCAGTCAAAAAGCATTGCATGAGCCAGTGGTTTAACCCCTGGATAAATGGACTGACTGGTTGGTACATACATAATCTGCAGCTGGGGACCCTCTAGTGGGGCATAGTTTAACTTCTGACTCATACACCCCATTTTCTTTCCCACAGAGTTTGTGAAGTGAGTCACATAGGTGGGTGCCCAGTTTGTGTTGGGCAAATGACGCCAAAGTACCTGTGTATGCACTGAGCAGAGCCAAGAGGTGAGAGGTGAAAGTCTGCCTCAGCTCTCTCCAAACTGTTGATTCATGCAGTGAGCAGACAGAGGGAGGCATCTCTGTGCAGCTGTACCTAGGGCTTTGTGTGAAAGACTTTTAGGATATAGTAGAATTAAAAAGTATTAATAATATAACATCTTCCTACAGCTCCAGGAGCAAGGAACTGCATGTGGAAATGCAACAGCTTTACAGACCCTGCATCATAGTGGAAAACAACTTAAAAGATAAAGGTTACAAATATTATTCCCAAGCACCATCCTTTATGACATGAGACTGTCTGGACATAAAAGGAGGCAAAGAATTTTCAATTCTTTCACCAAGAAAATATCAATGAAATCATTATATCTTTAGTCTATATGGTTGGTATTTTTTGAAACATTCCCTGTCACTCCATGAAGGCATCAATAGACGTTAAATTGCTTTATACCTGCTTGAGACACTTATTTCTTTATTTGCACTGCAACAATTGGTTGCAACAATCAATAATTTCCTAGAATTCCTTTTGTGAGCAGAACAATAGATAGGAAGTAATTTTTACAGCTGATATTTAGTCAGAGACCAGTTCACAGAAGGAATTACAGCTTTTTATTGTTTGCTGCTGCAGCGCTATAAGATTGTTGCCATTTTTTGTTTTAAGATGGATTGTGGTTGTTTTCATGAACACTCAGGGTCGCAAGTATTCAGTTGATGTCCTGTGATGCCTAGCAAGTGCCGTGTATCTGAAGCTGTTTGCTTGCCACTGAAGAAAGATTTATGTCTTCAGCCATGTAAAGTGAAATAGCTGCATTGTGGAGAAGAAGGCAAATGTTTGCTTGTTCAAGTTTGGCTCTTATTCATCTCCCAGCTGACTAAATCCATGAAGATAAACATGGCCCAGCTTCCCTAGCTCAGCAATGACTGCTTATTGTCTTTGAATAAATACTGCAATATTATTGCTCCATACTTTCCTGGCCACTGGCAGACTGTGAAAACAAGCTGAAGTGATGCCATAAGTCATAACTTATACAGTCCCCACTGTCATTAACCCAGGGAAAAGGAAGAAAGAAGGATTCAGAAGTCAACTCTCTTTTAACCCTTTGAATTGTAATCTTTTTTTTTTCTTTTTTTTTTTTAACCTACTCCAAACATGATTGACGTCTCCTAGGAGCTCACTATCCTTTCATAGGTTAGGAAGCATTAAGTAGTTGCATTTTCCAGTGGCTGAGTCTAATCACATTCCTATAGATGAAGTTGGCTACCCTGGACACCCACAGCTTTCCATTTATCTTTTAAACCACAATCTACACTTTTATGGATGAGTTCATCTTGGGGAGTGGCAGAAAGAGGAGGACAAGAATAAAGGATGGATTTTCTGAGAAACCAACACATGATAACACTTGCATTAAAAGCATCATAACAAGATTCCCTTAAGAGGTCTAGAAAGGAAATTGGAGGAACATTATATTTAAGAAGCTAATTTGCATGCAGATGAGGAAAAGCCACAATGAAGGTTCTGAATTGCCAAAGTCTAACTGGCATTTATAGCCACATGATGAGGAAAAAAATAAACAACCCTGTCCTGCAGTCCTGGTAATAATTTCTTTTTCTGTGACTAGCATTCCAGACATCAATGCACACAGCTTTACAGCAGTAAACAAAGCTTAATGAGAAATATATTCTGTCAAAAATTATCATATTGGACAATAGTGGGACCAAGAAAGAGAGGTGTGTTTGGACATCTCATTTTTAGTAAGTTAGCAGTATCATTTTGGGAGCAGAGATTAAAATGGCTGTCCCTGTGCTATTCCTTCTGCATTTTGCAATTCACTTACCCACAGACAACTACTGACAGAATGTTCATTTCTAAGCTGTTGGTCAGCTGTGATTTTGGAGTTGCAGTTTATCCACTGATATGATTAAATCTCATGGCCATGTCAGTGGTACAGTATTATACAGATCCTCCTAGAAGTTATGCCCATGGAGGACAGGAAGGTGAGTTGGGACAGCCAGCACAGCTTTACTGAGGGCAAGTCCTGCCTTACCAACCTAGGGGCTTTCCATGATGGAGTGACTGCATCAGTGGACACGGGGAGGGCTAGAGATGTCATACATCTAGATTTCTGTAAGGTCTTTGATATGCCTCCCACAGGAGGCAGGCTTGGTGCTGTGACCACTTCTATTCCTATATAGGTTACTTATGAAAAATATCAGATTTTTCAGTTACAGCAAACAGGAAAAAAAAAAACAGCAGTTGCATTAAAATTTCACTGTAATTGAGTTGTTCTTGTCATAACTCCAGTGCTGGAGCTGGAATTTTGTGCCCTGGATTTGGGAAAAACATTTTGTTTGGAATAGATGTTCAGATGCTAGATTATTTATTAGTGTGGTTACAACAATAAATATAATTTAATAAATCAAAACACTTATAAACCACACAAGGGGAAAGACTGATGATAGAGGGAAGAACAATGTATGGAAAGAAACATTGCTGGTGTAAAAATAGACTGAAGTGGTTGTAGAGAAAAAGAAGTAGCAGAAAATTAAAAGGAAGTTTCTAAGCAGATGAGTAAGAATCTGAAGTGGCTTTCTTGTAGAACAGGGGAGACAAATAATCCAACTGATTATAGATCCAAAGACGTATATGCAATAGTTAACCCAATGAAAGAGGGTAACTATTATCATCTTATCACTGTTTAGATGGTGATTGAGGAAAGCTCTGGGTTCAGAGCTACAAGAACATGAAGTAAAATAAGAAGAAACAACTTATAAATAAAAAGACAGCAGCAACTTCTTAAATCATCTCTATTGCCTTGTAACTCTTCAAAGTGTCAACAGCATTGCCTGAAACATCAGCTTCTTCATCACTGGTTTTTCTGGCCAGGGGAAAACAACACTCATCTCTCTCTCTCTCTCATTTTCAGGTTTCTCTCATTTAAAGGATTTCTGTGACTTTTATTTCCTCAACATGCAGGTATATGTATCTTGTTGCTTTTTAGCAATGTTTGGGATTTTCTAGAATTATTTGCAGGATGGTTTTGTCACTTACACATATGTATCCAAAACTAAGTCATTCCTGAGACCCTGGGTAGCATTAATGCTAAGTTTGTAGTTCTGTAGTTAAGAATCTTCTACATGTTTCTCTGTGTTTTCTCCTATGGGTTGCTGATCTCTTTCTGCCTGCCTTGTTTCTTTTCCAAAACTTCAAACCTCCTCTAAGTTATGCTCATCATCTTTGAAAATTTTGTTGAATTTACCGAAGTTCAAATCAGGTTCTTCTGTATGACTTCTCACTTCTGGGTCTTTGATGTCCAAAAACTGTGCATCTAACTTGCCAATCTAAAGTACTTTATACACTGTGTAGGAATTTCTCCCAGTAGACTGACAACATTCAAATGTTTCATTTCTCAAAACACACAATAGTGTAACAAATGTACAAAAAAATTTTGACATTTATTTGCTTTGTTAGATGACTTGTTTGCTTTTCCCACACAAATTTTTTGGTTATCTAGCCTGTGGCTTTATTTTACCAAAAATTCATTTTCTCTCATTTTACTTCTATTTAGTGGCTTTCCTTTCTCTCATGAAGAGATACAGTCCTTTGCTGAACCTTTTCCAGTTGCTATTCAGGTAGCAATCCTGTTTTGGATAAGCTTATTAGTTCCCCATCTCTTCATCTACAAATCTTTGCTGTGTATTACCTACTTTCCTCTGGAATACCATCCAGTTTAATCAGTTATTAAGATATGTTATAACCTGTAGCATTTGTGGTGGGTGTTTCACTAACAGGTGGAATATTACACTTTCACGGAATGTTGCATTTTGAAAGCAATTATTTAACTCTCCAAGGGTTTTTCATAGGCTGGCAGTGCCGCTGATTTCAGCTGTGGGTGTGCATGTATACTTCTATGTATGGCATGGTATGATACCCACTAGGATCCCAAACCTCACAAGTCATACATAAAAGCCTATTCTTAGCGAGTACTGAAATGGTTTGAGCCCTTAGAAACTCTGCAACAGAGACAGGAAAAAGTCTAAATCTCAAGACAGCCCTCAGATACCTTCTTCTTACAGATCCCTTCTTTCCCTTCTATCATAAATAAAAGACTGAATTTCCTATCTTAGCTGCATCCAAAGAGAGTCACTTCACAAAATCCTGCAATGCATGCAATCCTTCCAGCTTTTGCAATCAGTGGTTCAGGGATCCAGTTTTTAGCAACCCCTCCACCACCCAGCCTGACTCATTTGGGTCTGTGCACTGCTCTGAAGAACCTATGGTGGTGGTGTGATATTCATTTGGATAATAAAGGGCTACATCATCTGAGGGCACTAAAATAAAATAGTAGCCATTATATTATCACTTGTAACTTTGCAATGCTCAAACTTACTGTCATAATTCTCCTTTATAATGCTATTTTTTCTGCATAATTAAAAAGCGCAACAAATGCCACAATATTTTAAAGCTTTTTTAAAATTTGAAATACATCTTATTTGAGTGTTTCCCAATTTATTTTTTCCCACCACAAGAAAAAAATTTTAAATGTAGATAATTCATGGCATAACTCGATTTGTAAAAGAACAACCTCCAGTTTTCTCCCATATTCTCAGAATCAAATGACTGAACATACATTTCATATTAGGTCTTTAAATTATTTACCCTGCACCACACTGTTGCCTTTACAAACAGTTGTTGAAATAGAGCATTCAATGGAAAAAGAAACAGGTTCTACTGTAGGTTGAACTTAATGGAAAAATGGATTGTAGCATTGGGCCAGCTTCCCAGCACAGATAAAGCGAGTGATGCTTCATATGTTTTTACCAGCTATGATATTTGAGAGTGAAAAAAAAAGCCTCCAACAATTTTTATAGCATCTAAAATCACTTTTTATGTCTTACGGAAGAGGTCCATCTGTTGGGGAGGAAGGAAACCTTACTATTATTCAAAGGTGTATGAGGACATGTGAAGGCACTACCTTGAGAACTGCTGGCTCAGCAACAATTAAACAGTACAGATCCACACACATCTGTTTACATACATTTGCTGGTACAGTGGGGTACCAAACACAAACTGAGTTATTTAGTCAATATTGAAATTACTTAAGCGAGTTAAAAATGTTTAAATTGTCATGGAATTAAGACTCTGCATCCTGTGGGTTTTTTTCCCTTCTGTGACTTAATTGATAATACTTCCTCACCTAAGAAAGGTATTAAACTATTAAGTGCACTAGGCTCTCCAAAGGCAGCAGGGTTCACACCACTACTTTGCAGAGAGCCAGGAGGTTAGTCTTGGTCCAAGGAGATAGCCTGATCTGCTGGAATCCAGCCCTGGGTTAGGCTGCACCAAATTGTTGGTAGATGATGGAGCATGATCCCACAGAAAGTCCACATTAAGTCTTCACCTCCAGTAAGGACACATGCCTTGAGATTCACATAGAATTTCAGAAACATTACCCTCAGGAAATAAAGCAAAGTAAATGAGTCTCTGCTCCTTCAAAAGACTACATGACACAGTACAGTTCAGATACAGCGCATAAAAATGCCATCCAATTATGCTGATGAAGCCACATCTCAGAGAAGTAAAGCTGGTAAAAATTGTTCCTTTCCATGGTGAATTTATATTCTGACAATTGCATGAATATCAATGGGTAATTCACACCTTTATAATGGTGATAAAAGATAAAAAAGGAAGATGTAAAAGATTTTGTTTGTTTAAGGCATCAGAAATATTCTGTTGTATGACATGCTCCCTATTTTGCCACAGAAGACATAATCATTTACATGGTACTTCCATACTAAAAGCAGCATAATCTCTCTCTACTGAAATGACTTATTTGATTGCATCTCACACTAATGACTGCTCCTGTCACGATCTCTCTACATGCAGTGAGGAGAGGGGCAAAATGGGCACAGTCTGGGACTAAGGGACTTGCAATCTGCCCTAATTCTGTTTTGTATCTGCTGTTCAGTCTTCTCTCTCTCTGTGCCTATGTTTCCACAACTCTTTGAGGATGAGGTACTGTAACTTTCTGAGGGGTTTTTTTGCGTTTTCAAATGCTGGAATAATGCTATTCCAGTCTTTGGGCAGGTATCTATCCTTTATGATAATCTATTTGTTGTTATGACAGAACTGATTCAGACATCATTTAAAAATAATGTAAACCTGGACTAAGTATTCAGATCCAATATCTCTTGCTTTCTCTCTGTGCTTGAAAGGCTTTTGTAACCCCTGTTCTTTAAATTACCTTTTATTGTCAATGTTGTAAAAAGGTCCAATACTGGAAGCATGAAAGCTTGCTGAGCCATTAAGCCACATGGTACCCTGAACCTAATTGAAGCTTCTGAGTGCTATAATGAACAACAATGTAAAGATTAAATTTCATAATAATTCAGTAAGTAGAAATAATTTTATAATGGGGCATGATAATAATGTAAAAAAAATCAATCACACCTATGGAAAAAAATCCTTAAATATGAAGACATTTTCTACTTTGCTTTTGCATTTTTAAGTGCAGAAAAACTGCGTGTGAAAAAATTATTTGGCTCAATTATTTAAAACTATCACATTGCCATCTTTCTCTGCCAAATCCTCAGTGTTTACAGTGCAGCCAAATCAAGCTCAGCCTTGTCAAAATTCTTGTTAAAATAGACAAATCTCAGCTCTTATGTAAAAATTTCCAAAGTAAAAGTGAATTCAGCACAAGCAAAGAAACAATTAAAGCTCATTGGGAAAACAGGAAATCTCTTGTTTCCTATGCCTGTACTGAATGCTGTAAGTCATTGAAGAAATGTGGCTTGCCAAGGTCCAGTCAGGCTCTGGAAACAGACCAGCTTCAGTGGTATGTTACATCAAATATACATCTATTGTCCTACTTTTTTTTGACTCTGATCAAGTAACAAATATTTCATGTACAATTGAGCAAATTCTACTTGCAGAAATAAACAATCTATGTTTTCTAATTGGTCTAAGTCCTTTGAAGACTGTAAAATTTGCTTGCTGCTGTAAAAGAAAATGTGCTTTCCTCCATCACAGATATCTTGTCTAGTAATGTATTTGTCCAAATACTTTGCCAGTGCCTGATGCAATATGGGAGCATTCACATGAGCACTGTTTTTACCAACCCAGCTAAGCTGAACATATGTGTGTTTATCCAGCTTGTGGGAATTCTTATCTGAGGAGGAACCATCAGAGACATGTCCATAATCTGAGAAAGCAATTTCATAACTCCCATACCTTTCAATTCGATTTCATCAATACATTTGACATTGGGAAATGAAGTTTATTGAACCCGTGTATTTATCCTTTGAAAAGCCCCTCCCAGTGTCAAAGCAATAACTCAAATGGAGACAATTTCAAAAGGTTCCACTAGAATTGCAGTCATTCTTCAAAGGTAGAAATCCTCATCTACTTTACCAGAGTGCTATGCAGATTTTTTTTTCAACCTGCAAGATTAAAACAACAGAAAAAAAAAGAAAGTAGCTTGTCTCTTCAAAGGAGGGAAAGGATCAAATGTTCTTAATTATACTCCTGATCTTAAAGATAATACCCTTTTCTTTGGAGGTGGGGGGAGGTGTAGAAGGCTATGCACTAAATTCTGCATCTTTTTAATGTTGTTACAAATACAAAGGTCCAATTTCTCCCATTGGTTACATCCTTGAAGAAAGTGCCACTTTCCTGAAGGAACTGAATATTGACTTCAGGAAATAATAAGAGAATAAATTTAAAAAAAATTCCAGAGCTATGGGAACTTGGAAGGTGTTTACACAAAGCAACCTGATAAACATTAGTCAAAGGCCAGAATGTGACAGGATGATTTTGGATAGGTAATGTTTACAGCATGTAACATAATTGATCCCCAGGGATTTAAATTTTGCAGTCCTTCTCATCTGAAAAAAAATAGGTTAAAAATAACTGCATCATACATGCAGGAAAAAATTTTTGTGACTTAATATTTAAGACTGGGGAAAATCAGATCTGCAAGAATGCTTTCAACTATCAACTGAGAGCAGTATTATAAACATATTGTGCTGCATGAAAAAAATATCTTTATAGCTATGCAACTACAGAAGATCTAGATTTAAAACCTGCCATCTTCATCATGCACAACAAAAACTGGGAAAAAGGTTGTTGTTACCATTCTGCAGTAGACACTTTCTTGAGACAGAAACTTAGCATAGCAAAGCATTATCACAGAACCCCATTAAGACTCCAGCAGCTGCATCAGGCAGTGGCTTCATTTTCTGCCAATATAGCAGAGGCAAGAGCCATGGATCATAGCTGGCTCACAGGCAGGCACTTTCCAGCAGGACCACAAGTGCAGGGGTGGGAACGGAGGGATTGTCCCAGTGAGAGCAGGGACCTCCACCATGCCAACGCTGCACTTGGCAAGGCCAGCAATCAAAGGGAGAGACACGGTCTCTGCCCATTGGATGCTGGCATGGCATGCCAGAGCAATGCACAGGTTTTGGCTCACATCAAACAATTTGATCTCAGCCCAGTCTGATAGTGTGGATCAGGGAGACATAAAGCTTCCAAAATACTTGTGGAATGAAAATTATTTCAATAGCTGTCTTTTGATTGTTGCTGAGATTTATAATTGTGAAAATGACTCCTCTGTAGAAAGCATTTCTCATTGAGACCCTCTTCTTTGTCACCCTGTCATGAGCCAATGGGGTCAGCTGATATTCCAACTGCCTTCAGCCTAGGGGTTACAATTTGTGCTGTGCTGTAAGTAACATCCCACTCTGTGCCCATGTAAAGCTGCCATGGGAAACATTGGAAAGCCGAACTCTTCTTTCCATTCTGGTTCTGAAGTTTCTTGTTTTCTCTCAGTTGATGAAATACCCTCAACTGTATTTCACTGTGGGGTTGTTTCAGAGCTTTTTTCTTTTTTTTTTTTTCCTTAATAACTATGGTGTTCTTTTTATTATTATGGGATAATGAGTAATATTTCAGTCATTTATATTCTAAAAGCTGTGCATTACTGAAACAAATGCATTCTGCTCCATAAATTCTCTTTTTTAGGCTTTCATTTGGTCAGATTCACAAAAGCTTAATGTCAGATTATTATTTCTGGCATTCAGTCACCAACAAGTAACATTTTACCTTGAGATGTGATTCTCGGATACTAAACACCAGAAATAATTGATCATTGTGACATTCCTTTGTGAATTTCGTCTTTCATGTTTGTTCTTTTAACAACAGATTTAGCCAGTTCCAAGTACCAGTTGCTGTGTTTCATTAAAACAGTGCTGCTTTTGCTATTATGCTCCCCGACAGAAGGTTCACTCTCAATGCCTTCTGCTGGACAAAGCCAGTAAATTAGTACCGTAAGTGCCACTGTATTTTTCAGATCCCCAAATTCAAGAGTGAAGTCCAGTTTTTCTCATGAAAGGCTCATGAAGCCTGGAAGGGTGTAATCTTCTCATATCCTTTCTTTTTTTTTCTGTTATTCATCTTATCAGATAAGCCCTTGTTCCACCTCCCAGAGTGTTTCCAGTTAGAGTGTTTGCTACTATAAATTCAGGATGTACAGAACAAGTCAGCACCAGCATAGACAAACTAGATTTTTTCTAAAATCCATTAAAAAAGTGAAAATAAAAACCGAAAATATAGAGAGGAGGGTTTTGGAGAATTTTATAAATTCAGAACTTGCAGATGCATGCTTGCATAGAGCTAGAACACAAAAGCTCTTCAGCAGGCAGCGGAACAGAAGGCTGGGTTTTGCCTACTGCTGTGGTCCGTATATCAGTGCTGGAATTGGACATTAATTAGCACTTTATTTGCTGTTGTGCTCTTTTTCCTACAAATATTTCCTTTGGGGCCATGACAGCCATTTCCTGCCCTTTCATCTTCCTCCCCTCCTTCTCCCCAGTGATTGAACTATTAGCCTCATGTACCTGTGACAGGCTGAATACTAGCTACTTATGGGAGAACCAAAGGGATAAGCACATGCAGGGATAAAGGATACAATACAACTAGGAGTACTTTTCCCAGATGTGGAAATTAAAATGTATCACCAATCAATTAAAAGAAAAAAAAAAACCAAAAAACAACCCCACCACTAAAAAACAAAAAAAACCTAAATGCAAAAATAGCATGCTTCAAAATGTTCGACATAGGTACAACTTTCAGGAGCACAATTATCTCTCTTAAGTTAAAGTAGCAGGGAACAGGGGTGCTACCAGCTGTTGGTAAAGGGTATACAGAAAGAACAGTAGCTTTGAAGCAAAGAGAAAATTTACCTTAATTTGACATGAGTTACTGGCTTAAGCATACACCCAGATTCCAGCAACATCAATCAAAGTTAAATCTTTGTTTAAATGTACTGCAGTGGAAAGTACACAGTGGAAGCAAAGGAATGATACAATAATATTAACTGAAGACACTGCTATTATAACTCAAAATTTTACTTCCAGCTGGCATATGTGCTTATGAAATAATTCTTAAACTGCCTCAACCCCTTGCAGCTTGAGAGGTCTTCTCAAAAGATTGCATCCCATTTTCAGCATACTCTGACAATACCATAATTCCTTATTTCATTTCTGGTCACCCAAATGCACCATAGCAGTCTCTGCATTCCCTGCCCGGGCAAAAATTATGAAGTCCTGGAGTATTTGGATGGGGCCCATTCTAGCCACTTGAGCATGCATTAGTCCCCCAGATAAAAAGAGACTTTTAAAATACTTAGATATTCCTGCATATTTTTTCCCAACTGTTTTTTCATTTTGTCTGTGTGTCTCACAAAGATTCTGTAGTTACTTCTGTGTGCAACTCACGTACTGTGTTGCCACAGTTCATGCAAGTAAGTCCCAAGATCTCCATCTTAGGGCAATTAACTTATTTAGTCAAACTCAGAAAAATGGAACAAAATGATCGTTCCCAGTTCTGCAGCTTCCCAGTTCAAATCTAAGGAGAACTACTAAAATAGAACAAAATGTGTATTTTGTCTTTGTTCTTGTGTATTCATACACTCTACACAAAAACCCTTGGAGGAATTTCAAGTAGGTGATTGCTGGTAATCATTTTGTTTAAATGTGCAAGGTTGCACAGGACCTCTGTCTATTAGGAAACAGAATGTTCTCACTCAATTATATTAGCAATCATTATTTCAATAGTGGAAACTTCCACAGTAAATAATACAGACTTTATATCGTATTTAAGAAGAAAAAGTGCGCTCTTTAAAATCACCAGGGACAAAAAAGAGTCAGGATGGGGAAGATTTTCTGTTTACTCTCAGCAAGTAAAATTAAGCTAAGGGCTTTGGGCCATAATGCTGTGGTACCCTACGGAAAAAGCTTTGAAAAAAGAAAATTGATATTTTCAGTTAGATACTGTAGGGGAAAAAATTGTGTTACTCTTTTAATTATTATACTCAAGTGCAATTTTATTTTAACACATACATTTATTTGCAGACACAAGCTTGTTTTTACTTAGCAAGAGATGTTTTGTCATAGGCATGATGCAATATGCTTTCAGAGAAATTGCAAGAGTGTGTAAGCATTTATGTTACAGAGAAATGTGTAGTGGATCATTGGTATTATCACCCCTCAGCTTTCTTCAAAGCCCAAATATTTAATTACTAAAGAGCACAATATTTATTATTAAAGATATAGTTTATTTTTATTAAATTCTTTTTTTCTTTGCAAATTAGATGTAAAATCTTCACAGCTTCTTAAACCTACATAAATCTGAAATTGAAAATTTTATTTGTATGGCAATAAGTCATTCAAATTTGGGTATCTAATTTCAAATAGATAACAAAAAGTAATGCAGATTCATATTATAAATCACAGTTTCCACTGCTTTTCAATTATAAATACCACCAACTTATTTTGGTTTTTATTTCAATGCCTGAGTATTTTTAGACAAAAATATAATAAGAATTAGATGGGTTATTAATTTTGTAATCCACTTGGTCTGAAAGTTTGGTTTTGCTCTGTGAAGGTTCTGTTTGACATTTTTCTGATTCTCCTCATCATGTATATTTTCTCAAATTGTCAGGGGAAAAAGAAGAATCATCTTCAATAATAGCACGCAGTTAATTTCAGGGAGCAAGTATATGCATTATTTTAAGGGACCTAGCTGATTAAATAAACTCAGCAGCAAAATTTTTCTGTCATCAGCACAATCTCACTGTTCACTTGTATTATGCTGACCCTCAGTTTTGAGAGCACAACCTGGTCCCATTCAAAATATTTGTTCCCTGTAAAAGGGGGAAAACTGGAGTAAAATAAAGGAATCTCAGTCAACAGTCTGAACCTTATTTAAAGTTTTTCATTATTATTTTTTCTCTAAATGAATATACTTTGTGTCCAAAAGAACTTCATCCAAACTTGCTCAGTTGGTAAAATAAGAATTAGTCTTTCTGTTGGTCTTTCTTTAAATTCACAAGCTTGTGAAAGGATCAAGTTCATTTATTTTCTTTTCTTCTGGTGCTATTCCTAACATAACCTCTTCTTACTTTAACATTCAGTGGATTTCCAGAGCCATAGGATCAGGAGTCAAAGTCTACATAATTCTGTAGGAATAAGCAAAGTGCAGCCCTCTACCCTGGCCAGGAAAACTGCAGTAGCATGTGGGAAGAGGTTGCCACTTGCCTGGAAAAAAAAAAATCAGCTTTGGTAGGCTAATCACAAGAGCACTTTCCAATGCAGCTTTTTAAAAAAACGATTCACAGAAAATAGGACTAGAGTTAGTGTCTCTCTTACTGATACTTTCAAAGGCAGAGATGTGCTGCAGAATACATAAATACTCTCAAGGTGTGCTGAATACAGCAGACTTCATTTTACATAGATACTTACTGCTCTTCCTTTGCACTCTAGGGAAGTATTTAGTGACTGGATGTTCTCCATCCAGCCCCATTGGAATATGGTCTCTTGGAATTGCCGCAATATGAATAATAAGTCATAAGAAGTGCCTTGCAACATCTGTTCATTTTCACACAGTGATTCCCATGCGACAACAAAACTTTTGTGGATGCCCATGCCACCTGATTGTAGAATCATAGAACCATAGAATGGTTTGGGTTTAAAGGGAATGCAAAGATCATCTATATCCAGCCCACCTGCCATGGACACGGATGTCACTCACCAGATCAGGTTGCTCAGGGCCCCATCCAACCTGGCCTTGAACACCTCCAGGGATGGGGCAGCCACCACCTCTCTGGGCAACCTGTTCCTTTGTCTCACCACCTTCACAGTAAAGAATTTCTTCCTAACATCAAATCCAAACCTGCCTTCCTTCAGTTTAAACCATTTCTGGCCCTTATCTTGTCTTTAGCCGCTTGTGTATAAAGCTCCTGAATGAAATACTCCAGGTGGGATCTCACCAGGGAAGAGAAGAGGGACAGAATCCCCTCCCTCACTCTGCTGCCCACATGGCTTTGGATGCAACACAATGCAGTTTGATTTCCAGGCTGCAAGTGCACAATGGTTGCTCCTGGCCAGCTTTTCATCCACAAGAATTCCTAGGTCTCTGTCTACAGGGCTGCTCTGAAAGGCTTCTCCCAGTTTCTGCTCATGTCTGGGACCATTGCTTTCACTCTGTCTCAGAAGGCCACTGGACTGATCTGGAGCCATTTGTCTTTAGTAAAGCCATTCTGGCATCAGCCACTTGTCTTTTACGTACCATAGCAAATCTTCTCAGACCATCTGCTTCATGATCTTGCAAAGTCACCAAGAATGGCTTGAGTGGTGCACAAAACAGATCTGAGAACACAGACTGCAATGAAAGTCACACCAACCTATCCAAATGTATGCAACACTCTGCTTTGTCTTGGAGGATGAGGTGTGGTCGGACAGATGGAGCAGAAAAAGAAAGAAACCTATATTTATGTGAAAGCCACCAATGTCCTTGTTTAGAAGTAATATTCTAGTAGAAGACTGCAAGTAAAATAATCCTGTATTTTTAATTATTTTATTCAAAATTTACCAAAAAAGAGATGTTTTGTAAACCTTAGGACATGCACTGAGTAGGTATTAATTGCTATGGCTTCATTGATATCAATGAAGAAATGTCAATGCAGATTAGCTAGAAATGTGCCTCTCTGGCCCAGTTTTAATTCATCCTGCAGTTTTTGAGAGAGATTATGAAGTTGTCGGTTCATTTGTGCACACATTGCCAATCACATCAATAAAGCAAATTAAGAGGCAGCAGCTGTCTGTCATCTTGACATCTTTGAAACTTTTCTGTGATGTTCTAGAAATCAAAGTTAGGTACAATATGACAGGAAGAAAGAGGCAGCATTAAAGTTTTAGGCTTGTCCACTATAAGGTGCGCATCTGGATGGTGTATTTACACCAGTTTCAGCATCTTCCCATAGAAAATATTGCTCCTTGTTGGACCCTTGTTTATCAGTGAAGCTTTGAATGAGAAAATATCATGACTTCATGAGAAGGAAAGTTTAGAGAAAGATTATTTAGAACAATTCCCCTGTATTCATGTTACAGTGGAGAAAAGTATCAACATCTATCCTTTTCAGTTAACAAAAATTGTTGTGTTGGAATCAGCTTTAATCAAAGTGAATTTATCATCACCTAGCTGACTATGCCGGCACCCTTACGTGTTGAAGGTGACAGGCCTGCATAATTCATTGTGACCTGTGAAAATGGAGCAGTAGGTGCATAAGTGTCAGTTTGCTCATCTTACTTGAGAGACAGTATTTTTGCAGACATAATATCAGGCATGGTTTCACATGTGTTTGGGAAATCTTTCTGCCCATCACAAACCAACACTTGTTGGCCATCACTAGTCTTGTGGGTCATCTCGAATTTTTTTCCATCCCTCAAGAAATTGTAAAGTTCATCAGTTTAATTTGTTTTGGTTTGGTTTTTTTATGGACATAAAAGCACAACTTTTCTGTCCCTGACTCCCACTTCATTTTAGCTGCTTTCTTAAACTCAGCCCAGGTAACAGGGGATATTCCACATGAGTTACAACAACTATGATCATTGTCCATCAAAAAACCTTACAGGATGCTCATGGGAAGCCTAGAGTGACATACTTAATATTATAATTTTATTTTCAGATTAAGAGAGCAGTTTAAAATAATCTTCTACCAGAATTTACTTGGAAGAGTAAAATACCTAGAAAATGCAGCTTTATATTGGTTTTTTCCCTGCTTACTCTAAATAAATATAAGTGATAGAAGTATAAATAATATAAATTAATCATTAGAGGAATAGGAATAAATATGTACTTCAAAATTCAGAAGAAACACAGACATATGCACTGTGTCTGTGTGTATTTTTAAATCCCCTTGGAATTTACCTCTTCATCTAAGCATGTTAAAACACTTTTCCATAACACACAGCTCACAATGTACGCTTAATAAGGTCTGCTAAAAAGTGTCATAGAAGACAGCAGTGAAATTCATGTTCACTCCCTAATTCACAAAGGCATCTCCTTCCAAGTTGTGCAGAAAGGCTGGAGCCTTCAGCTGCTGCTGCTCTGGTGACTTGGAGGAGCAGCCACCGTGGCCCTGACAGCACTTGGCACTCTTTGCCTTCAGCCCTGTGCTTCCTCCCCAGCCTCCCTCCCCCTCTCCCCCACCACTCAAGCCCTTATTTTGGGGTGGCAGGAGGTTGCGTTTCACTGGGCACTCAGGCTACCTCGCCACTGCTGGGGAGAACAAACGGCATCCCAGCCTATAAAACTGTACTTCCTAGCAACATGTTTGAAACTACAGCTGCCTGATATGGCTAATGAATTTTACAATCAAAAGCTAAAGTGAATTAGCTGTAGCAGATGTTTTTACTCTGGGAACTACCAGACCTTTCTGGCCGCTCATTTATCCTTCAAGAGGATAAAACTCTGCACTTCTATTATGTGTTGTCATTGGAGCATTGCACAACTTTATCAAACTTTTTATTCTGGAAACTGAATTAATTTTCTGCAAGGGTTTTTTTGTGTGGCTCTTTAATCACATTTACTGGGGAACATGTGTACTGTAAAGTTGGAGAGCCGATTATGGCTTCCAGAAAGGCCACTTTCAAAAGGAAGCTGCCCTCGCTCCTGAGGCCTCCATTTGAAGGTCCTCGGGTTTTGTGAAGAGGAAAAAATTAATTACTATTTTAATAACGAAGCCAAGCCTGCTGAAAATCCTCTTAGAGAGTAGCTGGATGATGTAATGGCTAGCAGGAGGGATATTGAAAACAGTGACCACACAGCCTGCCCTTCAGTCTCCTATTCACTCCCTGTAAGATGATACAGGCTGCAGGGTCACACATGAGGGAACTGAGAGCACAGCACTGCTGCCTTGGGGAGCGGGGCCTCAGAGGCGATGCAGCCATGCCAGGGCATCTGAAAATTAACATCTGCTGGCACCTGCCCTGCCAGATAACCCTGGGGCAGTGGCTGGGAGAGTCCCCAGCCCTGCCCTGCTGTACAGACCCCAATAGGGCAGGGACCCACAGGTCGGCCAAAGGGTGCATGAAATGAGAGCTCGGGTACTCTGTAAACCCTCTGTGTATACAGGCAGCAGGCTCTGCTGCCTTATGGAAATGAAGCAATTCAGAGGTTCCATGTCTGCACCTGGGACTGTTTGATGATCCACTCTTGATTCCCATCTCCCTCCATCCCCCTTGCACACACCATTGACTGTCTTCAGGGTTGTGAGGAGAGCTGCAAAGGGCTTTCCCAAAATGGCACCTCCAAGTTGCATGGGGGATTACACCAGAGAAAAATCAAACACTCCCAGAGGGACAGAGATCACAGCAAGAACCAGCCTCCAGAGAGAACACCGAGGCAAACAGTGGTTCACCTGATTGAGAGCCCCTTATGGACTTCTCAAACCTCTGACAATACAAACAAAGAAGCAAAGCAAGGAAAAGCCCGACCACTGCCATTTCTTGGCTGTTATTCAGGTTTGCCAGCCTGCTGCTCTTCCATTATAAAACTTTAATTTTTATATTTCCCTCCCTCTTGAAATTAACTTTGACATTACAGAAGATTAAAAGATTAGAAGGCACTGATGGGAACCTCTCAGTTAGGATTATAAATTCTGTGACAGAGCATTCCCTTTGATATCAATATGGTTTCTTTATGAATTGCAAAGAAAAGCAGGTGTATAAAAATAAAACACACATAAAATATAAATTATCATTGTGCAAGTTAATGCCAGCCGTAGGCTACCATAACTTGCATATTTTCTGTTTCTAAAAGTGTTTCCAGGCATTTTTAAAAGCAGCATAATTGCTTGCTAATATATAAACACTGTGCTTTTGTAAGAAGTATAATAGGTTTTGGTCACAGAAGAAACTTAGGAACTTCTGCAATAGATTTTAGTTCTGATTCTCTTCAACTTTTAAAGTCTCTCCTTTCTGATGAGGTGAAATGCAGTAATGTATGGATGGCACACAAACATAGTAGAAACTTGTGTTCTACCCTGTCTTTTGCACAGGACTGCACTTGATGCTGTGTGTAAAATTCCACTGGGTGCAGTGGAAAAAAAAAAGAGGCCTAAGGGTGAGTTACTAACAGACATCACAAACTGAACCACAAAAAATTGCCAGCTGTCACAACTTTTCTTTTATTTATCTGAAAGCCATCCTCAACCCACTGTAGCCAGACTGTGGCCAGAAAAAAGAGGGTGGCAGGGAGGGGCTGCCCCTACAGCTCCAAGAAGAGATCCCAAAGGAGGATATATCGCCAGCTGTTCTGTCATACTCCCATCCCATGGGCCCTCTTGTTCATCCAGTGGCAGCACCTTTTGGGTTGTGTGGTGTAGCAGCTGGAATAGCTGTTAGTGAAGTCCAGGGTAAGGAAGAAAAAAGCACCTCGGCATGGTATCCACAGATGTTTAAGCCGTGCAGTGAGATGTTCAGGGTCAAAAAACAAGACTCACGAGGAGTGTCCAGGTTTTTCTAATATTGAGGTAGTGGCTGAACAGAAGCATGGGGCAGTACAAAGATAAGGGCCAATGGGGGAATAGGGAGAGAGTGGCTGAGGGACATAGGAACAAGGGAAGAAGCCTATGGGTTCTAGCAGCTTTTGAGGGAAGCCTCTTGTGTCTCCCCAATGCAGGGAATGCCTCTCAGGGGCTCCACAGTGGGGTTCACCTCCTACCAGTCCTGGAGTCTCTGTCTTGCCTGGACTACTATCCTGTTTTCTCCCAAGCTCAGACCACCTCACTGTCCAGGAAATGTTCAACTGTGTCTTCACTTTTCTACCTGAAATTTTCAGACACACCAGTGTGTTCATCCCAGCTCTCACAAGATTTCCTCTCCTCCTTCCACAGGCAAAAGTCACCACCTATTTTGTTACCCTTCATTAATTGCTTTCTTTCCTCTGATTTATGAGTGCCAATTTCTTGTCCAGCTGAAATTTTGCTCATCCCACAAGGTAGAAACCTCTCCTTTCACTCTGCTGGTTCCAGACACTCCTCCTAAGTGTAGGGTGCTTCATGCATGCTCCACTCTGCAGGCATGCTCCACTCTGCAGGCATACTCCACTGTTTGGGCAAGGCTCTGAGCCAAGGAGAAGTGGAAAAAGTGTAATTGAAATTGCCTATTTTAAATTTCAGACAATATTTCTCAGCTGTTCTGGAAGCTGAAGATATCATTCAGGTGTTACAAAGAATAAAATTTTGAAATATAAAAATACCAAAGTAGTTTTCTGCAAATACTTTGGCTGGTTATTATTGGGGGGGGGGGGGGGGGGGGGAAGGAAAACAAAGCAAAATTTTCCTGGTTCCACATTTTCCATTACACAATTTTCTTTGGAGAGCAAAAGGCAGTGTATCAGAACTCATCCATTTACATCTGCTTTAGAGGAAAAAGTACAATGGCCATATAAGAGTGACATTTCATGAATTTTGCACGTGTAATTGAGGGGAAACTAGCAAATGCCTATGGTTAAAAGAAACAGAAAGAAGAGTTATTTTAACAGCCACAGCACAGAAACATAACTTCTTTCTTCCTTGCACAATAATAGAACAATAATGGAATAATAGAACAAATACTAAGCAATAAAATCATTAAACATGTAAAGGAAGATGAACCACGCATTGTAAACAGCTTAATTTTATAAAGAGCAGCATTCATCAAACAAACTTAATTCACCATTTGCTTGATTTACTACTTGTGGGTGAGTAGTGATTTTATTCTAGTTTTATTATGTGGAGAATATATGCACATAATTATGAAGTTAGAAGACATGCCTGGGTGTTTACTTTATGAAACACAGCATCTGGCACAAATCTCATCAGGATGAAAGGAAAATAAGGCCCCTGCACCTTTTTTTTCCCCCTTTTGTTAAAAGAAGTGTTCGATGTGTTTCACAGTTCATGCTGAAGAAACATGAATTGTCCTAATGAGGAGTGGTAGATCATATAGAGAAAGGGCAAGCAGTTAGAATTTAACTAAAAGAGACATGGGAAGAGGGTTAACCTGTACTTATCTGCCAATGTAAGGACTAAATTCAGAACTATGAAAATGGCTTCAATAATGGAGCTAAACAGAGATATTTAGCTTTAGAGGAAAACATTCAGATTAATGCTGTCTCTCAGTACTCACACAAAGAAACACAAATTTTAGGGTGAAACAATTTAAATTATCCCAGAATTAGTTGCAATAGGTGCATTGTTAATGAAAGCTGAAGGGATTGATACGGTGGTAAATGAACCCTTTTCTCTCACAAGTAGATCCTGCAGGTACAGTGCCACTGTAATTCGGCCAGAGTGGTCAACACATTTTGGTGCTATCCTAAGAGCCAGTACTCATTCCTCTGAAGTCTCCTCAGCTTCTCTGGGAGAAGACATGAATCACTATCATCACCTCACACTGGGCACAGGACTCGATGAGAAAAGCTAAAGTAGCTGACATCCTTCTCCCCAGAGAAGAGTCCCAACAGGGAATGAGGAATCCTGGTAATGATGACAACATCCTAACTGCACTGTGTGCATTCAGGCTGACAAGAGGAGATCAGAAGAGAGCATCCCTTAATCCTTACTGAAACCTGCTGAAAACACCTGCTGAAAAGATGAAGAGGTTCAAAACTCCTTGATTTTGCACCCCAAACCACTTGTGTAGTGTTGGGCCAATGCAGTGTGAGAAACTCTCTGAAGGGGATGAGCCTCAGCTCTTGAGCTCTTGCCAGTGCCCAGTCAGGCACTGCTTCTCTTCCCAGCCAGGGAAATGTGCTGCGACAAGAATAAGAATGAGAGAGGAAAGCAGTTCAGGAATGAAGCTGGCCATCTAAAAGAGATGGGATTATTTATCTGGCAAAAGGCATCGAGGCAATCACTTTCCTGAACTTAAAGTAATTCAGTATTTGCAGCTGTGATCAGGGTTTCTCACTGCATCCACAGTAACAGCAAAAAGGGGAGACACTGATTTAGCTTTTCATATGGTGGTTTTTTTCCTATAAAATAACTTCAGGAGCAAGCTTCACCAGTTTATTTTTAGTCATAGACATGTACCTTTTAGAAAATGTAGTTGGAAAATCTGTGTGACCCTTTTCTCTTGATAAGCTAGAGTATCATATAATGCTGTGTACTTTACCAATTGACTTACAAAATGATATTTGGTTGTGAGGAGGAAGGCTTCAAATAATAACTTCCCTTCTTTTGTGGCAGAGCAGCCATGCAATAATAATTTAATTTGCTGTTGAGAAAGATAATATGAACATCTATTCTAGCTACATAGCTCATTTTACAAAGCAAAACACAGATGAAAGAGTACAGTTCTGATAGACTGAATCTTCTCTGAAGAAGAGAGAAAGGGTTTTTTAAATCCCAAGCACTGGCCACCGTTATCAAATGAGTTATGGACTGAATTACTTTATATATAGGTAAAACAAATATATGTCTATCAGTTATCACAAACATGCTCATAACTGAAATCTAGGCCATTCTTTTACATTGACTCTCTCCAGTTAACATAGAGGAGGGAAAGCCTTTAAAAAGCAAGAAAATAAACCATGTTAGGATCCCTACTAAACCTTTATCTTACAAAGGGCTAATATTTTTAGAAAGCAAAATTCGATAAAAGACACTGGGAAAAAATGTAAAATCTGTAAGTTTCACAGATGCTTCAAGTTGTGTTTTACACAAATGCTTCAAGATGTGTTTTACAGACATAATCTTCAGAATAGGTGAAGTGTAGATGTTTTGCAGAATAAGCCATATACACTATTTTTGGCAATAGAAATAGTTTCTTTATGTCTTCTTTGAAAATGTACTTCTGCTTCATACACTGATTTAATTTTAAAAAATAGAAACTCATAGTTATGAAATAAATACATTTTATGTTTAGCTCTTCAGAGTATAGTGGAGGTTTGATGCTTTGATGGTCACTGATGGTCTTTGAACACCAACAAATATTGATGCATCTGGTTCTTGTTCATCCCCTAAAAACATGTTTCATTTTAAGAAATGCTCATTGTGAAGGTAAGTCTTCTGTCAATGCTAAAAGTATACTTGAGGCCTGATTTTGTGCTCTACTTAATTTTCTTAATCAAGAGAAAAAAAGAATCATAATTTTGAGCTTAGATCAGTACAGGATGTAAATATTGGAGGCAGCTTCTGACCCTCACCTGGTTGCCCCATGATACTCCAGAGGTATGCTTCTTGACTCCACCAGTCCACCTTCACACACTCCTACTGAATCCCAAATTATCTTGGGCTGGCATGGGGCAGGCCTCAGGGGCATGAAACAGAGACAAATCATCTGCACTTCACTGCATAATAAATATGTCCTTAGTGAACAAACCTGAACAAGAAGGCTGAGGTACATGGTGTCCTCTATGTGGTAGAAATTGCTTCCCTTTGGTTCACTGAAGTGAACAAAAACTTTCCTGTGAAACACTGTAGATGATTCTATCTGCTTTTCTTAAACCTGTATGAAGGCAGGAGATATACCAAACATAACTGAGCCTGAGATGAACAACAGGCTAAAAAGCTTGCAAATATAGTGCTTGCACTGCTATTTAGATGGTAGGAAGGCAGCAAAAGAATAGAGTCTTTAAAGTCTGAGTAACCAGTTCAAATTCATCAAAGGTCAGTAGTGACTAAATAAATTTATCTTCATGAAGTCACTTGATGGCATCAATGCATTTCCCAGTGGAAATGTGCCAGGTTACAGAAACTGCCATCACAAACAGCATCCTTAATGAGTTTCAACTAGAGAGAGCAAAAGACTGAATAGAGCCTAATATTTTTATATGGGGTGCATCTTCTAGGTCACTGCTGGGATGCTGTGGGACACTCATGCCTCTGTGAGAAGTGCCTCAAACCATCTTCTCAGCTATTTTCACTTGTAAGATTATGCAACTTCTTAAACAGGGCCTTCTTCCATAAAGTGTGAGATAAAATGCAACTGCAAAGAATGCTCTGAGGGTGCAGAGGTAATAATGCATATGTGTTAAATATTGCTATGTTTAATGATATGCCGTATGGTATAGTTAGTCTCACAGTGGTTCACTGGAATATAGACTACATCATAACAATGTGTGGTTTTTTCCTCAGCAACAAAAAAAACCAACAAAAAATTAAAAAAAAAAGAATAAAATATAATAAAGCCACAGTCACCAAGATGCCTGTTGAAGGAGAAATTGCAGTCTGAAATATAACAAGTGCCAAATAACATGGGGTTTTGGAGGAGGGAAAGAAGCAAAAGAAAGCCAGGAGAGCGCAAGTGAAAAGGAGAGGGTGAAAGCAGAACAGTATGGGCTTTTCATACTCTAGATTCTGTGCAATGTTTGTAACAAACCTTGCCAAAAAACTAGGCAAGATTCTATATGTGTTTCTATATATATTAAGGCTATATGAATGTGCTAGGCTTGTAAATTAGAGAGTGTGCCTGTGTGATAAGTTTCTTGCGTGAATGTGTGCTGCCAAATCACAGAGAGGAGACAATAAGTAAACATGCAAATTTCTGACCATAAAGACAAATATTTTGTGGGCAGATACTTCAGGTAATCTTTTTTTAAGGCTTTCATGATGCTCACGCATTCAGTTAATCTTCGTGAACTGAAAAAGATGAGAGGATGAGATGCTGCCTCAAGCAGAGCAAAAAGTGATTGCCTTATTGCCTTGTTTATTTTTAAAGCCAAGGGTTAGATTCTGCGTCAGCCTTAGTTGCTGCCACTGTGCAAAAATCAGGTCCTAGATGTCAAATCAGGACCAGAAGCACTGGTGCTGGTGAGGAAGAACATTTCTTATTTGTCACTTCCTTTTGGTCAGGACTTGGATTTGGGTATGTGAACAAATACTGCCTGTATCTGGACTAAACTTACTACTGAACTTAATACTCTAGCGATGTCTGCTAATATAAAGTCCAGCATTTTGAAAATAGTATTAAGGAGGCATTTCCAGCCATGTGTCCTTACTCCACCACACACCATGGTTCAGCTTTGCACTGCAGCTGAGACATTAACGTAGCCTGAGCAACTTTAAAAACCATCAAAGCAAGTTCTGTCTCTCACAAAAGTTTTACTCTAACGACTGTGTAAACAGAGCACTGTCTCTTTAACTGATTTTATTTTCCTCTCTCTTTTTTTTTTTAGTTTAAAGATTACATTTAATATCTATTTCCCAGCAGTGTACAAACTGACATCATCTACTCATAAAAGCGGAATGCTTTGCTTTTTTAAGCTTCAAGCTGAATAACAAATTGCCACAGATGACAGCATAAAAGAATAACAGAATGGAATCAAAAGAAAATTCATTGTCAACAGAAACCCCCTGCTGAGGAATTTCAATTTCATATATCTAATTATCCCTGTCAGTTGGAAGAACTGACAAAAAGCATTCTTTGTTCTCTCTTTCTGCCTCCCGCATCTCACTCTCAATTAATTCCGGCATACAAATATGACTAATTGTCTTTGCAGTGCTCAAGAGCTCTGTATATAAATGTTCATGAACTGAAAATGATTTGGAGGGTATTCATGCATCGATTTATGATATTTGAACACAATAGACATGCATAATTCAGGTGACCATGTTAGCACCCTCACAAGCCCTTATTACAGAGATTAGGCAGGATTCTCTTTTCACATCCTTTTTTTCATATATATGCTTTGTGACAATAACTCACTTTGCACCTATTAAAAGAGGAAGCATTATATGTCTGCTGTAGCTTATTGAAATTGCTATGAACAAGATTACAAGCATTTAAATAACATAGGGGGGTATGGCCAGAAAATATTAGGTACTTTCAAAAGCAAGACCAAAGCAGGATGAAGGTTAAAGATGATGGGGTTTATTTTAATCTTGACTTGATCATTTCAAGAAACCTTTGAAGTGACAGAATTATCTTTACTCACATCATGTATTGACAAATACTCTGAGGCTAACTTTTATATGATACCTTTTATGTAAATATATGCACAGATGCATGAATGCATGCATAGAGAGAGGGAGAAAAAAATTAATAACTTTTTATTTATTATTCTTTCTAATTAAATGCTAAGGTTACCTCAAGGGAAAGGTTGTTGTATGATGACAGAATTAAGGTTGAATTAAAGTTTATAATCTATGCTTGGAGAATGTTACCTATAACGTGGCTATCCTGGCATATAATAAAATCTGTTCTATTCCATTACTGGACTTGTTCAAATCATAGAACTTTTTTCAAACTTTGATACAGCTGTATTAGTTTCTTGGCAAAGTTCTTGCCCACAATATGAACTCCTCACCTACCCCAAGGGCACAGTGTCACCTTTTTGAGACAGATGGGCTGGCTGAATCAGTAAAGAAGCTGCAGCAGTCTCTGTGATATTGGTTACAGTGGTTTCACTGGTAACCATGCTGTATGTTGGGATCCATACAGCCAAACACCAGTATTAAGAACTCAACATAAATAAGACATCAGATCTACTCATGTTTCATCAAAAAACTATTTTACTCCTGGCTGATTTTAACTCTGGCACTTCCCCTGTAGAAAAAGGAGTTACATGAGGAGTTACAACCAAGACCAGAGCCAAAAGAGAATAAGATCATTTATTACATTGATTAGCAAAGGTACAAAAATAAAGGTGGCACAAATGGCAAGTTTACAATGAAAAAAGAAAGTGAAGTCGGGTCATGTAAGAACTGCAAAAGTTCTCAGACAAGACAGAGTTGCTGGCGTTCATAGGATTTCAACTGTATTTTGTACCCTGAATTGTTTTGCACAATGTCATGGTGGAATTGTCCTGTTCTCCATATTATTAGATTGTTGGAGGTTTTGTTTGATTTTTTTTAAGGGTAATTTTAATTTTAGATTATATTAATTTTCAGAGAATATAATTTTAAATTACATTGGAGGTATAAAACTCTAGAAACAAAAAGAGACACTTTTTTTTCCAATCCTGTTATAAACCCATCCTGTAAAACAGGGAAGCTGTACAAAGCCCATGTCTTCATTCCTGTTGCTGCTTCAAGACAAGCAGTGACTGAGGTTGAGTGTGCCTGTACAGACACTTGCTTGTTTCTTGCATCCCTACAAAACACTTAGAAACTTTCATGGAAAAACATGTAGCCTGTGCATAAATTTTTCCATGACACCCAACAATTTATGTGCCCTTTGTATACAGTTCTCAACAGCAGCTGGCTCCCACCGCTACACGCAGAAAATGTCATGAGCTCAGCAAATAAGGGTTTTCCATGTGAAGCAGCACAATGATTTATACACAAAATCATCATTCACTGAAAACCTACAAGAAGCATATGGATAGAGGAAAGGGCTCTCAGAAAAAGTGGGGCGTTGGAATATGAACAAATATTAAGCCTTGGCTACAGGATCAGGTGAAGAACTCTGGGATATTGTCTCAAGAAATAAGTAACCACATTTTGTAAAATATTTACTGTGTCAAAAATAATAGTGCCAAATGATCTGCTCTATAGAGGCTAGAAAACAGGTGTGAGTATTAACATATAAACAAAGATTTTGGATACTGTGATAATAGCAAATTTGGCAATTCATGTTGAAACTTGTGTTCAGTAAGGCAGCAATCAATAAAAAAATAAAGTTGGTTTGTGTTTGGGTTTTTTCCTCTGCTGGTACTTTCTGAAATTGCTGTCCTTTCCTTTCCTGCTACAAGTCAGTTTTTCATACACATAGTGCAAACTACCCCTGCATGCTCACTGTGTGTGACTTGGGGGGAAGTCAATGCTTTTTGAGGCATAGGTTTGGTTCTTCTGGCTCACTTGCACTCATTATTTATGTCACTGATGAACTGAGCACTATTATTTAAACCTTGGTTTTACTGAGAATACTTTCAGGACACTGTGGAATCAATACCCTTTACAAACATCCATGTTCTCAGGTACATCAGAGAATGCCTGTTTCAGTTTAGAGGAAAAGTTTCTCATAGATTTTCAAGACTGTAACTGAAACCATAATACTTTTTAGGGTCTCTTGCAGATTGATGTTGGTTAGGTCTACTCAAGAGGTAATTGACCTTTTTTCTTTTTTAACCTTTGAATTTTGCCCATTCCTTAAAAGGCTTTCTATCTAACCACAAAGGGAACTGCCGCATCATCCCCAGTCCCACCAAGAGACAAGTGCCCATGTACTTCTGTGCCCGTGTAGACCCTCCATGAGGCTGATGCACTCTTTCTTCCTTACAATATCCTTCTCCTGCAGTTATTAAGCATAAAAAATCAGAACTGGTGGGCAAGCAAGGCTCTGATTAATTCAGAAGAACTGAATAGGCAAGTTCTGTACCCGCCAGGGCTCCCCCAGAGGATTAGAGCCCTGGTTACCAGACAGACAACATCATTTTCTTGCCAGGTTCCACAAAAGATGCTTTGGGTCAAATTTTGCTCTCCAATGTACACTTTTCATTATTTGCGAAGCTGTACCATATTTACAGCACAGAGTAGTCAGTTCTTGGCTCCATTATTTTACTTTTCCTATATTTTTTTCCATTTAAGGAAGCCAACTAACTACAAATATTATAGAGCTGAACGAATGGCATAAAGCCAAAAGTGTAAAGATTGAGAGGCTGCCTTAATTTTTAAACTCTTCTGTTGGCTTTTGATTTTGGCTTAATTTAATTTTGAACCTGCAGGACTTAATGAAGCCGTACCTTTGAATTTTCTGGCATTTACCACTTTTGCTCTGATTTGTATCTCTATAGACATTGCTAAGCTCTGTTTAGAAAAATGCTAAAACTAAAACACTCCAGTGTTCCTATAAAGCTCTCATTCCAAATCTCTGTTGAAAATATATCTTTTCTGACTTGCACATATCTGTTAATTTTGCTCTCCCTCTGCTATTATTTATCTCTGTAACTGTATTGTTTAACTCCTGTAAAGTGGTTTTGGGATATACTTCGGATGAAAGACGCTATACAAAATAAAGTTGTATTGTTTTGTAAAAGCTGGCACATACTTGTACTTGGTTCTGCATAAACTTGGCAGAGATCTCTCTTACAACACAGTGCTTTATAGTTTCTCTCCAGCTTTTTTTTTTTTTTAATCTTTCCCACTTCTTTTTGCTGGTTAGGATGTACTACAAGAATACATCTGTTATGATTAATAGGTGACTAGCAATTTATTTGGTACCCAGACCTTTTCACTTTCCCTGTCAAATATTTTTGAAACAAACATAACTTCATTGAGGGAGATAAGGCTGAAACATTGACCTGACTAAAATCTAGGTACAGGAAAGAAACTAAAAAAATGCATCTGATATTTTAAACATAACATCTACTTTGATTTTTATAAGCAATCAGAGGTGATTAATGCTTGGGAACACTGTTCATTATATGAGCCTTTCTGTATCCTTGGTCAAATAAAGCAAGCAGGTGCAAGTCATAGGAGTTACTGATTATTTATGGCTTTTAGATACTTTGTGGGTTTAGCTGGTGAGAAAAGTTTTATTCCACTCACATGGACAAAACACAACCAACTGTCTGGACTGATTAAATTCACATTGTTGTATGAGCACATGGCAGACAGGGGAAAAATTATAAAATCTCACCGCCTATGCCATGGCAACTGAGCAAACAGCTCATGGGAAGAATGCGAATAATAGAAAATAGCAATATTTCTCTTTGTGTTTTCAGACTTGACAGTTTTATCCCCACATCTGCCTGATGTCCAGTGAACAAGTAAAGTGCTTGTACTAGCTACTCTAGCTCTCACTGATTTTATGTATCCTTGTCTAAGAGTTGTCTCAAGATGTTCCATGTACATTTTAAGCTTTAGGAGTATGAACCAGAAAATATTTGGGGGTTTTATATGTATGTAGGGAAAACACTCAAATAGGAATATGCTACTTGTGAAAGGCTTTTAAAATTCACTTTACACATGCACACACACATTCAGAATTTCAGTTTTCTGGCAGACAAATGTTGGAATCATTTTTCTGAATGTATTTCAAGTCAAATGCCAAACTTTCACAGGGACTATTCCAAAAATGTGAACTATGCTCAAAATCTTCTACACATAAATTTATTTCCTTTCAGTTCATGGAGTCTGCCACTGTCTGAAAACAAGATATCAGCTGGATTGCTATAAAAAGATTCTGGTTGCACTCATGAAACAGAGCTCAGAAGATGCTTCCTTCTATCTCTAAAATACATACATTTGGTTTTGCAGCATCCTGTATGACTTTAGATCATTCCTTTGCTGCATGTGCTGTGGGAAATTTGCCTTTCTGAAGCAAGACTTACATGTCTCCAGTGCTTTTGGAAAACTGATTGGTAAGTGGAGACAGGAGAGCTTGACCTTTGGTAGGAATACCACTTGCAAATTCCCCTTAACCCCAATGTAGTTTGAACTAACTATATACTCCATTTCAGGTGGCCCGTTTTAGTCATGGTCAGAGGCATGCCTGCTGACAGAATTCAGAAGTTGCTGATAGGGAAAAGCCGTATTTTTAATATCAGGTGGGATGCAGTTTCAGTTCTGCATTTCAAAGTTAGTGTGATCTGATAGGTCTAGTGCTGTGAAATAAAATTTTTTAAATATTCAGTGTATATGACAATGTATATGATAAAAGGGGATAATGAGTACTACTTTTTCCATGTTAATGAATTTTGGTTTTTAAAAAGAGTATTTAAAGTACTGTCATTCCATGAAACTAGGAACCTGATTTGTTTGCCTGATTTTTCTGCTGCTGTTTTAGTAAGAAAAACTAGTGTTTTTGACAAAGTCAGTATGGAAAGCACATTGAGGTCTCTTTCAGAACAGCAGTATGACCATAATTGGATGTTTTACCCTATCACAATAGTATGAAAATTAAAATACCTTTCTGTCCTGGAAGATTCACCTTGGGCCACCAGGTCTGGAAGAATATGAATTCCCCAGCTGTTGTAAAGCCCTACAGGTAACTGGAAGCTGAGGAAACAAAAACTAAGGAAAGAAAGATGCATTGAAAACAGCAATTGCACTTACTGGAGAAGATATAAAAAGCACTGAAATCTATTAGTTAAAGAATTATAACCATAGAAACAGCTACTGGACTCAAGGACAAAATTTTAATATCTAAAACACTTTATTAGAGAACTATAATTATCTATCAGGTCATGTCAGGGGCTTTTAGTCTCTGGGACCAGGTCAGAATTACTGTGAAAAAAGTCCCAGAAACACATATTCCTCACCATCAGCTCTGTTGCTCTGCAGACCTGCTATTACCTTTTTAATGTAGACAAAGCCTTGCAGTATTAGAGAATTCAAGGGATACCAGCAGGTTATTTCACAGTTTTTAAATCAACTTTCATGTCACATGAGTTTTAAGACAACTTGCAAATAAGATATAAGATTGTTCATGATTGTGCTTGATGCACTTAAAGTGTATGTTGCATGGAAAGCAAGCAGGAAATGCTTGAAATAATGAACAATGTAGCTTTGATGACACTCATGACTATGTGTTTTGGTTCCTTTCTTTTTCTAGTACATCTGTCTGGTCAACCAGAAAGATTCTACCTGTCTCATCACTTGTCTTGTCATTTGGATTTTATGTTCTTTTCTCCCCTACTTATCCTCTGCTTGGCAAATTTATCAAAACACTATGACAGAAGAAATCTGGAGGTTAGGGATAATTAGGAATGCCCAAAATGTTTACACAGGAAGTTCATACACAGTGCTAATGTCTTCCGTGAGTAGTATTTCTGTAAATTTGGAACCCTTTTGGTCTTATTTACGCAAGAATAAATCTGATCTGAGAGTTAAAATATATTTAAATCTGCAGCCAAAGGCAAAGAAGAGGGTAAAAGGCTGATAATTATTTCTGAAAGTAAGGAATAATTCTGAAAAATGAAGTGAAGGATACTTCTGGACCTAGCTCGGCTTACACTGAGGCAAAATTGAGTTCTGCTATTGATTTAATGAAAACAGGACAAAACACTGTGTGCCACTTGTCCATATGAAATAATTTGAATGGGCTGAAGAGAAACACAATAGTAGAGACAGGGAATGAAAAACACCCACAACATTATACACCTTCAATTCACCGAGGAGAGCTTTTCTCATGAAGGGGTATATTATTCCCTTATGTGTATGTGGCTTCCATTACCAGTAATGGGAGTTGATCACACACAGAGAGGAGAATGGACTCCTCCGTCTGACATCTCACTGGCTGCCTGGTATAAAGCCAGTAGACAATGCCAAGTTATTCTGATCGAGCTACTAATTGGAATCATGTTGTATATTGCTGAAGTTTGTTTATTTTTATGAGAGCATTAAAATTTCAGAAGAGCTGCATTTGGATCTCTCTTAGTGCACACACACATACTACAGCCAGTCTCCTTGTTTTACATGACATGCAGGGGTACAGCATACATGCTGTCTCTTTTGTGTTTTGCTGTCGTGGTCTAGAGATGGCAGCATGTGAAATTATAGCCCCTGCTGTGTAATGTTTTTAATATGTACAAATGCACTGGCTGAATTAAAGGAGCAGCATTGCTAGCTCAGCCCAACACAGACTTCTTTATAGATTAATTGCAATTAAATATATTTGAAAATATAAGTGCATTGCAAAGCCTGATGGTCTGGGCCTCCCACGTCCTTCTTCCCCTCTTTCTTTCCTCTCTTCTTCCCCCATACCCCCTTAGCATATACACAGCCATGCTCCCTGTTTTCCAAAAGGAACCAGTGTGTCACAATGCTGAGATTTCATGTCTAAATTCTCAACACGGCTTAAACAACTGAATCACCAACACTTTCAACTTTTTTTTCAACAAAACACTTTTTGTCCATATAAAATTTTAAGACACTCCATGGACAAGGGATGGGAATGGCCACAAAATAACAGCTCTGGTAGAAAATGATGCACTGGCAGCGAGGGACAGCTATCCTCAGCAGGCCAGTGCAACAGGATTGAATCCAGCCTGAAAAAACAACAGTGGTTTATCCTTTTACTAAAGGATGACATTTTCTTATTTTACAACAGAGTTCGGCAGGGAATCCAAAAGCTAGGCAAGTCTCCCGAAGGTGAGTGTACCCTCTGCTTATCCTTGAAACATTGTGCCTTGTTAGGAATGAGGGGACTATTTCATGCCCAGCTGCAACAACAACATTAAATAAGTAAATTAATATGCACTTACACACACTGTGTTTCAGGTCCTGCTGTTCACACTATTCAAATGTTAAGGGCCATGATTGTGGCCACTTACATAGAATTTTGGCATGTACTTTTTTGCTCTTCCGAAAGACCTACTTGTCTCTCTCCCAAGATTGCTAAGCCCATGTATGTGAATAGAACAGGGCTTTATCTTTTTTAATTATGAGGCTAGAAGTAAAACATGCTTATTTTTTATGATTTTGAAAAAATTTATTCCATGTTAGTCTGTCTGTTTTCTATGCCTTCTTCTCTGTTCCTGATAGAATGACACAGTGTAGCTCTAAACCTTGAATATGTTTGTGCACTCTTGTATATTAGAAACAATTATTGATATTGTAAAGGTTTTCAGCTCTTACATGGTGATAGTTTTATACTGGCAGGCTCATATCAATACTAAAAAGGAATCACAGGTGACTATAAAAGAGCTAGTGAGAGAGAGAGAGAGTTTCCTTGGTAAGACAGACTTGAATTCACATTTTAACATTTTGTTTCTAACTGTGTATTTCTTCATGTTTCTGTAAAATCTTCCAGTATTGATAACATTCAAAGACACTACCATACAACCATCAGGTGATAGAGGCTAATTTGAATGCATATCTCTCCTGAAATAACCTGTTGTCAGGCATGGTTTGAAAGGAGCTTCTACTGATTTTTGCACTTCCCAACAGGATAAGTAAAATGCTGAATTTGTCCTCTGCCTTGACTGCTGTTAGTTTCTGTGTTGTTTTCACTGAAGGTATGTTTTTTCACAGTGAAGGAAAGCTTGTAGGTGGGAAACCTTCCTCCTGAATCTAGCAGGTGGTTAACTTCTACATTTTAAGGGTTCATTTCCCAGAGCGATAGGCAAAGACTTCATGTGTGCTTCATTAAGAAGTTTACCTTTCAGCATTCATTTCCTTAGGAGGATAATTCAAATCACGCCCCTCTGCAGAGTGAGACATCTGAAGGGAGGACTGGGGTGGGAGGGTGAGAACAGGACTTAAGATTTAGTGGGGCGGGGGCTAGACAAGGAACCCAGTGGCAGGGGGAGAGATCTCCCTGGACCTCCAACATTCCTATTTCTAGTGGAGCATAGTAAGCTCCCATGCACCAGATACCATCTGCAAACGAAAGGACCCATTTTTCTACAAGAGAAAGGAGAAGTCAGCAAAAACCTTCTTTAAAGCAGCTTGCTAAAATGCAAACTATTAAAATATGAAGTCTCACTTCCCTCGCCTGCTCCATGGCAGCCCCTTAGTTAGCAGAGATCACATTATCCGATCCTTTGCTAGAACACTATTCAAGTTTTAGCAATTCCCTGTCAAATGTTAAATAGTTTGCCAAAGAATAATAGATGCTTTACATTTTATGCATTACTAGTTCCGAGACTAGGGCTATAAAAGTTTTCTATTAACATGTAAGCACTGAGAGAAGTTTTTTTTGTTGTTGTTGTGGTTTTTTTTAACTTGATAAATATACATAACTCCTTTACAATGGGGCTCTTGTGTTGCTAATGGGGACCCTTAATGGAGAGTTATATTTCCAGGATTATATCTTTATTCAGTTGCAAATTATTTTTGGGGGGAGTTTTAATACTCTGCTTCAGTCTATGAATAATAGTATCATTTGAATGCAGCGGACACCTGGTGCAGTAGAAGGACAGTGGGAGCTCTAGACTGACCTGGTATGACTGCCAACTTTGCATTTTCCCAGCCTTTCCTATCCGCTCCATTCAGCATCTAATTTCATTCTCCCTCAGCAAAATGCTAGACACTTGTAACTTTATTCTCCCTCGGCAAAAACTTGCTCTCTTGTAAGGAGATGGAAAAAAAAAAAAGTGAAAAAAAAATTCATCTTATCAATCTCTTCTTATACAGAGTCTAGTAATTTGAAGGTTGGGTAAAGTTTCAGGAAAAAACTTCCAATTAAATACTGTAAAAAGATAAAATAACAGTGGCCTTGCTGCTGCCCAATAGCTTTCTTGAAGCGCTCTTTTGTTGATTTATTGTACATTAGCCACTGAGCCATGCAAAGAACATTACGTTTCAGAAAGAGCTATTCGTATGCGGCCTGCATCCTCTCCAAAGACAATCAGGCCTGTATTGCATTTTGCAAATTTATACCAGGATGTTGGTTTAGAGTGTTTCCCTGAAAAGTTTTTCAAGTAAGTGTCTGCTTTCATAGGCAAGAGTGATTGAGGCACACAAACAAACCTTTGTTTCAAAACTCACAGATGTATGGCTGGAGCAGAGCTTTGTTTTCCGCTTTAAGGAGTATTCTCAGATTTTTGTTTTGAGCACAACACAGGATTGTACAAAAAAATCAGCTTGAGGATGAATGTCTGGTATAATCTCAGGCTTTCCAGATTTTCCCAGGGTTAATTTTTCTACTCTGAACTTTGTGGGGAGGGAGTTGTTGTTGGGGTTTTTGTTTTGTTTTTTTCTTTTCTTTTCTTTTTGATTCAGGACTCCAACAAAAGAAGCTCTGGGTACTTTAGTCTTTAATCACTTTAGGAAACTTCATTTCAAAGCTATTTGGAAGTTTGTGGCCTTGATAACATACTTCTTGTGCTTAGCTCTGATCAAGTTGTTGTTCTTTTACCCTTGCATAATCATTTTTGAGCATCCCTATGCAATGGTGCTTGTCATTTCTGGGGTGGGGAGGTAGTCTGTGACCTGAGCTACAAGAGATGAACTTTCAGATGCACCATTTGATGGGTGTAGCTTTGTGTATGAACACTGACCCAAATGACCAAACTAATGCTAAATCACAAGATGTACCTTGTTACAAAATCTTAATAAAAACACACCTTTCTGACAGGCTCAGGTTGGCTGCTAAGCAGTAAACTAGAAACAAAACTGACCCAAACTGCCAAAATACTGAAGTGTTTCTGATAACAAACACAGCAGCAGAAGGAAATGCCAGGTGCTACATGTAAAACATCTGATTGGGATGGGGAGGACACACACTGGCACAGGTAAAGTTGCTCTCTGCTAAGTTGTGGGCTAGATGCACAGGATGAAGTCCTGGCTGGAGTGAAGTTACTGGAATTTTGCCATTTGCTTTCACGGAGCCAGAATTTCACCTTAGCAAGCAATGTACTGTGGCTCCAGCCAGATCCAAAGAGCTATCAGGAAAAAAAGGCAGTCAGAAAGTCTCAGATCTGTCCCTCGGTCCTATTACAACTCTTGCTAGGAGAGCCAAAGCTGTTCTACCACCATTCAGCAAAATTATAAGGTGCAGACAACTGCATTCCCTGTATTTCCAGTAGATCTTTGAAGAAAGGAAGGAAGAAAAGGAGAGGGTAATTTACAGACCCTGGTCCAAAACTTCCTCAGACATCTAAGCTAGAAGGAATTCAACTCTGCAATAGCGGCCCTTTGGCTAGACCAAGGTGAACTTGCTGGAAAAGACACATTGCTGTTGATTAGGATTTTATTAGAAATTTGTCAGTCATGTTTTACTTTGAGGTTGAAAAATTGTTTCACCACTGGACAACATGTCACTGGAAAAATATCTTTTCCTGTCAAGAAATCTGGTATTTTGTGTGAAAACCACACAGTTGTAAAGAAAAATCTTTTTACCCTAGATCAAGACACTATTTTAAAATAACAAAAATTATTGATTTGGGAATCTCAGTGTATGTTAGCAGTTTAATGGTAGTTTGAATACCTTCAGCCTTCAGTATCTTCTAATAAATGAATTTCCCATGCAAGCAGTGGTGTAAGCTTTATGCAAAAGACAAAGACCATGGTGCATTTCAGGCTGATCTTCCAGCTAGTAGCAAAAGGCATGAGGAACTTCAACTACAGTTCTCAAAACTACATTCTTCCAGGGTGTGAGAAGAGAATCATATACAAGTGGTTTAAGAAAAAACCTTTATGGTTTTTTCTGCAGACAGGAGCAGGATCTAATTATACCCTACCTTTTTACCTTTTCTGTTGGAGAATTATTGTAAAAAAATTGATATGTAAGAAACATTAATGACATTCAATATTTATACCGTCAATAGGCTTAGTTGCTTTCTTATCTTTGAAGAATGTAATGTGTAAATCATTGCAAAAGTGGCATGATTTTAATAGTTAGTGCAGGCTCTTATTTAGTTTAGGGTTAATCCTATTTAGTTTAGGGTTAATCCTGTCCTCTCCATGGTATAAGGCAATTACAGACTGTGATGTTTCTCTGCTTAAGGAAAAGAAGACCAGCTGACAAATTCTTACAGGACATCACTACCCTCTCTTCTGTACATTGTAGAACCAAAACCTCCACCAACTATTGTTGTCTTTCAGCAAATCACCAACTGGCCTTGCTCCATAGCTGCTCTTCTAAGCTAGGAACTTGTGTTGATCTCTTGGAAGGTAGGAAGGCCCTGCAGAGAGATCTGGAATGGTTGGATGGATGCACAGTGTCCATTAAGTCCAAGCATAAGAAGCATTTCTTGAGAAAATTCAATGGAACCCAAGAAGTCAAAATCAGCACTGTTTCACAATGTTGAACCAGACAAAGCAGCCTAGTCTGCATTGTTGCTATTTCTAAGAATTTCCCACTTCTCACTAGCATCCCTTTCAACTAAACTGTGCCTTCCAGGAAGTCACATTCTTTTATCACACAACCTCAGGGCAGGACTGTTGCCACTGTAGTGTAACCAACATATTTCTCTAGTGCTCTGCATCATGTACCTCTTCTGCACAGTTCATTCCTCTGCTCTGACATTTACTGTTTGGCAGCAATTTCTGATTTGGTGCTCTGAGTGTTTATGCAGATGCAGAAATCAGAAAATTTTGATAGTGTACATACAGGCACTTCCCACATACCCAGTAGAAGTAATACTATCAACATGCTGTATATATGAAGTTTTTAAAAACTATTACTATGATCTCATATAAAGTTTCATCTATCATAATACTATCAGGCAAGTAGATTTTTTCAGAAATGTACAGTTACAAAAATAAAGATTTGAATAACTTGTATGTGGGGGTGCACAGGGAAGTGCCTTCCTCTCCCAAAGGAATTTTAGAGCAAATACTGCAAAATTCATTAACAGAAGTCAGAATACCCATGTCTATTCAGTACTACTGTGCATACAAGAAGTCTGGTTACCCAGCAATGCTGTCTTTTTAGAAAGAGGAATGAATTCATGAGTCCAAATTTTTCTTGTTCATTCACTTGTCAAATCTGACTTTACTCATGGAGTAGTTAAAATTTAGGAAGATATAATGGAGACGGAAAGAGAAGAGGCAAAAAAAAAACCCAATGGAAGAATATTTTGTTTAAGGGAATGTGAGTGCTGGCAATGTTATGGTCTGGGTAAGGCTGTGCTCCCACAGTCATAGCTGTAGAAACCCTTTCCTGCCCACTGCCTGTTGTTTTCACAGGGGTGACTGGCAGTGTAAACAACTGTCTTCTTTTCTTTTCCTGTTGTATAGCAGCACATCTGTGACTAAATATTGTTGAAGCGGAACAGTGTAAATGATAATTTTGTTGCACTGATAGTTTACTTACTTTGGGTATGCTTATAGGTTGAAGAATATGGGTATCCTACAATTTTTGATGTATTAGCCCCACCAAAATTTAAAAAAAAAAGTGAGACAATAAATCTCTATTTATTATCTCTATTTATATATCTCTGCTATCTCTGTTTTTCACAAGAAAGATAAAAGAGGGAGGAGAAGCAGAACTGTTGCATCCTGACATGAGCTGACACTGAGAGAGAAACAAAAAAAACATTTGAATCTAATGCAGCCATAGCATACCAGGTAGCAATGTTAGCGTGGCATTACAGTCAGGAAAATAAGCCCTGTAGAAATAACATGGCAGAGTTGACCTCAGGATGAAGATAATATCTCTGGACAGTGCTAGTTTCTGTATATGTTCTAATGAAAAGAGTATGGCTAGTGAAATAAAATGTGCATTTGGAAGACGAAGGAATCAGGGGGAAGAAACCTGTGTAGGATTCTTCTTTTTGGGGGGTTAGAAATTTGTTCATCTACTAAAATAATCAGCAAAGTGCTTGAAAAAAAAAACTATAGTAGGTAAATGCATAAATGATTTTTTGTCTTGCTGCCTTATTTTTTTCAAATCTTCTTCCAAGCAGTTGGTTTCTCTTATGTCAGAATATGGCATCTTTTTTCTTCTGTTTTTTCTGGTTTTGTCTCCCTTTGGGTGAGGAAAAACAAATACATTGCTAATCTGTGGTGGATCACTCTCACATATTTTCTGTCCTTTCATTAACCCTGCTCTGCCATGCTGGGTCACAGCACTGTTGGGGAAGAAAGACATACACTAGGAGAGGAAGAACATGTATTTCAAGAAGCAGTATTTGAGCTTCTCCATGTCCTGCCTCAGTTTTCATTACTGCATGTCTCCTAATCCAAGAGAATGCTGTACTTGCATGAAAGTTATGAATCATATTCCCTGCTTATTTGGAAATATCATTACCCTGTGAAAAAAAAAGAAAAAACAACAACACCCCTGAGCATTATCCCAAATTAAGATTGCAGTACAGCTGGAGAAAAGGCACAGCCTTCGTGAACCTCTGCTTCACCCCTGGCCCACCGTGCAGTCTTTCAGGTGTTTATTTGGTGTTGCTCCAGGTGGAAAAGAAAAGAAACACAGGGAAAGACAACCTCAGTGTGAAGAGCACTGCATAAATGAAGTACCTCTGAAGTTGCCATGCCCTTTGTGGCAGCTTCAATGGCCCAATTCTTTGTGGCCTTTCTGTTTAGCTCTGTGCCATGTGAGCTAAAAGACACAGGTTAATCATACTGTAAAAGGAAAAGTGTGAAGTGCTTAAACATCTGGGTTTTTTTCTTACCCAAATAAAGATTTGGCATATTCCTATGCCTTACTAATGAATTGGAAATTATGTTTCATAATGTGTATGTTCCTTAACTGTTGACTAACAGAAGCAACCAGCTGTGCCTTATATGCACTGTAGTGTAAATCTTTGGGGATTCAGTGATGATGAAGCACTAATTCAATGCCTTTCTTATTTTGGTCCAATTTAATGAAGAGCCAAGACTCTTTGATTTCTATATGATTTCAGATGGACAGGAGGGTTCTCACTGCAGAGCCCCAGGACTATGTTACCTTCCCTAAGTGCTATAGTGACTTAAAATTTATCTCCTTGTTTCTGATGTCCTAGAGAGTTTTAAATAAGTGGCATTTATTAATAGTCTTTATTTTCACTTGTTGCAGGTGAAAAAGGCTCAATGGTACAATTTTCAACAGAACTCCATTTGAAATATATCTCAGTTTGTAACACAAAAGTTTGCTGGATCAGGCAGGTTCTTCATATGCAACTTGATAACTGCATATTCTAGCACTGCAGGTATTCATCCAGTATTCATCACCATAGGATTCTTCTGCAAGACTTGGGAGTTTGAATACCAAAGGCTGACATAGTTTTTCAAATTAAACAATTACAGAAAAAGTAAAGAAGAGAAACATTAAAATGAAAATATGTTTCTGATTTTATCCCTCTGAGAATTTAATGAGATTAAGTACTCAGCAGCGAAAGAGAAATCTATATTTTAAAGTCACCATAAATTTTCTTCCTTTTCACCAGCAGAAAAGAACAGATGGATAAGAGATAAAAACCAAGATGTCCATACTAGGATTGGCTGAGGAAATGTTTTCCTTCAAATAACTTCATGGAAGACATTTACTGAATATTTTCTGAGGAGATTTTTAAATTAAATATATCTTTGATTCAGTTCTTAATCTTCTACAAAGATATTTAGAGCACCTTCAGGAAGATAATTACTTACCCCAAAATTAGTATTTGATGAAACTTCCTTCTTTTCTGAAATGGAAATGGACACTGGGGAAAAAAAATCAACCAATTCCAACAAAGATAAATGTAAGAAACACATTGAAACAGAGAAAAGGAGGAAGTTCAGCTGTATGCAATCACATGCCAGTTCATTAGTTATTTGTATCCATATTAAGCATGTATAATAAGGTCAGGGCCTCTTCTCCTTGGTGTCTTCTGTCTTCAGGTTTCCACCATATTTAAGGGGTTTTTTTCCTGCTGTATCATGTCCTTGCAGTGACTGGCAGAGAGGTGCTGCTTGTTTAATGAATTGGAAGAACATCCAGCCCAAGAAGAATGCCAGAAGCTCAAATGGTAACTGTACCTGCTGAGCAGCTGGAAAGAGTATGGCATGAGGAGAATGGAGGAAGTGGATTAATATATGTGCTTATAAAAAGTAAAGGTAAGGATAGCTGAACACTTCTGATAAATCAGAACCATTGTGCCTGAATCAGAACAGATGCTCCATTTGGAATAAGCACATTTAAGTCTGTTAGATAAGTAGCCACTTCATTTGAGTGAGAAAAATTGATTATTGTAGTTCAGTGAGAGGATGCCAGAATACAAATCAAACAGAGCAGATAGCTGGAACCATAGCTAGCAAAATGAAGAAAAAAAGAAGTAAAGGCTATTGCAGAATAAAAGTGGTGTGCTTATGAGTATAGCTGTCTCTTCTAGAGTGGCCTTCATAAGACGCTGCAACTGGCACTGCTGGATACACCTGAAAACTCAGTAGGAAATTAAAAGGCAATTAAGTGTTTGTTAACTTGTGCAGCACATCATGTGGGTCTTTATATATCTCAGTGTTCATGTTCTGTACTGTTATGCTGGGCAATTGTTTTGTTCTGTCAGTTGTGCTCTCCAGACATTTAGCTGTAACCTAGCAGGGAATGAGGAGGAAATAACATTCCAATTTTCACACCGGCAACAGCTGATTTGGTTAGGCAGTACACTAAATATAGTAATTTGCTATGTAGCCAACAACAGTGATAGCACATCAAAAAGAGATTCTGTGACATAGCAGGGATCCCTAATGTGCTAAGAATGATGGATGGGCTGTTCATGCACCTCACAGAATGATGCTGCTTTTCAAAATGGAAAACGGCGTGTGTGACCATCAATATCTTACATTGAATTATTGGCTTCTGTCATGATGCCTGTATTTTAGCCAACTCATGTGGTGGAAAATTATTTTATTCTTGTGACATTTCTGATAAAAGAGGCATCAATAAATATTTTCCCTGAGAAATGTGTTCTAGATATTTACAGGTAATAGCAGCAGTCCTTTGAAGAGCCATCCATGACTCATAAAAAGTAAATAAAACTGTTATTGAGCAAAGATTGAAACATTAATACCTTGTGTTTAGTGGGTCTCTTTTTCAACATAAGCATTCTCTTTTCAACATGAGCATTCTTTGTGCCCAGCATCTAACTGTATGGCTGTTGTACCCGTGTAGAACGCTGCCTGACTCAATGCTAGTGATGCCTTCTGTGCCTTATTATTAGTGGGAATAAAGTGCCCCCAGTAGGAAAAGGTGATGTGCTAAAACTCTAACACTCTTGCCCTTCAGCACAGGTTGCCAAGAGGACTTCGGCATCACTCCACCTGTGTGGATTGTACTGAAACATCACTGACAGGACAGCAGCCAGCACTAAGTGGGGTTTGCTCTCCATAAGCCAATGAGGAAATTAAGAATGCTCCTCATCATATACTGTAAGGTGCTATATAATACCCTAAATGCTTTCCAAAATTAATTACACTGAATCCACTTACTCAACGATATAAAATGTAGAATGAAGATCTCATACATGTCCAGCAAACCACATGGGTGTTCACCATGATACCACTGGGACATTGTCTGTAGCTGTCTATGCACATCCTACGAGAGAAAGGTGATTTGGTTGAACTCAAAACATATAGGGCAGCAGTATGGGATGAAATTTATCTAGAGGCAACATGAACCACTTCTTATTCAGCTATTCTTCATTACTGGGTTACAGTACACCTTTGTTTCAGAATAGTTGCATCATGATATTTTCATCTGCTGTTCTGCAGTGGTTTTGCACCTTCTCGATATGGGACAGGTCCTCCTGCTCCTTTTTCCTTTTGCCTTTGCCCAACAGATGCTCTTCAACAAACTGTTGGAACTTTTCAAACCAATCCTTAGCACTGGGCTTTCCACAAGACTGCTGTTGACAAAACAGTTTTGATGTAGCATTATGTCATCTCCTGTTTCTTCTTCACTTTCTGCACTTTTAGCTTGACCCCAGGTCACAGGATTTCCCAAATGTTTGATATCCCTACCACCTGCCTGCACTTGCACATAAACAAGCTGTAAGTCATATACAGCAGGCGACTGAAGAAATCAAATTTGTCTGCCATCCAGAAGCACATATGAAATGTTATGGAATACAGTTGGCATTGCAGCACAGATTTAATTTAACAAACCTGATTTTGTATTAATTGGTACTTGAACACTAGGACTGAAATCACTGCATTACATTAAAATTTTTTAAATTTAAATGAACTTTTGAATTTTTAGAACACAAATATCTCCCAGTGCAAAGCATACATCTGCAAGACTACTGAGGCCTGTGAGTGTTACGTTGATTTTACTTGAGTTTTGGTGTTAATTCTGAGAGTTAAAAGATAAATAATATTTAGTTATTTGTGAAAGAAGTCCATTTCATAAAGCTATAATGGGATTCAAAGTGTTTGAATTTTAGGGGATTTTTAATTTTACTCTAAATAGTTTGGCAAGCTCTACTTTAGAGCCACAGCCACTATAGTCAATAGCAAGAGACAAGATATCCATCAGCACAGCAGGGATGGAACAATTTACCACAGCACATTTCCTGCTTTTAAAAAAAATTTCTAATTTCCCAACTACCAGTCAAACAGTGAATTAAACACTTCTTAAAGTACTTCTCTTAGTGCACTACCAGTAATTCTGGGTGGTATGTTTCTGGGTTACTATTCCATGAACACTGTTTTATTACATCTGTAATAAAACCTCAACTTTTTCATCTAATTTCTGCATTGAAAGCCTCCTCTCTAGAGCAGAGGTTCTAGAGAAACACAGTGACAGTTAAGTGCAGATCTGCCTGGTCACACATTCTCTAATAGCAGCAAAACTTATACTTACCAGCCTCCATTGCACTGGACATAGAGGATGAGTTTAGAGATTTCTAAAAACTAGTGACTTTGGATATTTCTGTCCTTTCACCCTGAAACAGATTTTATTCTTTCCTCTTTCACCTTTGCCATTATCAGTTCACTTTTTCCGTCTTTAAAATTAACACAGCTTCAGACATTACACTCCCCATTAACACTAGTCCTTTTTGAACTTGTTTCTCAGATGTTACTAGTTTTTAAATAAAAACTCAGCAGCATGAAAAACGTCTCTGCTTCCTTAGAAATGAAAAAATCCTCTCAGGAGAGAAGGAAATTCATCTTGAGCCTTGCACACTGAGTATGTCTGTTATCACTGAGAGGCAGAATAGGGCAGTCTTGTGGGCTGAACAGGGGCTGCTGGCTAAAACTATGACACTGAATCCAAATATTGGAAAAGGAACTCAGGTTCATTTTGAGACATCTAAAAAAGGTGATCTCTCCGCTATGGTGCTGTCCTGACTTGCCCTTGGGTTGTGCTGTTTACCCTAAAGGTCTCTGCAATTTGGGAACTGATATTGGCAAAGAACAGAGACAATACCAGGAGTTTCAAGAAGACCATTGTAGAACAAGCAGCAAAGGCATGAAACAATCAGTGCCTGTCTGTCCCAGGTGAAAACTGAATCATATTCAGAATCACCAGAAATATATATTGCATTTTACCCCATCAAATTATTAAAAAAAGAAAAAGTTTTTAAAATGTGGATCTGAATCTAGTTTAGAAAAAGAAAACCTTAATCCATAATGCAAGTAGAATGCGGTTCTTTTTTACTACGTATTGCTTTTGTTACTACTAATTATTAGGAATAGGTCTATGTTGAGGGCCCCAGTGGACATGTGTAGTAATCACTTCTCTAAATTAGCTTCTGATGAAGGACTCAACTCAGTGAGAGCTCAAGTAGTACTGCAAATCCATTTCCAAACATATTTATATACGCACTTGTTTGTTTCCCCTGAAATACAGCAAGGATTGCAGTTCATTACTTGAAAAAATCAAAAGGAGTCAGGAAAGAGGAACCGTGACAAAAGCAGAGCTGATGCAACTCCAAGTAAAATTCCAAAACCCTAAGAATTAGGTCCCTGACAGTCATTCTGGATCATGGTTGCTTATGCTGTCCATGACTACTTCAGCATTCCTTTGTACTTCACATCCCATTATTTTACTTACATCAACATATTAGATTCTTGTTCTACAGTTAGATGGTAAAATCTATGAGGAAACTGTGGGTTTTTCCTTGAGAATAGAGTGGTACAGCAAATACAGGACCAGGGTCTCCAGACCTCATACATTCCTCAAATGCTTTGTTATATTAAAATATCTTTTTTGGCTTCAGTTGTGTGACATCTACCTGTGTCTTCTTTTCTTTATCTGTCTTCTATTCTTTATCTTTTATTTTCTTTATCTTATCACAATGCTTGTCCATTCCCAAACAGTTTCAAGGTCAAGTTTCAGAATTCCACAGCTGAAGTAACAGTAACAAGCTTTGGAAAATGAATAAATTTCCTCATTTCTTTTATTGTTTGCCTTCTGCAGGGCTCATATTTTCCAAGGGCTCATATTTTCCAGGGCTCATCATTTCCATAATAAATCTGCAAAGCTGCTACAGATGAAACAAAACCAGAAAATCCCCTGTGTTTTTGCATTACTTCCATAACAGAGGCTACTAAAGGAGTGTCAACTATTGCAAAATTTATGATTCATATCATAAGTGTTGGCAATAGATCAGGTCTCTTCTTTCATCTGAAACGCAATACTCCATTATTATTTCCATGTATTTATGTTGCCCTTTCCATATCTTATATTTAACTGAATGAGTCATAATTGTCTTCTTTCAATTATGCTGAAATAAAAATTGCACTGATTGCACTGGTGGGTGCACTTGACAATGCTGCCCCCCACAGCTCCTCTGCCTTTTTCTGCAGATCAAGGAAACTACTGAGCTGCAGAAGTCCCAAATGTGCTCTTCCTTTAGCTAAATTAAGCCTCACATCTCCCTCTGAAATTCAAGGCTGCATAAGAGAAGCAAATAAATCAAGAGTGGCGCTATGGCATTTAGCCATCCGTCAGCACTATAAACTGTTCTTGCCTACCTGCTTAAAAAAGTTAACTCCTTACATCCCTATCATTCTCCAGTCCAGGTTTCCCTCCTTTGAATCCTCAGTAAACCTCAAACTAAAGCATTACAGCTTGTAACAAGTAGAGTTCAGCATGGTATTAAGGTTATAAGGTTTAATTTCTTATGAGGACCACAGGCCACATCACTGTAATGCTGAGCACCAGCAGTGTCACTCCAGACATCATGCTGCCTGCATTCCCAACATCTCTGGGAGATCTGTCCTATAAGCTAGATGTCTGGTACACCTCTGAAGAAGAATGTCCATGTTGTCTGCTCTCTAATTTTTGTTGATTTTCATTTTCTCATCAGAAGACAGTGATGAGACAGAAAAGCAGCTGAAGAACAATTTTTAGAGTAATTAAGTTCCTTAGAAGCCCTTGCTATAATTTTCTTCTCTCTCTCAGTTATACCCATGATTTCAGCCCATGTTATTTAGTATTATTTAATAGAGTACCTATTTCACCAATGCCTGAAAATTCAGGTACAGGCTGTGTTACAAGGATGGCTATCTCCCAAAGAAAGAATGTCTTAGGTAGTGAAGAGTAAATTTATTTTGACGTGCGATTTGTTTCAAGAAGGGAGATACTTCAGACTACCCTTTTCAGTTTTTGACAATCCTACAGTCCAGTGGCTGGTAGTCTGCAGGTATTACGGCTCCTGTAATCATGTATTTTGGTGAGCATGGGCACACCAAAGAGCAGTGCTGAGTTTAAGAAGACTTCTGCTGCAAGGAAGAGCATTCATAAAGAGACAGGGCACTGATGCAATGAAGGCCACCTTTGCATTCTGTTTGATCTCTGCAAGTTCTCAAGATACACAGTAAAACTGCTGAACAAATTGCTTGCAGCTGTATATTTCAGAAGAAAGAAATTTACTAGTGATCCTTTATTTTCCTGAAGGAAATTGTTTGTTAGTCTACATATATGCACTAAGTAACATTTCATTCATCTTGTGCAGGTCTTTACAAATAAAAGTCTCAGCTAATATCCACCATGTGAATTCAGAAAACTTACAAAGAAGCTAGCAATTATCTTGATTCCATAGCAGAAATAATTTGCCCAAACAACAATCTGAAAGAGAATTTCATATACAAAGAAAGATACCAAGTGAGTACTCGCTTGCCATAGAACTCTCTCTTTGTCTCTCCCAGCTTTTCCCTCTCCATGTACTCTCTCCCCTCCCCCTTTTTAAAGCTTGTTAATTCAGATCAATCCTTCAGTGGTAATATTGCCTTTGGGTTACATGCCAGCCTATGGAATTATATGTTTGAACACAGGGCCAAACTAGCAGTTATTCCCCTGCCACTAAAGGTGAAAAGGTTTCCACTAAATCAGGTTACTTTTCCACAGGGTAAGCGGTGTTAAATACAGTCTCTCTGGGTACTTCATCAATATGATTAACCTATTGGCATTATAGTTATCAAATTACAGTATAAGAAGTCATAAAGTTAAAAATAAATCTGTTTTCCATTGAGAAAATCCATTTAGGTGGAGACTGTTATATTAAAAGCTTACAGAGTATATATAATAGTATCATAGTTCATGACGAATCATTACCACACTGGAGGTTTTCAAAATTAAACTTGTGGGAATGTCTTACAGATAAGCAAAAAGCTCTCAAGGGATTCAAAGTACATACCATATAGGGCCATCATCTTATTAGAGTTTTACTACTAACCCTATTAGAAGTCTCCAGGCTGAGGAAGATTACAGCATGTGGATTGTAGAGATATTTTGTAGACACTTTGCAACTCACCACAAAATGTTCACCTTGGGATCTTGGTCCCTGTAGCTGAGTTAAATGGCTGCCCTAATTCCACCACCATGGCTGCAGCAGTCTCTTAATGTACCATAAATCCAGTCAAGTACTTTGACCTCTTTATTCATTGTCACTATAGCTCCTGAAATTGTCCACTCTAGCAAAGGGCCTGCAGGAGTTTGGCTCTTTTGACAAATGCGGTAGGAAAGCGAGCTGGTTTCCTGCAAAATGTGGCTGAGCTTTTACTGCGGAGAAAATAGAGCAGTGAGGAGAAATTGGAACACTAATGCACATCAAATGGGATGGTCATTACTTCCTACTACATGCAAATTACTCATATAGTTTAATCAAATACATTGCAATTCATTAAGTGGCTGATGCTTTTGTATCACATTGCTTGTGGATTCCATGTCTCATTAATGGGGAGTGTTAGAATACAGAAGTGTTGCAAAAAGTTACTCTGGCTGAAGAAACCTGATGCTTCTATAAATTTTTGTAAGTGAAAGATACATATTTATTGCAGTTCCCTTCAGATTTTGCACTGTAGATTCTCTCAGTCTGACTTAAAGGTATCTTATACTTTTTCAAGAAACACTGCTTTTGGCTATGGAATGTACAAACTTCCAACAAAACAATGGAAAATGGAAAAGTCTCAAATGAGCTAGGAAACCTGAGTACTCCTATTAAATTAAGCATATACTCTTAAAATAAATAAGATTATACATCTAGCTGGACCTGATTTCACATAGCAAGTTATTTCATATGCATGGGTAAAATCTTGTATATCCAATTCTGCAATTTTCATTGATATTAAAAAAGACATATTTGTCAATAAATCTAAATGCAATGATAAATAAATCTAAAAAAATGTCGCACTGCATAAAGACAATATCTAGAAGAGGCAAAATTAATTTTCACTGTTACATCTTGTATATCCACACTATTCATTTTAAATCAAGTTGTGGGCATGTATATGAAAGTGGAATATTAATTATTTCTCAAATTATTGGAAGTTTCTGTTAGTAGCCTGAAACCAATACATATAGGACTTTTCACAGCTCCATTTGAATAACTGTATATGTTGTTGACATAATGCTGCTAGATTTTTTACATGAAAAACAGTAAAAAACAAAAAGTGTTTTATTCTTCATTTCAATGTCCATAGTGTTTGTGGTATTATTGGTCTCCAACTGTCCTCCCAGATACGATACTCCCTTAGAAACCTGAAAATGTTGGATTATATTAATTTTTAATTATTTGTATCAAATTTTAAAATGTTTTAAAAGCTGTTGGATGAATCCTGATATTTCAGGATAAGTAGTTTTGAGTAATGTTTTTTTAGTATTTTATTTGTATATTTATAAAATAAATGCTTAGTTAACATATTATGTTTCATCCAGGGAATTAATGAATATGTTAGATTAATAAAATCAATTGAAATATGTAACTTACTCCTTTGGGTTAGTTAGCCCATATTATATTTTAAATGATAATGACAATAAATTTGATTATCCTTATGACAAGGATACATGAAAAAATGAAAGGGTAAGAATGAAATACTTAAAATGACAGTTTATTATAGTATCTATGCATTTGCAGCAGAATATGAGGATGAATGGGGCAGAAGCTTTAAAGCAACTAGCATATCAGAAACTAGTAGTCAAAAGGCAAACAATCTCAGATCCCAACCATTGCTAAAGTTTTGATGTCTTAAGTTGTATTATCTACATTAGCATTTAGTAAAGCACAGTAGGAACAGTTGATTCTTAGATTTTAAAATCCAGACAATATTATGTTAGGTGCTTTTGTAGCTTTGTGCTTTTTTCTCTGTTCTTCCCCTTTTTTTTTTGCAGCATTTTGGATAAACTAACAGAACCTAATCTAACAGAAGTCCAAAACTGGATATGAGAAAGATCAATGGAAAATAAAAGTTAATAAATTTAACAATGTTATTCAAAGTTCTTATTGTATTACCAAGAATTCACCAAGAATGCTGTGTCCAGTTGTTATCACCCCTGCCAGAAAAAAAAAATGAGTCAGACTAGAAGATGTACCTGGAAGGATCATTATGTCACTGGGACAATGGAGATTCCCACTTCAGGAAAAGCGATAGAAGAGCCAACTATGTTTAGAAAAACAAAGCTAAGCAGGGAAAGTGAATGGATCAGAAAGAAAAACACTAGCAGGAGAACAGTTCTTAAAGCTTAAGGACAATGTTTACACAGAACCAATGAGCATATCCCACCTAAGAATACATTTACAACAGAAATTAATAGATGACATAGACACCAGAGAGGTGAGGCTGTGGTGGAACGGATTTCTGTTGGTGCAATGGGTAGAAAGAAACAAACCATTTTTTGGTATCTGCCTTCATGGTAGCGTGATGCCATGTAAGACTGGATGATGCCATTGCCTGAAAGGCAGGTGCTGCAGGAAGCCACCTCCCGTCCCATAGGATTCAGGTACCTCCTCAGCTCTGGGTGATCCAGAAGGACAGCTTGTAAAAAGAGAACACCAGATTAAATCCATCTGCCTTCTAACACTGAGCAAAGAGCTGTAGCCCTTCTGTTGTCTCAGAACTGGTGTGCAAAGGCTGATTTCCCTCATGTTTACATTGAACCCAGGATCCCACCCTTGTTTTGTGGCTTATTTCCCACCAATTGCATGGATGTTGTTAGTCCTTCTGAAGTACTGCGCTCTGGAAATGATCACCTGATCTGCCTGTGCAGTTCTGTATTAATAAAATTACATAATTTGGGTGGACTCAGTAGGAACTATGAGAAAAATATTGTGATTAGCTATTGCATATCAAACCTTAAGATGTGAATAGCAATAGAGAGAAGAAATAATTATGGGCAAAAGTAATTTCAAAAAGCTGAAAAGTGACTATGTAGCACACAAGATTAACAATTACCTGAAATTGATTATCCTCTTCTGGGGTAATGAGAATAATCCTCAATATCTTTATAAGTTTCTGGCAAAATGCTGTATTTTATGTTTTATGGCACTGATTATATACATATTAAGGCTCTGACAAAGATGTCTGCTACCCAGCCTATAGGTTTTTATCCCTGGTTATGCTTTTAGGTGCATTTTATTTTATAGAATTTATTATGCTTTTTATTTTATGGAATAACTGAAATCACATGGAAACAGTCATTAACACTGCAGTATTTTAACTGCAGAAAGTTTGATCCTGCCTTTATTTATGTAGTCAGGTTGAGATTAGCCTTGATGTAGAAAGCAGAGCCCAGAGCCACAAGATGCATCTGATCTGTTCAAAACGATGTCTCAGTACACCAGTGTGATTTGCTACTCATCCACACAACTGCCAAGGGGTGGTCCATCTGGGTCTGCATGGCTCTGTCCTTCCACAAAACATGTATCTTTGGATATTACAAAATAGGTGGATGTGCTCCAGGTCATCAGCTGCTGCCCACTGCTCTCCTGGTACCCTGGGCCAATAGGAAGTTGGACCTCATCCTTTCTCAGCAGTGAGATCCAGCTGAAAAATCAGGAACATGTATAATTACCAATTTTTCATTTTTATAGGGTGTTCCTGAATAATTGTGTGTTCAATCACATAATCTCATTTGTATTATATTAATTTTTGGAGTAAAGTTATTCTGAATATCCTCTGATATGAACAAACTTCTGGTGTATGTCACATGGATGTGTACATGGAAGTAACTACTAAAAATGTACTTTGTGGAGCCACAGAACTCCTGGTCAAAGATGCTTTGTAAACTGTGGATTAAGAAGGTTGCTTTGTGTGTAAGCATTGAAAAAGGGGATTCATTTAAAAAAGGAGGAGAGGAAGGAGAGGCAGTGTGTGGGGATAAGGATGGGTAGGCTTATGATTTTTTTTCTGCACACCAAGGAAGTCTCATTCAATAAGCTACAACACTCCTACAAACAAGTTGTACAGGTAAGAATGCATAGAGCAACATAAGTTCATGTGCAATAACAACTTCTTCATCTCTGCTTTATGCCATTGGGCTTTATGGGGGTCTACTGGATGTTGAGGATAGCCGACTGATAACAATATCAGCAGGTTTATTTTTTTCTTTTTAATTCTCCCTTAACTAGATGAAGAGTCAGCAGGCTGGTGTGCCTCCTTCTTAAATGTGCAAGGCTGGAAAACCTTGAAGCTCAACATTATTGGAATGAAGCATCAAGTTATACAAAAGCCTTACTGATATATCCAGAGTCTCCAGGACTTTTGAATTAGCTTGAACTAATCAAGTAGATATTTTGTTTTGTCAAAGCATTTTAATACCATATTTGGAGTTGCATGTGGGTCTTTAGAGGGCTCTTAAAACAGGGAGAAAATGTAGCATAAGGTAGTATAAAGGAACTAAGATTACATTTGATTTAAGCTAAATTTCACATGATAGTTATCAGTCCCTTAGGAACATCCAAGTGAAGTCAGTGGTTGAGTAATATTTTCTTCCTCACCTGCAAGACCTACTAATTTCATGATATCCTTACCTTACCTTAGATCAGAGCAGAGAACAGAGCCCAAAGAAAAAGAATTCCATCCAAAATCCATGCTGTCTCCAGAAAGTCATTTATGGAAAGTAGATGGCAAACCAATCAAAATGTCTCATCAGCAAAATTAGTATTTATGAATTTAGTGATGGAGCAGAACAGGCAGAGTGATTGCATTATAAACACTCAAAATGTAGGGGGAGGGAACAGAGATTTTGCTCATTTTCCCTCCCACTGCTAAAGCACTGTATTTAATTGACTTACAATTTTTCCCCTAATATATTTCTTTATGAAACCTGCCTTGAGCAACGGATACATGATTGTTCACCGAGGGTTGTGCCTCATTTGTTCCTGTAGATTGTGCCTAATTAACGCTAACTTGTCTGTACATAAAAAGTACAATAGGCTGTCCTTTCCAATTTAATTCCGACAGTTTAATCGAATCTGTATTCTTTCAAAAATAATTAGATCATTTACACTTCATTAACATGTAATGTAATGTTGAGGCATTCATCATAATGATTTCTTATTTTTCTTGTGCAATATTATCTCCTCTAATGAAACTGTTAACACCATGCATGTCTTAATTAGCTTTATCATATCACTGACTATTTCAGAGAGCTACATTTTTACGAATGAAATTAAATTAGTTAAATAGGTATATTTGAAGAAGAATATGCTCATTAATACAAAAATATTAGAAACAGACTTACCTTTATATATGCACCATCTTGCAGATTCCATAATATTTTTTTTTCCATCAATGTCTCAGCAATGAGATGTCTCATGGTCACAGATCACTTTTTCTTTCCTTATCCTAAACACAGCAGTGATATGCTTGTCTCAAATATATTAAGCCATCATAGAAAACACTGATATTAAGGGAACAGAGGCTGGAGAACAACTTCCTACCTCATAATCAAATCCCTTCAATTTTGTGAGGAGTTCTTTACCTCCCACATCCAAAAGTGTTGTTTGTGTAATAAAGTTTGAAGAAATTTTCTCGTTCACTTTGTGAAGGATGTATTCTCTGTATCCATGTTTGTGAACCTCAGCTGAAAATGAGTGGTGCCAGGGTCTAATCCTGCATTTTACTAAGAAGCCACTGTTTCCATAGGCCTGGAAAACTCCATGCTAGTATATATCTTACAACAAGTATTTACAAGCCATTCACATTCTGACAACATTGCAACCTCAGATTGTTTGTAAATGTTAATAGAAAACAAATTGCCATGAAGCATTTCCTGGAAGGTACTGGATACCCATAGAACCAAAAGCCAGTGATAGTGTTGTGCTCAGCATTCCACAGGAAGGATTCTGCACCTCCTGGATTGAGCTTTAAACTAGCTGAAGGTTCTAAAATGTTTTAGAGACAGATAAGCTTCTTTCCCTCATTTCTCACAGTCTTGCCAAGAAAAGGAATGTGCCATATTCCTGTCTACTGCAGCTGAATGACTATTGTGAAGCAAAAAAAAATTTGCAGGCAATTGTTGGAATAAAATAAACAGATTTGTTGCTATCAATATTATGATCTCTTTAATTTTGTTCTGCTTGAAGACTTATGCAAACAATTATTTATTCAAAGAATTTTTCCTGAGCATGAAAAATCTGAGGACTATATGAGTAAACGTATAAACATGTGACAAATCCCATATTTCATCCAAAAGTAGCCAGTGGCAAGCAGTATCGTATAAATATAAATACACACATACAGACACACATATATATACATATACGTACATATATATGTGTGTGTGTACATACGTGTGTGTGTGTGTATATATATGTGTGTGTATATATATGTGTGTGTGTATATATATATATATATATATATATATATATATATACGTGAGTTAGTTCATCTGAAAGTAATCTATCAGCAGGCTGGAAGGCTAAATTAATAAAAAATCAAAGTATTTGCTATAAATAGATTCACCAACACTAACTACTTCTACTTGCTTTGCAAATCTGAAGCAGAGAAAATTGTGTTCATTTCTCTTTATTTATGTAGTGTCAAAGGCTGTTGTAAAAAGTCAGTTGGACCATTGATAATGATACTATCTTTGCATCCCAGAGGTCTCATCAAGCCTTTAAAAGAAAATGCTACAGATCACTTTTAATAAATTTTAATGCACCTTACTAAAGTCCATGAACACAATAGAGACCAAAAATCAAATTCTGACCCTTCCATGCTAACCTGCAATAGCTGTTAATTTTCCTAGTCCTATTTTATATTTTAAGAAATTATAGTGTGTACCAAACCTTTATATTGTAAATTGATTTTTTTGATCGTCTCTTACCAACATTTTGACTGTTGATTTGCAGTTTTCTTGATGCTATATTTTTTAAATAGTCATGTAACTTAACCAAGGCCTATTACCCAGCAGCAGAATGTCAGGGAAAGATTTTAGCCTATTTTTTGAACTTAAAGCATTCAAATAAAATTTAAAATAAAACATCCTAGCCACTAAAAAATGGCAAATACTAGGTTTAGGGTTTTGTTTACAAGTTAGATTATTTTCTCCTTTTCCTAAGAAGTTTGAAAATATGGAGTTTTAAGAGGTTTAGGGAAAACACTAAGTGGGATATTTGCTGGCATCTTCAAATAAAACCATAATGTTACCAGAAGTACTTCAAGGTTTCCTGATTATTTTGAAAAAAAGTTGGTGCCATATTCTCTGAATTATCACTTAAATGTAGCTTGAATTGGTAACAGCAAATGTTATTTCTTATGAGAGTTCTGTGCAACCTTTGTAATGTTTGGTGTTGTTTGATACATTTTACTATACTGTTAGGGAAGGATGGATCAAAACCAGCAATTCTAAAAATCTACAGCGAACTAGTATGCACTATGAGAGGTTGAAAAAGGATATTGACTTTGAAGTTGAGAAAAATTACAGTTTTTCCCAGTTCTTCACAGACAGGAGATTTCAAATGTCCTGGTGATAGTGTCACAGCCTCTTTCAGTACTGTGAGATCAACTTCTTTATATCTTTCTACATTCTCCAAAGATATGATATCTTGAGAAAGAAAATGACCAAATCTGAAAGTTTTTGGAGACTCTTTTTGAAAAAATTTGTCAAGTGTAAGACAAAATAAATCCTTCTGTAACCCATTCCTAAAAATGAATTGATTTGTAGACAAATCTATTTAAATCAAAATCTCATCCATTTGCTATATGCATTAGGGAACATAACATATCTATTTGTACAGCGGTTTTATGTTGGTTAATCACAGGGGGTACCTGTAGGCATGCAAACAATTGAGTCAGGTAGATAAGAGATATACATGGCTCTTTCAGCACTTTTGAGATACTGAGCAAAATCTTTGGTTCTTTGTTTTTCTTTTTCTTGTAGATCTTTATTAACAGGTATACAAGTATTTGCTAACTTATTAATGGCTTTGACTTCATACATTTGAGTGCATTTTTCTGCCTTATTTTGCATAAAAAATATATGCATGATAGGGAATATGTTTAAACCTGGGGTTATGTGCTGGCAGATTTATAGAGGCAACATTGATATAGCTGCTCACACGTTTTACCAGCCTTTTTGCTTGCTGCTGTGCTGCTTGATAGGCAGAGCCTAGGAAATGTCCATTTTCCCAAAACACCTTGAACTGCTGATCAAGGCGAAGGAATTTCTAATATTTATTTTGTATTTTATTCTGATAACCCCTACCAGAGCTCTAGTTCACTGCTCACAATTTCCATGTCAAAACACACCACATTTTAGAAAATCATCCAACTCAATGTGCAGAGTTGTGCAATTAGTTTGCAGAAGTACAACTCACATGCATAGTACTTATTTGTATTTCAAGTTCTTCCACTATCACATGCATAGTACTTATTTGTATTTCAAGTTCTTCCACTATCTGTTGAAAAATAAGTAATTACTATGAACCCCTCAACTTACAGCAGTGAAAACTGAAACAGATATTAAAAGTCATTTTCAAAAAGAAGTTGGGCAAACTGTAAAATGTGCTGCCTGAACAGGCTCAGTCCAGACTGCAATTTTTTTTCAATAGAAAATTATAATGTTAGGGAAAATCAGAAAATTTAGGCCAACACCATGCATATACCCTCAGATGTGCAAAATGTGGAGCATCTACAACTGAACTGACCTCAAAAAAAAAAAAAAAAAAGGCAATTTTTCCTGATATTTTCTAAGGTTTACCCTTTTACCCTTACAACTGACTTGACATTAGAACTTTCCATTTCGTGTTCTTGGGTTTGTACCAATGTGTATTCTTTCTCTGCAGAAATAATACAATGTTTAAGAAAGTTAAAATAATGGCAAAAAATGGTTGAGTAAAAATAAGACATGAAATTTAATGATATATTATATGAATATAACCTTAATGGTAAGAAGCCCAAATGAAATTAACTGCCAGATTATTCCATGAGTAAATGAACACTACTTTTTACCAGCAATGTAGGAGTAAAATTCTTCAAAATATTAATTCCAAAGTATTCTTTTATTTACAATTATTTTCATCCATCTACTGTAGCTGAGGGAAAAAAGAGCCTTCTCATTCTAAGAAGAAATCTTAATGTTGATTTTTTCAGAGGCATTTCTCACATAACATATCTAAACACTGGAAATCAGATACAGGAATTTTTTTAAGCCATACAAAGAATCACCAGTGGAAGACAAATAGCTGATATCATTCTGCGTACACTTTTCAATAAATATGTTAATTTATCCCATGTATTTGAGTATGTAGTGTTATTTTTAGGTCTGTATTTGTGTAGTTAAGGCTTGATCCTCCCTTATCAAGGGGGTTATAAATGATTAACACATCTGTAAAATAAAACTCTTATTAATATGTCTAAGTATGGATTTAGAGCTCTATATTAAATAATCAAGCTTAGCCTTCATCATTTTATGTCAGTTTACAGGTATTTGACATATTTGTGTTTGGATTAAATTTTTTTTAGATTCATTATTCTCTTCCAATAGTTATCTTTCAGATTCTCCATTACTTGGGTATGTGCCATGTCAGGTATTCTTGCATAATGATTTCTGTGGGCCAGCTAAATTAAGTTCAGTTGTTTATACAGTATCTATTTGATTTATGTCTATATTTGTTTGTAATTGTCTTTATGGTTGTTAGGTTAATTAGAGAATCAATAGAAAAGATTTTTAAATGAAATTATTATATAGAAAAGTACTCTGTTGTAATATACAATTTTATTTCTATAACCTAGTATCAGTATCTTTTATTGCTTCCTTCCCACCCCTGAAACATATTTCAAAGGTACCCAAAGGAGCCTTTTGCTTCTCTGCTAAAGCATGTCCTGAAGACGTTCACCTGGGTGTCTTCAGGTTTTTCAACATAATTGTTTGGTCTGAAACTATAAGTCCAGAGAAAAGAACCTGTTGTTCTACTCTTACATTTTTTTCTAGATCTTGATTCTTCTTTCTTTTCCCCTCTCTTACTCATTTCTTCTTCCTTTTTTTTGGCACCATGAAGCTTCTCCTAAGGTCACATGTTAATAGCAATGCCTCCATTCTGCATCTCCCTAATACGTGTGCATCTGGGCACAAATTTGCTGGAGTACTGTGAGACCTTCTGAGTTACATGGTTAATGCTGTTCCTTCATTGATGCGGTGAGAGCTCAGCACATTAGTAAACATTTTTCTGAGTGATGCTCTTAAAGCTCTACAAAAAAGCACATCTCTGTTTCCCTGTATTTGACACTGCATCATCTCTCCTGAAGGCAGAGTTGTCCTTTTTATGTCAACATCTTGCAGGGAAAAATCATAGAATCATAAAGCAATTAGAATTAAGAAGGAACTCTAGAATATCTCTAGTCCAATATCCTGTCCAAAACATGTACATTTAAAGTAAGATCATGTTGCTTACAGCCTTGTCCAGTTAAATTTAAAAAGAAAATCAGTGAGGGGAGGAATCTGAAATACATTTGTGACTAGCTTGATACAAATATTGTAGGGCAGCATATTAGAAATCTCTTTTCTTCCCCTCCCATCCCCACATTCTGCAACAAAGAGAACTTAAGATAAAATCTATTTGTTTTCAGGTGTTCTTGCATTTGCTGCAGTTTTTTTGGGGAGGGGTATTTGGTATGTGTTGGGCTTTTCTTGTTACAAGCCATCTAAAAGTATTCCTGCTTTCTACTAGGTGCGTCACCACAGCCATTCTTAGACATTTGCTAAGTGCAGAGAGGTCTGGATTTTGTTTTGTCTTTTGTGTCTTTTTTAGCGGTCTGTTCAGATTTCTCCACTACACTGTTTAAACTGATGTTGGTCTATTTATGCAATCATACTGTGAAAGAACCTGCTCACCACCATGGTGGCAGTAGCTGCACTAACAAAAGGGGCAAGGATCTGAATTGCTTCTGAGCTTAGTCTTTTGGGCCACTTCCAATCATACAGACTTCTTCTCCCAGCCTTGTAAATCCCCCGCTTGACTCTCTCCTTTACCTCACTGCCTCTGAGGTACCTCCCCACTGGGATCCAGGTCTAGCAGAATCAACCTCTCTGTTCACACTATCATTCACGACAAAAGCAGATAATACTGCTTTTGCAGCTTCTCAACTCCTCTTTGGTTAAAACAGTTCAGTGTTGAACACCTGGGCTCCCTCTCCTACCCTGTTCTGAAGCATTGGTGTAGTTAAAGAGGCTTTGACTGGTGAGCAAAACTGTGAGTCTTGAGGGAGAGTGCTGGGAGGAGAAACTCTGATTTTATCCCTCCTTTAGTATCTGCCCACTGACTGGTGTTTTCCAGCTAAAAGAAAAAAAAATCTGAACTCTCAAATCTGTTTCAGAAATCAAAGCCCAGAGTCTGTTTGCAGAGCATGATTCATTCCAATATACTTTTCTTATGTATAGATACTTTCAGTTTCTGTCTTCCCAGGCACACTCTGAGGTATTCTATCAAGTAATTTGCTACTGGTTTTCTATCTTTTGGTGTGACTATCATTTGCTACTGGAAATTTATTGCATGAAAATACAAAGGCAGGTAAGATTTCATGTGGTCATAAGTGTTGCCTGTAGCTCCCTGAGTTATAGATGAACCAGTTTGAATCCAAGTTGGTGGCTGAAGCTCATGTTCTCCTGGTTTCTGAGGCAGGAGTGCTTTAGGCCAACAGCAGTGAAGCACAGAGATGTCAACACATGATGCAGCAGCAGGCCTGGGGCCAGACACTGTCCATGGGCAGCAAGATGGCACAGCCTAACACAGCAGAGAGGTTGGTGTAGTAGAGCTCTGCTCACCAGAGCAATACAACAGGGCCATTCACTTTTCTCAGTAAAGACAAAGAATTACAGCAGCATTACATTTAGGAAAATCCTTTTCTTTATTTAGGTCAGGCTGTCAGAGATGTTGTCTTTGTACTATATGTCCTGTTACGTGCAAAATAAAATTTCAAAATCTTTAAGAATAAACACTGATGCTTTAAAATGCCATCTTTTCAAAAAAAAGCCCACTTTGTAAATATCCCAGAGCAGGACAAGGGCTGAATGAATCCGTTTGCTGAACCACATTTTAATCCTCTCTGGAATGTCACTAGGCTTTCCCAGATGATGTTTGCTCTAAACATTTGCACCAGGTTGTCACCTGTTATGCCAGTGTAATTCTAAAGTAAACCACAGTGATGTTACTACAGTTTTGTCTGAGTGAGAGCAGCATCCTGCCATTTGATGGCAAGATATGAAGGGGATGTGAGCTGTAACACTCTTTGCCTGTAATAATTGTTAAAATCGAGACAGGATTGCTAAACTGATCAGAGAAGAAGCGTGAAAATACTTTTTGCAGTGTTTCTACAAGAGTCAGCTGCCCAGGTTTTACACTGCCAGTGGAAGGTGTCTGACAAGAGGGAGCTCTCCTTGCCATCCGTGCGGAGGGAGCCAGCAGCAACACGATGGAAGCAGTTACCTGGAACTAAAGGGGGATTCGCTGAAATAAATATGCCAGGGGGCTTGGAAGGCTGAATTGGCTGCCATCTGAAGAGATGGCTTCACGGCCTGTTTACACACATTGTTGAATCCAGAGCATTGATTCTATGTTTGATGTGAAAAGAAATTAAAGCCCTGGTCTCATTAGATAACCGGTTATGGTTAAAGATCACAGGGAGACTCTCTCTTCCTTTGTAAGTCACTGAATGGGTCTCAGCAGGCAGCTCCTTGTGCACAATTGATTTCAAGCAGAGTTTTGTCTGAAAGATGCTTCTAGATTATGGCAAGAAAGCATTCTATAATCCTTCTGCCAATGTAGTTATGTTTAACAGACATTCAACTCTTATCACTGATTGATAACACTTAACTCAAAACATATTTAAGCTTTAGGAATGTCAATATTTTGCCGCCAAGTGAAGGTGACCCTTGCTCTTCTTGTTTGCTAAGTGTGTGCAGTGGTTTGCTGGTAAATTTGTAAGGGTGGTTATGTGGGCAGGCTGTTATGGATTTACTATCTTAGCCTGAAGTGTTTGCTGCTGATTATGTGATTAAATCAATAATAATTTCTGTTTGGATCCTGTGCTTCTGGATTCATCTTCTTTTCCATGTTGTGTAACAGAACAATGGGCTCTTGCACTTGAGCCTGGAGTGCTTTGTTGTTAAAGAAATGCCAAAGGTACGGCAGGTGGCTTCCAAATCTCTTTAGAAAGCAAAATATTATAACAGCTCTACAGGTAAATAAACCAGTGAGGCCTTTGTGGCAAAGGAGGTGAACATGACAGGTGCAGAATAGGGGGCTCCTTTTAATCAATGCACTGTTTATTCTGGCTTACCTGAAGTAGTGCATATCCTGCCAAACTGCCTTCATTCCATATTAAACAGATATTCTTTTATTCTGATACAGAGTGAATTTACATTTAAACAGGCACAGTGCTCGCATTCACAGCATATGGTCATTCTAGCCACCCCGGAGGTTTTACATTACAACACAGGAGGTCTGTGTGATGCACTTCACAGGACAAAGAGGATTTCCTCTCTCTTTCTTTTTCTCCCTCTCTCTCTTTTTCCTTCCCCCTTGCCCTCCTCCCTTGCCCCTTATACACGCAGAGACACAGTAACACCACCAAGCAAAGTATATTACGAATTCCACAGCATTCTGCATGTAGTGTGAGCAATAGATCTACATCAGGAAAAGCAGCCTGTTTTCCTTAAGTTGCTCTATGCTCAGAGTAGGGGGGTTTTGCTTTTTTTAATTTTGTTGCTTTTTTCCAGCAAAGGAAACCATCACACTTATTTATAATAACTCATATATAATATGAACCACATTGGATGAATCTTCAACACTTGGAGGGGGATCCTCCTTTAATCCTTCTTTCCAAACTCCTTAGTGGCTAAAGGGGCTTTACCTTGCAAGCAACTTTTGTGCTGCTCAAGCTCTCAGCAGGAAAATCTGGGACAATTCAATGTCCCAGCGGAAATCACTAGGACACCAACAGATCTTTTAAAATCAGAACATCTGGTCAGTCACCTTATCCCATTTGGGTAAACAGAACTTTCTTAATCCGGCTGTGTTAGAAAACTGATTGAAACTGAAGGTAGTTTAATGGTTATAGGATAGCACTTGGCTAATGTTTTAACACTGGGAGCATACCATACTGTGATGGACAACAACTGTGCTAATCAGTTCTTTTAAACAACAATTTGCTTGTAGCAATGTTAAATATCACTTTTTAAAAATGGCACAGCAACCTCAGGGAACATGTTCTCTGCTTATAAAAGAGGAGTTTCCTAAGGTGATCATTCATCTATTAACAGCAAAAGGCACTGCTCATTCAATACATTTAATTAGCACTGGAACTGAGGCTGGACAAATTCATTTTCACTCATCTCAAAACTGTTTCAGAATTCCTACCAAGCTCTCCTGTTAGAGCCACATGGATGGCATTCTCATAGCACAGGTAAAAAGAGCAAGGAATGGAGAGATGAAAAAACTAAGGGTAGAAAAATATTTATTTTGATTAAGGTTGGAGAAAATGAAATATCCAAGCTTTTGAGGAAGGAGAAAATTTGTCTTCAGCTGCATCAGATACTATGATGAAATTCACTATAGTAATATGTAAATATAAAAATACTGCAGACTAAGGTTTGAGTGTGTGTGTAAAAAAAAATTAAAATCGGCACTGTAAGTGTAAGTGGAAAACTGAAGAGAGCAAAAAGGGTTTCCATGTCCATATGCAAGTTTTGTAGATCCCAACAGCATACCTTTCTTCTCTCCATTTCTAAGTGTATTAAAAACCCCTGATTCCATATGCAGGGTGTTTTGCAAAACAATTTTAGGCAGGCAGTTCTGTACTGTAAACCTCCACACTATTCTTATCTGCAATACAGAGAACTGTCTCCATTTGTTTGTTGCATTTAGGAATCTGAGCATGATGTGTCCCACAGCAGCCACCTGTGTGTGACTTTGTTAATGAAGAGGTACTTCAGGTGTACCTGGTGGGCAGGGTTAGGTCTGCAGCTGAGAAGGGGGATGGAAGCCCCCACTACCTGGGGATTAGTAGTGGGGGGTTACCCCACTAACCCACTTTGTGGGTTTCTATCAAATTACTTGCTACTCATAGTGAAAAGGAAAGGTGAGTTACTGCAGAAAGAGACATTATTCATAATTTTAGAAGATACTTGTTGTGAAAATAGTAAAATCAACTAAGCCTAGGGCAGCTAGAGGGAAATTCATGGTTCCACTGTCTCGGATAGATCAATGTTTACAGCGGTGGAAAAAAAATTGAGAAACAAAATAAAACAAAGAAAGGTATGCTTGTCTCGGCTCTCCTCGTTATAAATCAGGACCAACTCCACTCAAGTCTGATTTACACCAGAGTATGATCAAAATTGATCCTACTGAAGTCACAGTTACACAAATATTTTCAGAGAACCTTATTCACAAATTTTAGGGACACTGACATTAATTGCTGGCCTTGAAGAGGAATGATCATGACTTGGTAGTTTCCTGCTGCTCCAGGTGTGATGTTTTTCAGTGGTTTTGTTGTTCAAAAAAGATAACAGTGAGAAGGTTTTGGTGGAGGCTTCAAGGGAAAATTCACAGACAAAATGGGCAGAAACTGGCCCCAGTGATGAAACTAGCTGTGTTATGCTAATATATTATACTATTTTGTTGTTAGTACTATGCTCTTAAGGAGGAACTGAGAGGGGAAAAGTACCAGATGTACAGTAAACAAATAGGATCCTTATCTGAACAACCAGTCTGTGTAAAAGGGATGCTCTCCCTTTTCTGGTTCTGTGCTGGTGGTTGACATCTGCCTATGTGAAACTCTCACATCCCCAGAGAATGAAATGGCTGGAAGGCCTCAGACACGCAGAATCCTCTTGTTGTCCTCATTTGTTGGCCAATAACTCTCACCATGCTAATTATTTTCATTTTTCCATGAAGATGCAAGACGTGCTGCACAGAGGAAGATGCTGCAATAGAGAAGGTTATATTTGATCCATCTTTGTGTGGCCCATGCTGTATTTTCCACTCATATTCATTAGTTCTTTGGCAGCAATCAGCATAGAAGAGTGACAGGAACTAAAAGAATTCAAATCCTCATAAATCCACTGATATTTTTGATCCTCAAACACATATTTTATAGCTTCCGAGGGGACGCCCACAACTTCCCTTTCTGAATCACCATGAGGGAAACAGAGTAGTCTGAAGCTGTGTGGTTTTCAATAGTCCTCTAGGTGTGCATTTTCTGGGTAAAAGTGTAAAGTGAGCTGACAGGCTAATTTTTCATCTTTTTTTGATGAAAATTCCTCTGTTAAATTTACTTTGATGTAAGATATATACACAAGAGGGTTACCTTCCTTTCTGTTCCCCAGTCTATCCTGATGTTAGTTTGCTATCCCTTGCCTCTGCCAGTTTAGCTCAAACATAGATAGGAAGACCCAGGCAGCCCTAGAGGCATAGTGCTTCATAATCTGCTTTACCCAATCTGGACTCACTGGTCCAGGTATTCCTTATTATCTGTCTATATTTGACATCAGACTCCTGGAAGTTTTGCTAGACTGATGTCCAGACACATCCTTTCATCAATACAGTGAGTCAGAGAAAAGAGTTCTGGACTTTGCTTATTGATGGCCAAATCATTTAATACAAGGGAATAACTTTGATATGGGAATTACTCTTGCAGATCCATGCAAATTCCATGGATTTTCTTTTTGCAGAAAATCCATTCTCATGGTTTTGGGGGTTTTTTAAGACAAAATCATTCACTATCTCTAAAGAAACCTTGTGTCCCTGAAGAGTGAATCACCTATGCCTTTGCTGATCTTGGAGGCTTTGTGTCAGCCATTTCCAGGCTTCTGTGGCATCTCTGGGTGGTCCAAAGCAGGCTGCCCACAGGAGACTCATCCTTTCAGGGAACTAGAAAGGTTACATTTGTCTGTCCAGCAGACACATTTTTTGTTGTAGGAGAAGTTGCATGGCCACTAGGGATGCAGAGGTGCAGAGCCTGTACTTTTGGAATTGTCTGAGCATTACTTCCTCAGACTGATTCTGAGGGCAAAAAGTGTCAGCAAAGGGTTGTGCTTCATTCTTCACCACATTTAGGCAGTGGTAATGTATATCACTACACAGATACATGTGCAGATGTTTGCACACCCTTAGCAGTGTGCCTACTTTTCACATTTCACACTCACCTAAGAAGATTTTGCCTTGCATTTTTGTTTGTTCAGATACAGGCTCACCATTCTAAATAATTCCACCCCACACCCCCCTTTTGCTTTTTGTTGATGTTATACTCATTTTACTCTGAGCAAGCTAGTTTGTTCCTGTCCTCTGAGGAAGTTCAAGGTATAATGAGCAAAGCATCCGGATTAATTAAGCAACCTGGTGCAATTTCCCCTCCCCCACCCCCACTCCTCCTCCCATGGACTAGACTGGATCTATTCCAAATCAAAGCAGCCCTCAAAGTCAGTCTTCAGCCAACAGTCAGTCCATTCTGCTGACATCCAAAGAATGGTTTTACTATATAAATGATAAGAAATACCCTTGCTGAGACAAGAAGCCCTTTAAAGACATTACTGTCACCTTCTCAAATGTTTGCAGTGACTCCAGGCTCTTTCCAAATACTGAACAACATTTGCAAACTTTTCTGTTGTCAAGCATCCCAGTGAAATGTGATGCTTCAGAGCATATGAACTGGATGCCCACAGCAACTGACTCTCCTGAATGCCTCGGCACCACACACACAGCAGCCTAGACAAACTCTTTCCTTTTTATTTATAGTAACTTAAACTTGGGCTTGGGCAACACCAGGTATGTCAAATTACCTTGCTCATGAATCTTCAGGAAATTATTGCTCTCTCTACATAGTGCCATGTCCTTTAAAATGAGCAAGGGGGAGGGCATTGTGTTCCCAATTGGGGAGCTGCTGTTTTAAAGCATGTAACTGATACTGATTTATGCTCTAGACAGAATTTATAGCAAGATGGAAAAGGTTATGTTTTCATTGAAAATTTACTTCCATCATTTTCTTTAACCATCTATCTTTATGCAATCTCAGCAACTATCTCAGTCAACCAAGTGAGTCACTGGGCTCTAAATGAGGGGACTGCTGTGGGTTCTTTGTGTGTCTCCCTTTTGGAAGATTGGTGCTATTTAGTGCAGAGAGTTCGTTTAAAATAGGGATCACAAATATATTTCTATGCCATGCATGCATGCTTTGTGCATAATTTAGATTACTGTATTAGTGTATCTTTCTCACAGGTTTCCTGCTTCTTACACAAACCACTTTAAATTGTCTTCTATAGGCAGTAGATGTGATACACAGCCAACTCAAACAAATAAAGTATTAATGCTTTGGTCACCTGAGGTTACTAACTTTACTGATGTGACAGTATAGTTCTGGGTTGAGTGAGTATGTTCTGGACACAGGAGGCCAGATAATGCCTAATGTTCTTGTTTTGCATAGTGGAACCATATCATTTTATGTCATGGGGAGGCAGAAAAGCCCTAAAGATAAGTTTGAACAGAGGGAAAGCATAAGATTTATTTATTGCTATTTCCAAAAAGAAGAGTCTGCAGAATTAAGGGACCTGGGGATCCATTCTGCAGCTAAAATCATTAGAATCTTCAATAAGCATCTGCTATTTGGCACTCTATCTGTGCCTCCTACACAGCAGTGACTCTCTGGTCAGATGACTCTTGCACATACTTTTGAGGCTATTGATTGGTAGGAGAACTATATCATCCTGTATCCTCCCACTTTATCTCATGTGACAGTTAGAGGGAGGGAGGATGCTAAAAGTCTCCAGCAACAGGGACTGCCTAAGGGTGAAATGGCAAAATGACCCATTCTCATCACTGTCTGCAAAAACCACTGAGCTGAATGCTGGACTTAGCTCCTCAGACTCATCTGTATGCTGTCACAAACTGGTTTGAGAGGAGCAGGCAGCAAACGAACATATTTTAGCAAAATATCATTGCCTGGAAATTCTAATGAGAGGGGAGTATTTTACAGCCATAACTATAACACTAAGGTAAACTCTAACTGTAAAATTTCAGTGGCCCGGAGCGTGCTGATTTCTTCTGAATAAATATTTTAAAAATACACCTTTCTCCATACTAAAGCCGTTTGACAGGTGTTGAGTTTTATACAGGAGTCAGTAGCAGAAAGCTCAGCAGCTGCATCTTGCCAGATGGGGAGCTGCACATGACTGTAGCTAAAAAGCAAGTCTGGCAGAACTGAGGGTTTTAGAGATGCAATCTTCTCTTGATTTCCACATTGGTATTTCATAGACAGTGGAAAAATCTGCTTTGTACTAAAGGCAGATTGCTACACAAGAGATATTTGTAGTGCTTGTTGCTCCTCTGCAGTTTAGTGGGAGCTCAGAGCACTGCAGGTATTGCTGGACTACATGGTAAGTAATTACATATTCCAGAGATCAGGGTATTCTCCTTGAAAATTTTTACCACTAGTACTTTAAAATACACTACAGAATAAGGAATTACTAGATGCCAAATGTAGAACTTCTGATAAGTTTAGAGAAATAACTTTTTCTAAATGATCATCCAGAGTAGACCAGCTTGAGTGAGCATCTGTTTCCCTCATGGTTCTCTTCTTTAATTCTCACATCTGCAGAGAGTCTCCAGCAGTGACACCCTGAAATGGAGAAGCATCCAGGAGATGTAAAGGTGAGCTCAGAGTGATGCTTAAAGAGGATTGGATTTGAAGGCCTCTTAGTGATTTTGACCAAGGTGGAACTGAATTCAGCACCTTGAGGTTAAAGGTTGGAGCCTAAAATCTGTTATTTTTCTTTTGCCACTGCATTCTTGAATCAGAATGAGCTTTCTTTGTAAGCCATAGCACAGATTCACACTGTTCTCTCATTCCCTTTTAGAGAGTGGTTCCTGATTTTAAAGGTCTTACGCCAGACTGCAATTAAATGAAGGAAGCTTCATTGTACTCTCAGTTCTCTGATATTACATTCAAATGATTGGTACATGCAAGCTCACAAAGTCAGGGTTTCCATGTGAGGCTCCACTAGTTCGTCCCTAGTCCAGATCCACCAAGCAGCACCTGAGCACCTCACCAACCACAAATTTTTCACCACTGACACTTGTTATTTTCAGCTTTCCATACTTTTTGATATAAGACATTTTTCAAGAGTTCAGTACTGTAGCATCATTCTCTTAATCTTCAATAAATGCTAGATAAAAACAGGATGAAATCATAAAGTATTTCATTTCTTGTCAGAACTTTTCTGAGTATCAAAAAAGCCTCTGCAAAAATATTTGCAAATAAATAATGAAACAAATGGAAAGAAGGAAAATTATTTTGTGAAAATTCAGTCTTTGTTTTGTGCTTCAGTTTGTTCTGTTCAAAATCAATACAGCCAGCTCTGCAATAGCTAACTAACAGCCTAGAATTAGTGCAATCAAATGGTTAAAAGTTAATTGAAACCAATGTGTGTTGAGATCATAGTGTGTTTTGTTTAGGTTTTTTTTTTTCCCCGAGCAAAGTGCTATGTGTTATTCAGTCACAGAGCATAAAACAGGTCAAAGTCAGCAAGTCGCACGGAGAACAGGATTAATGCACTCTGGTGCTAGTGGGCTAACACACTGCAGCAGCACACCGGTGGCTAAATATTTAAATTATATGTATGTCAGTGTGCAGAACAACTTGAATGCAACCTGCTCTCTCCTTCGCATAGTCCGGCTGTGAATCCTGAATAACATTCAAGTTCAGAGCAGCCACCCCCTCTGACTATCACAGAGCTAACTGGCCTATTGTGGTGCTGCTGCCATTTTCCCTCTTCATTTTTTCTCCCAGCATACTGGGGGTATTTTCAATTAAGAAGAATTCAATTTTGAATCACAGTTTTGCAAAGGGTTCAATGCTAATGAGTAAACATAGGAGGACTCAGTAATAATAATTCATAAGCAGCAGGAAGAAAAGTGTGTGCTTTGTTGTTGGACTGGTTGGAGCCAGTTCATTTTATAGAATTTCATGCCAGCTACACTCCATAAATTTTTTCACAATGATCATAAAATACCTTTTTATTTTATTTTTTTCCTTTTGTTGCTCTCCAGAGTTTATTCATTACACATGAAGCATATCTGTGCTGTGAAATCCGTTACTAAATACCTCAGGACCTGTCATGCCACTGTAATTTAAATTGAATGTAACAATAATCCAGCCTGATTGCCCAGCTCACTAGTTAATGTGAGGATATTTGACTCTGTTAATCACCACAATAGCCAGGTCACATTTCCACCATTGCATAAGTAAACAGATTAACCGGCATGCAGTGCAGCCCTAACAAACGTCTCGCCAGTGACATTTGCAGCACAGCAAGCTGCAGTCTCACCTCCAGAACATGAAATTGGCTCTGGCACTGCAAACCACAATTTTAATCATATACATGAAAACCCAAAACTTCTAAAAAGGGGCTTAGGTAAAATACACGTGCATTAGAGAATTAACCATTCTGAGCATGGCACCCGAGGCAGGCGGGTTATTCAGCACATGCATATTCACACACAGGGTTCACTCTTTCTCACACTAAAGCTTTGCTGCCCATCTCAGAAATAGCTCAGGCTACAAAGAGATTTAGGTGGATTGATTTTACATTATGTGAGGTCTGTCTCTCACTGTGCAACGTGTTATGATAATCAGATTTTCTGTGTTTTGCTCTTTACCTTGATCATACACTGAGCATAACTGTGAGCAACTTCTAAATTCCTGTGTTAGCTACCTCTCAGGTCACAACTTTTGAATTTCCATGTTGGAATGGGTAAAAAGATAACAGTAAGTGCTGTAGCAAGATTTTTTTTCTTCTTTGTTTAGTATATGTTATAGAAAAGAGGGAGAGGAAGAAAGAAAAAAGAAAGAAAGCACAACAGTGATGGTAAGAGCTGATAAGATTCAATCAGGTGAGATCACAGGCTTGCTATTATACCCCTATTTTTCAAAATTGCCCTTCCCCCCTCTCCTCTTAATCCACTTTATGTACCCAGCAGCTGGGATAAGAGCTGGAGTGGATAATATCATTTTGCTTTGTCCCAGCAATATGATGCTATCAGGGCGTTGGCTGTTCTTTTAATTAAGGGAGAGCACGCTAACATGTTGGGCAAATACACGTTATAAATCTATTTCTGTATTATCTGGAGACCAGTATTGTAAGAGCTAAGATCTTGAAGCTAAATCTAGGCCTTTGTGATCTGTTTTGCACCCTGGTGTCTTGCTGGCTGTGGAAATGCTCTTTTTTAGCAATGAAAAGGTTATATATCCACCATGACTTCTGTTTTGTGCATTTTATAGGAGGTCTGAAGACATTGGGGTCTCATCACCTTAAAGCTGCCACCACTCAGCCTTAGTGGCTGATATGTATTTTTGACACAGGGTAATCCAAGTAAGGTTACAGCCCAGCAACAACAGCTCCCGTTGTATTTTTGCCTCCTGCTGTCTACTTTTTCCCTTCCTGTTGTTTATTTTGAGGGACAGAAAAACAGGAAGGAAAAAAAAAAAAGACATTGCTGCTCAGCCAGTAGTAAAACTTTTTTTATGGGCTGGCCTTGTAGCCTAACACTACTGACACCAAGGATTTGAGAGAGGATCCTGGAGAAGCAATACACACACCTCTCCCTCAGCCTCTCTGGCTCATGACCTGAGGGAAGCGCCGAAGGAGCTCTCTTCATCTCTTTGCTGCCAGAAAAATGATTGGCTAAACACAGGTTCAAGGATGAGAGACACCAAGCCAGGGACGGGGAGGGACTTCACTTACTGAAAGGGGCTAGGAGGACAAAACAATTTCTCTTGCAAAGAAAGAGGGGGCAAAAAAACCTGAGATCAAACATTACAATAGGACAAGAGAATATATCATCAACACGCAGGCAGGTACCAGAACATAAAGTTATAACATATTTTTTCCCCAAGAAAATGTTTACAGTTCACACCCCATCTAAAGTGCTGCCACTATTGAATAAGGCTGAAAACAAAGCTGACTTAGTGGTTTCACATGCTTTTATATAACCCTATAATTTTTTTAAAGCGCTTTGTTTCATAAAATGAAATTATGTAGGCAATTAGTTTATACTGTGCACTAACCCCTGTTATGCCTTGGCTAGGAAAGGGAATTTAAAAGAACAGAGTTATTTCATTTAAAAACAGGTTATTTTGCATGCCCTGCAAGTTTTTCATTAAAAAGTCTTACATTTATTATACAAATGAATTATTTCATTGGTCTTTGTCATGAATGCTTTGAAAGCCGTTAAAAGATGGCATTTACTTGGGCATATTTATCCAGAGCCAAAAACTCTATCTGTCACTTGGGAAAATAGGTAAAGTAGAAGAGGATGGTGGCTTGAACTGGAGCCTGTTACTCAGACATTGGGGGCAGCTCTGGGGTAGAAACTGATAGAGAATCAGCTGCTCTAGTGTTGTTTCACCATGGCTCTCTGAGAACCTGGCTTACATAAAATATGAACTGCCAGTTCAGGGAAAGAAGGGTACTGGAATGGACAAAGAAGCATCCTCATAGTCCGAAGTAATGGTCACTATTCTGGTAATGTGTTTCTTGCTCAGACAGAGAGATGCCAGATAGGAGACTCCCTGCATCTGACAGACATGGGGGAGGGTAGACAAAATGAGGTTGAACTGTTTGATCCTTGAAGGGCTCTGAAATGTTCCAGCATCACAGTGGGGTGTTTTGGGGTTTTTTTGCTATTGCTATCTGGTCTTGTCACTGGCAAGTCTGATCTACCAACTCCAATAGATCTGAGCAGGGATTGTTTAAATGGCAAGCAGAAGGTACCAGCTGTCTTTGGGTTTCAGGTTTTCTCCTGGACTATACAAAAGGAGTCAGAAAGATCTGTTTCATCAGGGGAAGCAGTGTCTTCAGTGTTTCCTGAAATTCTTCAATTTGCATGGTTTGACACATCATTTTAGAGTGTCCCAATACACGTCTGCACTTTTTCAGAAGTAGAAAAGGGGCTGCAGAGGAGCCTGTTAAAAACTTTAACCTCCTAGTCTAAATGCCACTACAATACACTAAAGAGAAAGCCAGTTATCACGGTGACAGAGGACAGGGGTGAAATAACAAAGATATATTGGATATTTCACCATGAAGAATATACCACACTATAAAGACATAAAAGAAGAGTTTCCTGGAGCAAAGTATGATGCTGTGAAAGACTGAGGAAAAGGAATCTGAGCCCATTGTTGGTCTTCTGAGACCAACATAAAACTTTAGGCTCACACAAAACTTGATACCAGAAAATAATTTGTGTTTTGGAGGATATTTTCTTCCTTTGTTCCTACACTAAGCAGAGCTCATAAGCGACACTGTGCACTACTGCAAATTCTTCAGATGTGTAAGGTCCCCATGCCCAGCATTAACACTGCACCATTAGAGGTATTCAGACTCATTCTGCTTGGGCTGGAGTGCTGCCGCAGCCTCTTGAAGAAGCCAGGTCATTAAACATGTGCTGGTGTCTGTCTTAGTATGGTACAATATTTGGGCTGATTTACAGCTATGTGCTTCCATGTCTGAAATGTTCATTGGCTGTGTCTGTTGTGCATAAAATAGAATTACTGCAAGGATGCTTCTTCTAGGATAGTAAGCTGAAAATATAAAATTAAAAATAGTGTAATTGCATCCTGTTGCCAACCATGAATTAATAATCAAGAACTCAGATTTCTTAGACTTATAGGAAGAGGACAGAAATCACTTTGACTTATATGATAATCATTTCATTCAACATTTTTCAGTTACCTTCATCACAGGCTACATTCTGTTCCTCAGCACTGTTCTCCTCAGCAGAAAACAGCTAAATTATGTTCTCTTTGTACAACTCAATGTGCTGGAACTCTTTTTCCTCTATGCTTTTTATTCCATCAGGATAAGGTATACTAAACAAGCATTCTCCAAAAATATTAATACTTTGCAAATACCTTTCATACAACTTCAAACAAATCATTAAATTATACATTTCTACAGAGCTACATGGGGTTTAACTTGTTTTATGTGTTTTTCTAAGTACTGAAGAAGAAAACTATCCATGACATAATAATACACCAGAGTAGATCAGGTGGAAGGAATCAGAATGCATGGAGAGCTCTTCAGCCTATTCACATGTTCAAGTTCTGTCAATGACACCTGACATTCCAGTAGCAAAATACACCTTGATAACTATAGGTTATCAAGGTCAGTGAAGGGTAGAGCTCTAAAGAGCTGCTCACTGAAACATTACCTACTGATTTTCCTCTTCAGCTTATAGCTGCTTGACTGTTTTCTGTAAACTTTCCCAAAGAGGAGCCATTTTTTTCCAATTTGATCAGAAATCATGGAGATTGATTAAAATATTGTGTGTAGATAGGCAATTTCTGTTAATCCCAACCATTTTTCTCTGATAGGTTTTCAGATGTAGAGAGCTTCTGTAAGGGAGATAGGCAGGTGAATATCTCTCACTGCTGCCCAGGTGATACCAGTGGTGGCAGGACTGAGCAAACTAAGAGTTCTTGCTTGCTCTTGTAATCTTAAAAGCGTTAGCAAAACTAATTGCATCACTGGAGTGATTACAAAGTACTGGCCTCATGCTGAAAACGTTGAAACAGACTTGCTGTTATTGTCAATTTTCCTTTTAGTTGGTTTTCATGGTCCCTGTTGCAATCATAGCCAGCCTTCTAGGCTGCTGTTTTCCAGGGTTTGACAGAAGCCAGATGTAGTTGGTAAACCTTATGATGTGGTCAGCAAGAAAATATGCAGTATCACAGTCCCCTAATGCTGGGCAATGTTATACACTACCAGGAGGTATGTTTATTTTTTGCCAAGCTGGTCTATAAGCATATTTTCTGATTACAAAATAATCTCTTTGTAAAGATAAAACATTGTATATTGTACAGGGTTATGAGACATTTTGGTGGAGGGCCATATGCACCACAGAACTCAGCTGAGATAAGACTACAGCAAGAGCATTTGGAATGCACTGGTTTTGTGTCAAAGTGTACATATAAATTTAGTACTGTATTCCCTGTTTTCACTGGGAAAATAAGAAGTCCAGAATCTGGGTTTTAATGGTGATGACTTTGTCTGAATCTCCTTTGCTTTCAAAGTTGCAGATTGAATCCAATATTATTTTAAAGTATTTATGCAGATTTATGATAGGATCTTCAAATGAGTTTAAATTGCTTGTTTGTCACTTCAACAGAAAGCTTTGCCTTTGTGTTCTCAAGTTTTATCTCACTGATCATCCAAAAGGGAAAGGAGGAAATTAATTTATAAGCATACCCTTCTTTCCCCGACACACAGGCCTGAGAAGCACAAAGATACCCCTGATTTACAGCATGAAGACTTGACACAGCAGTGGCACAAATCATTCAGAACTGTGCAGGGCTTCTGGCTACCCCTTCAAATGCTCCCCAGCCCTCAGAAAGCCTCTTCACCATTCAGGTGGCTCCTTGGCATGCATTATTCCACAACTGGTCCTTGGAGAAAAACTCTTCACAAAGTAGTACCTCCCTGCAATTCTTCAAAATAGAGTCTGAGATAATAAGGCTCAATTCTGCCTGTTGAGTAAAAGATTGTTCCAAAGGAGAGGTGTGTGCAAGTCAATTAACATGGCGAAACCCAAGGTTTAAAAAGGTTAGGTGGTTTATGCCATGTAAACAGGCACTGTAGATATTTCAGGAAAAATTCTTGATTGGTTTAATTTCTGGTGATATCTTATGGACTGATTATAAAAAACAGGAGCGTGCCCAGAGGTTTGCATTCATTCTTCAAACACAAAAATAAAAAAGAAAAAGAAAGAAAAAAGAAAGAAAAAAGAAAACAGTTCAGTGCTATTCAAGAACCTGCTCAGCAACAGCCAAACAGTGTTCTACTTATAAATCCAAAACAGAATATAATATGGGCACAGAATCTGAGGATAAGAAAAAACCACTCTGACTGTAATACCATTATTAATGCACCCCAACCTTATGCATCTTGGATCATTAGGGCTCAACCTTAGGGTTGTTCTGTTGTGTCTGACTGTCCACAGCAGTCCCTAGTGAACTATTTCAGGATCTAAGTACTGCTAGTGCATGAAGGCAGTCTGTCCATGTACCATTTTTCTAAGTAGTAACATTCTAGTGAGGAGCTGTTAGCTCTGAGCAGTCTGGAACTGCAGTTCTGGGTTGCTGAGGCAGTCAGCATTGTGTCTGCCTCGACCCAAATGGAGCCATCATGGAACAGATACAGCGAGGCTTCTGCTTTGACATCAAATCCAAACAAAAAAATAACTTTTGGCATGGCATTTTTTATGTTCATGAAGAAGAATCAAATCTATTTATTTTTGCCAAACCCATGCTAACAGGACTTTCTGGATATAAAGTTTCCACAAGTCTTAGTGAAATATTTCGGTAACACAGAAATGAGAACCGAACTCCAGAGACTGCATTAAGAAGATGACTCTACTATCTTGTGTCTGGGTCTCTCTTAGATTACCATAATTTGTATCTGTTACTGTCTTTTTGAATGCTACCAGACATTCCTACTTGTGCCAAATATGCTTCAGGAGATGCAGAACATGTACAGCTTTATTTACTGTGCTAAAATAGCAATTAAATGCAAGATTTACTTTTACCACCTCCTCAATGTTAGGACAGCAGTGTTGGGTTCCAGATTTTCTACTGATGTTGCTGAATATTTCCTTAGTTCTCTTCTATTGCTCTTTTCCTATGCAATTTGAAGAGAGGACAAAAAAAATGAGTAAGAGGGAAACAGCATCCTTCTCTTAAGTCATCACATCTGTGTCTTGCAGCAATGTAGGCTACTAGAAATACCCTTGTCTCGCTCAGTGCTGCACATATGAATATCTATCAACTGCAAAATCTACCTGAAGGTTATTCACAGCTTGTTGGACTTGATCAAATTTGTTGAAAGGGAGAATTCTTCTGACCTGGCAGACAGTGATTATTTGGACATAATCTGCTTACTTTATCTGTGAAGTGAGCACTTAGTTCTTGATCATTTCTATATATAGCTGCATACAAGGTATCTACAAACAATCCAATATGCTGGTTTTGAGGCCAGAAAAATATGGTGCTCTTTATTAGTCTCAACAATTTCACAGACAAAACAGAGACAGATAGTCCAAACAGGAACTATGAAATGCCACAGCCATGAAAAGGAATATTTTCATTCCCAGGTGCATTACTTGCACACACAACCATCACCAAACTTTGTAACTACCCACTGCACAGTAACAGTGCTCCTTGAAATGGCTCTTAAACTCTGCTTTTCACTGCGCTTGTTCAGGACTCCAGTAAAGACTCACCAACTTCAATAATTTGATTTTAACCCAGGTCTCAGCAAACCAGGCATGTGATTAAGGGAACATATGAGCTTTTTTTTTCTTTTTTTTTTAATATACAGGTTCCTTTTCCTACCTCATTTTGTCTACTTTACTATAGACACTTAAATTCAAAATAATGATTTCCAGAAGTTCAAAATCAATTCTAGAAAATTAGGAACACCAATAAGCACAGAACAAAGGAGGGCATCTCTAAATGAACATCAAAAAAGGATAAAATATACCTAAAGGCTAAACTTCCACAATTTCCATGTAGAAATCTTGCTATGATACCAAATTAAATAGGTGAAAAAGGATCCCTTTGAATTTAGTTTTTATAACAGGTCAGGTCTACGACATGATTAGTGAAAATATTAATGAGAATATCTCAGTTTCATTGCTGTTTATAAAGACTACTGAAAAAATTGACTGAAAACAACTTTTGCTATTAATGCTTGCTATTAGTATAGGTGAGAGTTTGAGTGTTAGTTTAGTTTTGTTTTTTTTGTTTTTTTTAATAGTGAGACCTTGCTTTAGAGCTAGTATTCTGCAATTTATCTTTTCTTAAATTGTCATTAGCTGATGTCATTGCATCACTGATCAATGAAACACCACAGTCATCCTATGAAACCAAGTATCACACAGTATTTTCATTTAAAAAATTTTATTACAAAGGAGAATACCAGACCATGGGAGTTCCGACAGTGTACACTGCTGTATAAGAACAACTATTTTAAAACTACAATCTAACTTAGTCATGTTTCTTCTTGTTACTGGGATTTAGGAAAGTCAAGTCTATTTTTGTAAGACACACTACAAATGACAAAGTGGCTCATGAACTGCTGCACTCCCCCCAGTGTATGCATACCTTCAATTAAGTATACCCCACTGAGACTTCTGAACACTGCTGTTGACAATTAATGCAGCTTGTGAAGATAAACAGGCATCAGTTTGAAAGTGAGAATCCACCAGACAGTGGTCTGGAAGTAGAAAGATCCATTTATTTAAATTAACTCTTTTGGCAATTCCAGTTGTGAATATACAGCTAAGGGTTTAGAAGTTTGGGAGAACAGTCCATGAAGTGACCTTTCCTGCTTCTGACTGTGCTCTCCATCTCTCTTCAGCAGGCCTGGTGTGCACTGCTACATTTACCAGCTCTATGGTTAGTCCTGGAAGAGAATGGATTTGCTGATTCCAGACATTGGAGGTGCTTACCTCCAGACAGTTTGACCTGGATTTACAGAAGACAGCTTACATTCCATTCTCTAGATGCAGATGCACTTCAGAAGATCTAAAGGTCACTGATCTAAAATCCAAGAGCATTTTCAGCATCTTACCTGTTTCCAAGACTGAATGAAAAGTTGTGGGTCCGACAGCTGAAAATTTTGCCTTCAGTTTCATATTTCTGTAACTTTAGAAAATTAATGTCATATCCTTGTATTTGTGTCACCATTATGCTTCAGAACATGCTTTGAAGCAGTCCTCTGGCCTGTAGGGTAGCTGAGCTTGTTTTTCACAGTGAGGTATTACTGGAACTTTAAAACAATGTTAACCTGAAGCAATGTCCCTATTTTCTGTAACAGCTTCTTTTGACCTGACTTCAGTTTCCATCCACCAGTTATATTTTATCTGGATAAAAAACAAGATTTTCCTAACCTCTCCCTTTCTAAATTCACAAAGTTCTTCCAGTGTTTCAGATACAAAAGGACCAACCCTCTTTCCAGACAAAGGATGTCTTTGTTAATATGTTTTTGCTTATGATAATTTTCACTTCAAAGTTGATTAAAAACTAGTTCAAAAACTAGTTTTAAAAACTGGTTTAAAAACTAATAAAAAAATTCAGTTTATGAGACACAATTGTGATGGGAAACTCAGTAGACATTGAAAGTGAGGAAAAAAATCATTAATTTTGTCAGAAATAATTAACCATAACATGGAGTGGCTTGATTTTACTATGTAATATTTATTTGCTTTGTGAACATTCATTTTAACATGACTTTAAATTATCTGTAGTGTTTTCATTAAATGTTGCTATGAAATATTTATTTGTAGATTAAAAAAAAATCTGAGCTGATGTGGTCATACAGTAAACCACAATTTAATTTAATTCCTGGGGAAAGAGAAACTAAATATCAATTGCAAAGTAAACATTTACTATATGGAAAAACAAAAAAAAAGTTTTGTCTTATTTAAAATAGCCGATTTTCTTAACAGTTTATTTCTGAAAAGGAAAGCATAAGTTTCTGTCGCAAGAAAAGGTTTATTGTGTTCAGTGTTTTTAGCTTCAAAGACCTTTTCAACATGATTTAAAAGATTGCCCTTTTTGCAGCTTGTCACACTCCAATTTGCCACTGCTAGCAGGATAACAACAATCAGCTTTTGTGGAGCACAGGTACCAGGCATGTGTAAATCCTGCGCTTCTTCCACTATTTCAGAGTAACTTTGCATTTCAAACTGCATAGATATGTAACTGTAAAAAAGTGTAATCCTGTGCAGGTCCTGACTTTACAGAGCACATGTGCTACTTTTTAAGTCTGTCCTTAAATACTTGGCTGAATTTGGTAATGCTGATGGCTGCAGTCATATTTACTTAAGCCCCTGTCATCCCAAGTGAGTGAGAATTCCGAACCTGAACTACCATAAGAACTAGGTCCTAGAACTAGCATGAGCTGGAAGAGAAGATCTCACTTCTCTTATGACTATGCATCAGACAATGCAGACTATATGGACATACCCTCTAAAACTGGGTTATAGGGTTTTACTCTGTCCAGCCCCTCCTGCATAGTGGGCTGGCTGTTAAAAGTGGATTTTCATCAAGCTCTCTTAACAATTCTGTGAAGCAAAATATTCCCTTGTTCTTCTTTTAATATGGTTTAGCTTTGGTTTTTTGGTGTTTTTTTGTTTTGGTTTTTTTTTTTATTTTATTTTTCTCTCTCACTTGCTTCCCCTCCTATTATTCTTCTTTGCAGGCACAATCAGACCATGAGATGAGGTACACTAACCACTTATTTCTATGTTCATATATTCTAAATATCTTCTTTTGGACAGCAGAAATTGTCTAGAAATGGCCTTCTACATCCAGCACAGTTTTTTCCTTATTTCTTTAAACATTGTACTTAGAAATGAGTTTGGGCTTTTTTCACCATTTCCTTCCAATAAGTCATCTTGATGCTTATTGCCTCCCTTGGCAGGGCAGAGAATTTGTGATAACAGTAGTAGCAAAATTCCAAGCTAAAAAATTAAAGTAATCATTTATGGACTATTTTAAGGTGATAGAAGAAATGCTGTTATGAATTGATGGAATAAATAAATATGTTGAGACAATCAACTGGGGGAAAACATGTCCTATAAGGGGCATCAGAGGGATCTGGGGGTGTTTAGCCTGGAGCAAAGGAGGCTCAGGGGAGACCTTATCCCTCTCTACAGCTGCCTGAAAGAGGGGGTAGCCAGGTGGGAGTCTGTATCTTTTGATATGTCTGAAGTGAAAGGATAAGGGGAAGAGGGTTTAAGTTGTGCTAGGGAAAGTTCAGGTTAGATATTAGAAAATGTGTTTTCACTGAAAAAGTGTTTAGGCATTGGAATAACTTGTCTAGGGAGGTGGTGGAATTTTCAAGAGGTCTCTGGATGTGGTATTTCAGGGTATGGTATGGGAGTGATTATGTTGGTATTAGGTGGAAGATTAGAATGGATGATCTCGAAGGTCTCTTCCAGCCTTGTCAGCTCTGTGATTCTGTGGTTAATTTCCATTTCTGGCCAAAAAGTAGAACTGAGTGAAGTATTTTCAGCCTACTGGTGGATAGGTGGGGAGCACAGTAGTTGAGAGGATTACCAGGACAGGAAAGAGATTCTAGTATCCCATGACTATCACAGGAAGTACTCTAGTAAGAAGTACTCTAGTCTAGGAATTGGGAAATGCCAAGAACTGAAAAGTGACAATAGACACACTGAGATAGCAGAAAGTTGTATGTGGGAGTGGATTCTTTTAAGTGGAGAGAGTGGATAATGAATGATTGAAAATTAAATTACAGTACGACAAAAAGAACTACAAACAAGAAGAAATTGTTGGAAAATTGTTGAGTAGAAAAATACAGAATAATGAGACAAAAGACAGTGAACCTTTGTTTGTGGATGTGGGTGTATAACCAGAGGGACCAAGACGAAAGCCATGTCCCTGAAGAAATCCATCTCCTGCTCTGCGGGCTGGTGCTCGGCGCCTTCCAGAACAGCAGCTGCGCCAGCCATGGAACTGTCCATGGTCCTTGTAAGAACCTCCCTGAGGCCACTTCCGTTCACATACACAACCAGAAATCTGTGCTTAACCCCTAAACTGGATTGGTTTCCTCCTTTTGATACAAAACAGATTATCAGAGTTGGATATAAGTTATGGACATTTTCTTTTGAAATTTTATGTACCAGTTTTTATCATTTGATACTGGATTCTTTCTTGTGACCAAAATGTTACTCTTATTTAAGAGGAAGCACAATCTTGGGGGAAAAAAAGACACACTTGAAAAGCTTTTCCTTTTTTTTTCTTTCTTTTTTTTCCTAGCAATTTAATTTTGGTTCAAAGATCTTTGCTTTTTTATTGAAGGAGAACTGTTTAGTGGCAATAGCAGCCTACAGTTTCTCAAATTAATCTTACTCTTAATAAGAAACATGTACTAAAGCTGAAAAAGAATGGAGAACTTTTGATTTTCTAAGATTTGTGCTTCCATTTTCACCAAGTTATATTCTAGAAAACATATTTTATTAAGAGGGTGCATTGCAGCTTATGCATTTATTGCATTGATTTAGTCCATTCAAGTCTCCTTTTGTTTCTTTCAATTCCATTCAAAACACAGTTTCTAAAAAGTATAAATTATCAATATTATTTCATATCAAAAAAAAACCCCTAAAGCGTATTACATGAAAGAGAAAGAACATATTACTTCTAAAAATTCTTAAAAGTAAATAAACAATGCAAGTTGACACATGCCTATCCCATCATAGAGTTAGACCATTTTAAAGAGATCACTAACAAGTTATTCAAATCTGACATTCAGCACAGGGCCTCTTTACAGATCTTCAATCTATATTTGGTTGCTTTCATCTTCCTTTTAGCAAAGCTCCACCTGAAAAGAATCTGTGAAAGAGTTGTGTGAGTAAGGAAGTACATGTTGTCTTTTCATCCAAAGCAGAATCTTTAAGGTGTGCAGGGTTAAAAACTCCAAAAATAGGGTTAAAAATTAAATGGTCTAAGCTGGAATACCAGCAGTCAGATGCTGAGTGAGTAAAACCTAGATACATTTTATTCATCTCCGTGCCCAGTGGGGAAGCTCATAAAAGAACAAAGTGGTGGGGACCATCTTCCAACAGACCCATCCATTTCTAATTCGAACACATAGTTATAACAAGGTGTTTTACAAACCACTTTGGATGTACTGCAATGAAAAGGGACACCTAGGATTCATAATCAGGGCCCTTGGATCTAGTTGTTGACCTTGCTAGAACCACAACCTCAGGAAGACCAAGCGGCACCATAAATGATTGATCGATCATATCTGTTTACATTCACAGGATGCATCTTGTTTTTTCTTACTGTGTTACATTTGATATTACTTCTTTCATTTGATCTCTTATGCTTCAGCAGCTATCATAGCTCTAAATTTACAGTATTCACCCTTTCATTGGTATTGTAGTCATTGATCAAGAACAGAAAACTATTCTTTTCTTTTTAACTCCTGACACTGAAAATTCCTCTAAATGCAGTCCTAGCACAGAGAAAGGACTACTGATTTTCACTTTCAGCTAAGTCACACAGTGAAGTATGGTCTTCAAGGACCTACATAGCCAAGGAACTGTACAAAGGACTCTACTATTATTTCCTTAGATGTTCTAGGATCTATGGGTCTTTCCGAGGAACTCTAGAGTGCAGATTTAATAACATTTTTTTCAAGATTACTGATTGTGTATTTTCTTTTCACCTTCCTTTTCAATTCTTATAGTTAGTTTCAGACATTTAGAGGAAAATTTTTCTTGGTATGTTGAAATGCTGTCTATATGTTCCCTCCACATTTGGTTACAAGTCTAACTTCTTGACAACTAGCAGTTGCTTGTTACCTGTCAAGTCTTGAGAAATTCAGCTTCAAAGAAAGTACTGAAGAAAGTACTCATTCCTAATTTAAATGACATGTATTCATTCTTGTAGTTTTATTTACTGTTCTCAGGTTTAAGAGGGTTTTTTTTTGTTTTGGCTGGTTGGTTGGGGTTTGTTTGGGGTTTTTTTTACCCATTATAACATAGACAAGCTTAAACATAAAGTATTTGATGTTATCATCTTTTCCTTCTCAAGCATTGTCTCTACTAGCTTCAGTAATGATAGAATAATAATTTGAATAAGTTATCAATAATGCATATTATCTGTATTTTTAGACATTCAAAAGTTAAAGGACTTCCATTTGTACATTTTAATTTTAATAGTGTCATTGTGGCTGATCTTTTTTCTGTGGGTTTTTGTCGTGCTACAGACTTACTATGTTGAATTTATACACCTCTTTCAGACTTGTATGTCCACTTGCATGCCTCAAGTGTGTGCCTTTGTGCTCAAAACTGAACACAAACTGTCTATGTGTTGACTGGTTCATAGAAGTTGGTCCTGTAGCAAAACTGAAGTTTCTCCCTTGCATTTGAATAAGTAATGGTAGAATTGCTTTCCAATCTATTATGCCTCTGTATAATTTTGTTGTTAAAGACTGCTATAGGGTCTGTCTGCTGTTCTAGTTCTATGCTGATCCATCTCCTAATGTTGTTACAAAACTGCACTTCTTCAAGGCCTGCAATAATGACATTCACAATGCTTATGTTTGTTCTGAAAGACCAACTGAGTTATACCTTGATTAAACATTTCTTACACCTACTAATAACTAAGGAACAGGAGAAGAACATCTGATACTCAGAATTGCTGGCTACAGCTGGAGTTATTTATGAGATACACACACTCAGATACCAGTTCATTCTTTTCAGCTGCAGGAATCTAAGTCCAGGAAAAAAAAGACACATAAACATAAACAACTTGTAATTCTATTCTGAAGTTAACATCCATAACACAAATGAGAAAGAGCAATCTCTCTTGGGTGAACTTGAAATGTTAACCAGGAGAATTTACTCCCAAAGTGTTTTGCAGGTATGCATAGTCCCTCATCAACAAACCCACAATTTGAGAACATTACATTATTGCTACTCCCACAGCATTTTCTGTACATTGTTTAGATACATCTCAACTGTTTTAAGTCATCTGTGATATAAATTTAGAAGCTGATACCATGTTAGAAACAGCAGCTAGTCACAGAACCAGAGTTCTACTATTTCAAAAGTCCTGGTGATTAAGCCTGGTAAATAACCTGGAGCAGAAATACAGCAGCTCCAATAGTTTTCTTTGGACAAAATCTGCATGATTTTTATGTGTACAGATACGATTTTTATGTCTACAGATTTTTAATACTGTACTGAAAGGGATACTGTAGATCCAGTGATGCTAAATATCTTCAAATGTAAATTCAAAGTCCATCCAAGTCATATATACAGTTTTAAAAAACCCCACTTCACTTTGCAGCAGCATAGCATTATGCCAGCTCTTGTAGGGATGTAGAACTGCAATTTTATCTATTATGTACACTAAAAATCAGAAGAAATCTTAGGCCACTGTTCTGTTTTAGCCAAATTTTAGAAAAGTTTTGGTCAAAATTCTCTATAAAATTGATAATATAAATATATATAAAATGTAATATTCCTGTCCACCCTATATTTGTGCAGCACTCAGCAGCCACTTCTCGTTTTGATTGGAGAAGACCTTCAGATCATCAGGCCCAACTAGCAACCCAACACTGTGAATAAACCACTACACATCTTTTAAATTCTTCCAGGGTTGATGATTCAACCAGTTACCTGGACAGCCTGTAATCTTCCATTCAAATCCATGTTACCTGTTAAGTACAATAAATCTAAGATAGTTGACAGAAAAATGATGGATTTTTTTTTTCCAAAATGAGCAATTTTTACAATTCTGTGACAGAAAGGAAAATAATAAGGGAAGCAATCTATTAGGCATTGACTATGAACAAAGGGAATCATGAGGCATTGAGCAAGGCATTCTAAAAGACAGAAAAAAAACCTATAATATTTTTGTTAATAGACTATAAAGGAAAATTACTCCAATTAGAAGTCTTTTTGTATTTTTGCTAAAATGTAAGCATCCTTCAATGTGTTACCAGTGTGCCCAGCAGGGCAAAGCCTATTGCCCTGCTGGGGTATTGTAAGGTCCCACTGATTCTTGTGTGACTAGTCTACGTCATTTAAAAATATAAGAACATTGCATAGCAGAAAGGGGAAAGATAAATAAGAGACATCACTGTTCAGAAAGCTGTTGATGTGCACACAAAGTCAAAGTTTAACAAGTACACATTGTAATTCAGAAGGATTTTTGTCTTTAGTCCATTTTAATTGTGGAATGTGCCACTGAAATTGAAGGAATTATGAAATACATTAATGTCGTTTCTTCCAAGTTTGAGGTTTCCTTTTTTTCAGACCTAGCATTTCAGATTGATTGCAGAAATAACAAAGGAGGGAGGTATGCTCACTTTCTTGTTGAATTCTAGAACTCTATCTTAATTCTTACCTGTAACACTTCCCCTCACCTTTGAAATGTCACATGCAATTATAATTTACTTTCTTACAGGGAAAATATCTAGGGACATTCCCTTCAGAACTTGTAATATAAATCCAGATAACATAATGAGAACTTTATATGTGTAACAAAGGAACCTGTCTGTACAAGAAGCTTTTGAAAAGCTATGCTGTCAAAAATAGCTGATGGTTTGGAATGCACTGAGCAAACAGAGAAGATACTTTAAAAGAGGGCTTTCCAATATATCAGAAATAGTAGGTTTGCCAAGGAGGCATCAGTTTTGCCTACAAAATGTTGATAATGATATGTCAGTCTGTGCTATATCTACACATGTTCTCTCCAAAGAAAAAAGTGTCTCTGAGTAACAGTAGTAGAAACCATGAATATACACTTCTGGGAAAAAATCAGTACATCAGAACTGAACCATGCTATAACCCTGAACGGAAGGTACAAGAAAAAAAATTCCTTTTTAATTTAAACCTGAGTTAAGAACTGCGTAGTCCCTCCATAATGTTAAAACTTTGTTGCATTGCAAAAACAAGTTTCGGCACAGAATTAGTATCTATTCAAATGACATGGGGCAAATTTTAGTTGTCTCAGATGTTCAAAAGAGTCTTCAAATCTTTGAAGACATTCTTCTTAATGAAACCAGACATTTCCTGCTTACTACTTGCCCCATTTCTTCAGGATTAATTAATAAAGGTCGCATGTACAATAAATATCTATTAATATAGAACCTGACAATGCTTCAAGATTGATTTATAGAATGAAAAGAATTGTTGTTTTTACCAGCACAAAAATGAAAGAGACTACTTTCTCTACAAAGGGAGTATTGCAAAAAAAACATATATGCACCTGTAAGGAGAAAAGAAAAGCTACAAACTCTGCCCCTACTTTATATTTTGCTCTCAGCATAGAACAATAGAAACTCCAGTTGGTCACTGCAGACCTTATTCTCCTTTTGAAAATGCTGCCATACAAAAGAATAGGATCTGAAGAGCCACAGGTTTTTTGCACCTATGGACATTCAGAGAAGAAGATAACATCTGTTTCATGGTCTGCACAGATTTTTCTCTTTCCAATGGATACTGTTATGCTCACAAGAGAAGCACTTAAACAATTTCCATGCAGCTGGATGGATTGCTTCATGTTATTTCATGTCATCCTGGCATCCAACCCAATTGTCATTTTGACATGACAAAGCAGATGCCCCAAGTTTCATATGTGATGAAACCTTTTTCAGCAGCTGTGAATCAAATGCTTACAAGAAAAGTAAGGCTAATAAGTGCCTCCAGGTTATTTTCAAATTAAGACATTCAAATCAAATGGTTTCAATATTGTCAATCTTTGCACAAGTAACTGATTTCAATACAGGCTGAAAGGATTTCCTCATGCATTCACGAACACACAGGGAAGGGAGAAGTATCTTGAAAAAAAAAAGTTTAAGTATCAATAACTGCTGCCTCCTTTCAAAATACAAAATTCTATCTAAAGCTAGCAACTAAATAGAGAAAAAAATCAGGTGAAAAAATTGCCTCTAGTTAATTGCATGGTCTAGACTTACGTCTTCTAGCCTGACATCTCACACTGCCCACCTGCAGTCCTTTACCTCTAGCTGGTGAGGTGCACGTTTTCATGAGACAGTGGTATGTCCTCTTGTAAACACAAACACTGCAGTAACTTCTAAACTGTCTGTCTTGGACTTTTGTAGCCAGGAAAGAAAGCAGCAGTGAATACTGAAGCACTTATCAGCAAGGATGGCATGGAACCTTCCTGTCAATCAGTCAGTGGAGAGACATGAAACACGTGACACATCTTCCTGAGAGACTCTTGCTCATTATTTCTTCAAAAACACACTAAAGGAAAGTGATACAACTATTTCAGCTAAATATGAAAAAATTTGTCAGTTTTTAGCCACTTATCAGCACTGAATTTCAGAATCATAAATTTTCACCACATGGTTCTCTTTGAAAATGTGTGTTGAAAAGTACTGTCAATGAACACAATGCTGAATGAGACTAAGAATCCCTGTCTTTGATGGAAGTCAGGCAGACCTTTTCTTTAGAAGTGAGGATAGTGATACCACACTGGGAATTAAAAAAAAAAATTGCTTTCTAATTTTCTAAGATTTGCTGTTATTTGAATGTATAAAAATATTAGCATACATACATTCAACTGTGTATACATGAAGATATGGAAGAGTGGTGATTTTGGCTGTGGTGGATTTAATTTTCTTCACAGTAACTTGTATGGGGCTGTGTTTTGTATTTGTGCTGAATGCAGGGTTGATAACAGGAATGTGGGGGGGTTTTTTTATAGCTGAGCAGTTCTTACACTGCATCAGGGCTTTTTCTGCTTTTCTCCACACCCCACTAGAAAGGAGGGTGTAGGTTCCCAAGAATCTGGGAGGAGACACAGCCAAGACAGCTGACCCCAGAATGACAACAGGATTCCACACCATTCCAGCAACACCATTCCAGCATATAACATTGAAGGGAGGAATGAGGAAGGGGGAGCATTTTGAGTCTTGAAACAAAGAAAATGTGCTTAATTGCACTGGTCAGTGTTGTATCTGACAAATATTCTGTGCACATGATGCACAGCTCAGATAAAGATGGTAACCACAGGTTGAGTACATACTGTGAAAGATGGGGAGTTTTTCAAAGGAGGCCCAAAGATCTCATGAGCCTTGTGTCAAATATAAGGGGGGAAATGTCCATACTCTAGAGAATTGCTGAACAAAATTTAATGAGATTCACTTCAGCCCTGCTGAGTGAATGCTTTTTTAGGATTCGGTATTGCAAATGTTCCACAAAAAAACCACAGGATTCTACATGTGGAAATACATTGTACATGTGGAATACAAAGGAAGTATTGGCCCTACAGTTTATTACAGGGAAGGAGAGAATGCTATTACTTGGGCTGCAGAACACAGTAGATGACACTGATGTTTTTGTTGTTACCATATGTTTGGATGATGATATGACTAACTCTGAAGTCACAACTGACTTCTCTAATCCTTCACAAAGGATAATAAAAAGTAATTGCACCCTACATCATTATATAAGGAGAAAGATAGCACTTCTATGCCTGTTTGTTTACTTCTTCTGGTTGCATATGGGCTCTGGTTTTCACTTCTTATAAATACACTGCAGTAGAAACTAAGAAAAACTATTGCATCTCTGGTAAAAGCTAAAGTCTTCAGACTTGCCAGAAGTCAAAAGTTCCACAGATGACAAGCTAGATTATTGGGTGAATTATTTGAGTTTACTCCTTTAAATGTAACTACATAATGAAAACTAATCTGAGGTTAAATATATGTATAAGTAATTTTTTTACCATAATATAGCAAAGAAAATCTCTCACTTTTAAAAACATTTTTCATTTATTCTTTTTTTTAATCAATGTTTCTTAAAAATACATAGATTCATTTTGTAACCTACTCAAGGCAGGCAAATTTCATGCATGGATTGATTGTTCTTCAGTAGTGTGACATGGAAATTACTGGGTGACACATTTTACTCATTATTATTCAGGCATTCAAAGTAAATGATTATAATGTTCCATTTCAGTCATAAAACATATGTCTATATTTATGGGTGTATTAAGCTGTGTTGTGTACTGCACGTTTTTGGGGTACTGATCTTCAGCCTTGCTGACAATGCAATCTGTAATTATGGCAGTTAGGAAAACAAACTCTAGGAGAGTCCAGGGATCATAATTTAAAAATATATATTTTTAAATTCATTTTGGTGGCTCTTACAAGATTCTGTCTCATCATAAAATAATGACATGTTGAAAATACTGCTGTATCAATCATGTTCAATTTCTAGAAAAAATTGTGCCAGATGAAAGGCAAATTGTTTGTCAAAACTTTTCATGTCTTGAACGCCTCAAAACTTTTATGAATAGAAGCAGATAGGTGCCAGGAGAGGTGCCAGGATGTCCTAGCATCTAGACAGAGCTATTCCTCTGGCTGAGCTGCAGTACAAATCTTGAAACCTGATCATATCCTCTGTACATACTCAGACCAGCTATGCCATGGGTTTAATATAAACATTATGACTCTGTAATGCTTGTGGAATAGATCTGGTGCTTTGCAGAATCATCAATCTGACTATGAAGAGCATACAGGCATGTACTATTGAGAAAATAGATAAAATTATGGTAAAGCCTAGACAGGAAGTAATGTTGGTGGTAAGAACTACCAACGTCATTACTTCTATAGTAACATTTCTGTGCTCCATGAGAAATGGACAGAGATTTTGTGCCACAAACTCTACAAGAAGGAGATTTGGAGCACAGCTCTGTGTTCACTGTTTCCACTCATCATAATCTCCCAAGAGTTTCGTGTTCACAGAATTGCAAAATCACAGAATGGTTCAAGTTGGAAGTCATCTTGTTCAACACCCTTGCTCAAACAGAGCCACCTACAGTACGTTTTCCATGATTGTGTATGGATGGCTTTTGGGTATCCTCAAGGATAAAGACTTCACAACCTCTCTGGAGAACCCATGCCAGTGCTCAGCCACCCTCACAGCAAAAATGTGTTACCTAATATTCAGACAAAACCTCTTGTGTTTCAGTTTGTGCCCAGAGCCTCTAGTCCCGTCACTGGGCACAAACTGAAAAAGTCTGGCTTCCTCATTTATGCACTCTCCCTTCAGGCATTTATATACATCAAAAATATTTCCCCCGAGCCTTCTCTTCTCTAGGCTAAGCAAGCCATCTTTCTGAGCTGAATGTTGTCCAAGATACCAGCAGCCTTTATTACAGCAAGGCATTTCCCTGGCTCATGTTTGTCTTGGGGCCCACCAGAACCACCAGATCTTTTTCTGCTGGGCTGCCTTCCCACAGGATGTCCCCCAGCAAATAACACAGAGGATTGTTCCTCCCAGGCACAAGAACCTGCACTTCTTTTTGAAGTTTATGAGGTCCTTATCAGGCTATTTCTTTAGCCTGTGGAGGTCTCTCTGGATGGCACCACACTTCTCTGGTCTATCAGGCACTTTTCCCACTTTTACACCATTTGAAACTTGCTTAGGGCACACTCTGATCATCCAGATCGTTAATGAAGGTATTTAAAAGGACTGGAACCTGTACTGACCCTTGGAGTACACCACTAGCTACTGGCCTCCAGCTGGACTTTGTACCACCACCTTGGCAATGAAGACAGAAGGCTAGGGGACAAAAATTATGTCATTTTCATTTTCATTATAACAGTGGAGAAAAGGTGGTATCTGGCCTCAGCTATAACATTAAACACAAAGCTACCTGTATTAAGGTATGTATTAAAGCTTCAGCAGGGAGGATGAGCATGAATGATTTTTTTTCTAAATTATTTTTATTCTCTGGAGTTTCAAAACTGTTACTCCAAGGACGTTGGAAAAGCCAACATCCAGTAATTCTCCTGGTGGTGTCAAAATAAGTGCAGTATTATATTACAGTGTGACACGCTGTATCCTTTCCTATGTGTCTAGAAGTCCTTTCAGGGAAAGATGGGCAGCAGTCCTGCTTGGGGCAGGCCCATGTACCTAGAGCATGTGTACGCAGACAGTGAATGAGAGGTCTTACTGAAATCAATATATCCTCCTGAGGGTCTCCAGTTTCAGAAAATGGTACTTCAATACTGAACCCTGAAGGAAAGGCTTTATGTTTGGATTGCCAGGGCAGTGCTCTTTATTATAATAAAAAGCTACAGGAAATCTCACCAGAAATAAAATGCTCTTAAATGATTAACAAATACAGAAATATTGTTGTCACTTGCATGCTCAAATTTTGTGTAGTTTATCCAACGTTAGAAAAAAGTACAGAGATTAAGACAAAATTTTTCCTAGGCACTGATGTTAGAGACATGTAAGAACACACTTAATTAAGCACTATGAGTAACTCATCCTGCATTAAAATGAAGAATATGTTTAAGACTTTGTGTTATGACATCCTGGGGCAGAAGACAGTTCTCCCTCAAATGATCCAGAGAGGTTAGAGAGAAAGTGGAAGAAAATGAACTGTGCATTTTCCCCTTACTTTGTAATCACATTTGTGCATTGGTTTTGTTGGAACTAGATACTGTATGAAAAAACAGAGGCGACGGTAAATTGACAATAAAAATGTATGTCTCCAAAACTGGTGGAGTAAAAGGGGTATGATATCACTGGCAAGTCAGTCTTATTGCATACAAGCAGACAGAATGCAAACATTACAAAGACAAGAAACTTTCTCCTACCAGGAAGTGCTGTCTGGCTGCCTCTCCTCTTAACACTATTGATTATGCTCCCCAAAGGTCATAAATTACTGGAAGAGTTATTTTTAAGAATATTTGCTGAGCCTGACCTGTCAAGAGAGGTTAATCTAATGACTTTCCTAGCTTCAGCCTGCAGTAAGCTAAAGCAGGATTTCTTCTCAACTGCTGTTAAAAGCTCTCATGTCTTCCAGATTCATCCCAACTTGTTATTAAAAGATATAAATGAGTCAGTTCCCAAAGTGGTTAAACTCTTCTGCACAGAGGCCAGAACAAGGGCACTGTGCAACTCTAAGTGAAAAGAGAGTGTGTGTCTCGTCCTAGCAAAACAGAAAACAGTGCATGGGGCTTTTTCTACACCAAAAAAAAAAAACCAAAAAGTGAAATAACAACAAAATAACAACCAAGAAATCAAATGTTTGCTTTCATCCAGAGGTCTATTTTTTAATAAATATCTCCAGAGGCAAACATTTATTGAGGAAAAAAGGAAGATAAAAGTCCTCTTTGTCATAGTGGAGTGATTCATTTATGCTTTTTTTCCCCTGTTCTTTGGGTTTTGGGTTTTGGTGGGCTTTTTTTGTTTGGTTGGTTTTGGAGTTTTATTTGTTTGTTTCTGTGGGTCTTTTGTTGAGTTATGGGATTTTTTTACATCTCAAGTATACAGAAATTTTGGGAAATGAAATTCATGTTGCTTCATTATCCAAATACTTCCTCAGAAAATATGAAAAGGGAGACAAAGAAAAAGGTTGTTTTTTTTTTTTTACAAAATAATAGGAAAAGAATGAGAAAGAGGTGATTTTTTGTCTTGGCTATTTTGGTACAAACAGGTAATACTCTCCTAACTGATTACTTTAAGTGATATATATACTTTTACAGGACAGCTCTCACTATTTCAGAAAAGAGAGGATAGATTTATAAAGGAGGGAGAGAGGACAAAGTGAGTCTTTCACAGAAATAATTAACAGAGACCTGATACATCAGAAAGGTCCTGTCAACCAAAGGCACAGCTTTAGTGAGTGCTAGACATGGCATAGGAACCTTTAAATGTATTTGCCTCATCCAGTTCTGTAAGAATTCCAGACATCTCTAAGCAGTGTGTTGGAATTCACAAAATATAAAAGTACAACTTTAAAGGCTGCATGAGTGCTGCTTAGTTCTATTTGCTCTTTGATTTTTTTTCTTTCGTACTTGGAGGCAGCTCAGATTAATTTTACTGCAGTTGAAAATCATGCAAATATAGTTTAGAAGGAGGCATTTAATTCTTTATTGCTCTTGCACACAACACAAATAGCACCTCCAGTACTAACACAGCTAAGTGTTTTTAGTGTTATTCCACTATACAGTACATCACAATGTTAATTTTCCACATTACTTTATTTCTTCTCTAACCCATATTTTACAACAGAGAAAACAAACTGCTTGTAATTACACTGCATGCCAGGACAAATTAAGTAAACACGCATTTTTAATGCTTTTGGCTGTTAGGGTGAGAAACAAAGGGCTCTGGTTAAGGTCAATATTAGAGTTATGCAATTGCTCTGGGATACAGAAGACAAATGCCAGTGATTGAACATTGCTGAAATGGAAACTGTCCATTCTGTACAGTGTTTCTGAACTCCTGAAAAAATTATGCTATGCTGAGATGAGGTCAGTTCTTTGTTTTCATTTTCTTTCAGGATAACACTAATACCAATAATAAATAATAATAATAAACTAATGGGAAAATCCATTGTGGCATTAGTGAAGTGATAAATCAGCAAAAAAGTAAATGAGAGAATGGCTATTGAAGATCAGCCTTGTGTTTGCTAATGCTACCAGCTCAGTACTACAGGGTGATACTGATAAAGGTTAACAGCAACTATAGGGGAAGCCTAATTTTGCTCTCGCTGATACTGGTGTAAATCTGACTTCAGTGGAATTATATCTCTCTAACTAGAAAGCAGACAATGACCTGATGGTTATATTGTTTGGCCATGGACAATGAGGAGTTTCAGGTGTTCTTGCCTTTAATGGTATGGATCAGACCAGAGGCACAACATTCAGAGGCAGATGAAACCTCATGGGAAAGGGTACTCAGACTTATCATCTTTACTTAGCCAGCCACAGATACTGGGCTACTGGCTTATGCACATCTCTATTTTAGTGATAAATTAATCTTTCTCCCAGAACAAGGAATATATTTCTGAGACATTGTCTTTACTGGCAAGAATGTTTAGTACAAGAGCTAAAGTAAAGAAAGAAAAAAAAATAAACCACACAACACATTTCACATGGAGAAGATCATGGAAAGAAATAATACTAAGAGATAATAGACAAGATCTTATAGCCCATTTCATGATGAATGGACATTCAGAACATGGAACAGAAAAAAGTCTCCAGCCAAATTTCTAGTAAGAAGTCAAGGATAAATCCTTAAGAATTTGAGAGGAGATATTCAGAGAAATCAAGAACTTCTCTGGCTGTATCTCAGAATCATGACTGATGTAGCTAAATGGGATAAGAGCCAGCCACAGTCTCTCAGTGAATGAATTTGTGAGTGCTCAGACTATTACATTCACAGCTCTTGGAAGGTGGAAATATTTCCCCTCCTTGTAATGTCATCTACAGCTGAAGTGTCTCCTTTCCATCAGAAGAAGGATTGCTCATTATTTCATCACAAGGAGCTGATGCAGGAGTGATGAGGGTAAAGCCTTTGCTCTCACCCGGCCATACTCAGTCTCAGCATTTACCTGCACACTCAGGAGTCTCAAGGAGAAGCTCTGCTGCCATGGTGTATTGGTTGGTCCTCCACCTCGAGGCAAGGCTGTGTCCCTCCCAGCACCTAATGTATGAGTAAATAATTTCCAATGATAGATAGGGTGGGCCTGTATTGATTTGTCTGGTTTTTTTACTCCTTCCCTGTACTACACCCTTTGGGGCATGTGGGACTGCAAAACCAGAGACAATATCTTATGGAATAATTCCAGCTCCCAGTCAAATCCAGAAGCCAACTGGTGCTGGACTCGTGGAGGCTTTCAGCAGGGATAATGTTCTGGAATATTTATTTCTATTTTCTCATTATTTCTCTCTCCTAACTTCTCACATCACCCTAAACCTCACTCCATGGTGTTGATCCACATGACCTGAAGAACGTGGGGTAAATACTTCAAGAGTAACAGAAGAAGGGAAAGCTTTTAAAGTGACCTAAATAAATATTATATTACATCAATGTGTGGAAAAGAGATGGTTGAAAAGAGATCATCATGACTTAATCCCAGGCAGAAACTAAGTACCATGAAGACACTTACTCACTCCTCCACCAGTGAGATGGAAAAGAGAATCAGAAGAGTAAAAGAGAGAAACTTATGGGTTGAGATAAAAACAGTTTAATAACTAAAATCAAACACACACATGCAAGAAAATAAAACAAGGAATTCCTGCACTCCTTCCCATGGGCAGGCAGGTGTTCAGCCATCCCCAGGACAGCAGGGCTTCATCATGCATAATGGTGACTTGGGAATACAAACTCCATCCCTCCAAATGTTCATCTGTCCCAACTGCGTCCCCACCCATCTTTCCATGAGCCTCTAGTTCCCTTGCAAACTTGACAATACAAAACACAGCGAAAAAGGCAAAGACTGTGACCCTGTATCAGCAATGACAAAAGCATCTCTATATTATCAGCACTGTTTTCAGCACAAATCCAAAGACCCATACCAGCCATTGCGAAGAAAATTATTTCTGCCCCAGCCAAAATCAGCACAGAGATTGAGTATGAAAGTTTGATCTTGGCAAGGGCTGTTAATGAGTGGTTCAAAAAGCACTCATCAAAAACTGGCTCTGATTTTGCCTATCACTTGTGCTGCTATTAGCTGCAGAAAAACACTTATTACCCTGCTCCAGAATTATGAATCACACCCACTAAAACAAGCAACAACATTCTAATTTGAAGAACTTAAGTATTCATACAGCTCTGTATTGTGCAGTTACTACATTACTTTATAAACACACAGAGCATCCCCAAATAGTTCAGCTTATTCTATGTGAATTACTTCACTTACTGCTGAAATGCAGCTCTCTTTATTCATAATCCAAGCAATATAACAAATGAGTTTACTTATAAGAAAGAACCTTGAGTTTGCTGCCTGCATCTTAGGGTCCCACATGTTTTATCTCCTTATGGGGTTGCCATGCCATTCAGTGCCTATTGTAATATATTTCTAAATAAAATATCACTATTTTTTCTTTCTTCAGGCTAGCTTATTAGCTACTTTTTCCTCATAGGATTCATATGCAGCCGTGCCTGTATATTTTATTCAAATATATTTTATTGTTACTTTGAGAGGCCTTACCTGACCTGCCCAATTTTTACAATGCAGCTGGAGAATTTATGTCACTTAGCCTGTGCCACGTATGAAAACTGAACACTGTCAGTGCAACATTCTCAGTTTTCTGAATGGAGAAGAGCTGTTTTCTAGAATCAAAGGTTCATAAATGGCTTGTAAAAGTTTAGTGAACAGGGCCCATAACCTATTGATCCCATTGTATTCAATACAATTCACTTTAGTCAATGAGCTCAGCAAATAATGATACTGCTGTTATGAGCATCTTTCCTTCCTTATAAACAACTATTCACTTGTGTCCTGTTATAATGATAATGTCACTGATTTACAGAGGTTGCCCAAGTTACCTTATTAATTAGAAGATGCATTAGGCCTATTGCAAAACATTGTTCTGACTGTGAGCTATCACTGCCCAAGGACCTCTAAAAGACAAAGAATTCCATTTTGCAAAATCTAGTTAACATATCAAAGAGCAGTAAATGTGCAAATTGCTGTCATAAGGAATCCTTTATTGCTTTTCCTTTTCATGATAGCACCCCTCCCCCATCTCTCCATTCTACCCACTCTGACAAGGTCACTCATTAGAAAGAAGAGCAGCTATTTATGTTCTTCAGATGTTTACCTTCAGCAAAAGACACTTCAAAGACTGCTTATGGGACTCTCCTCTCACCCAGCAAACACTTAAAACCCATTGTTGTGATTGATGGGCCCTTCCTGCAGATTTAATAAATATAAGTAGAAACCAGATTCCTTTTTTTAGGCCAGCTGTGTTGAATAATAGGCAAAAAGCTCATGGGTGGCCAAGGTAGACAGGACCCTTCAGGAAATGCCTAATGATTGTTTGATACATTTTTGTTTGTGTGTTTTGCAAGTTTATTGTTTAAGCTTCCTCAATACTTTGTTCTGTTTTCTACTGCTCTGCAGCACAGTTACTTAAATAAATCCCATAGATTTTTATTGTGAATTTTGTGCATTCCCAGTGTTGTGTAAGAGACAAGAGAACCTCATGTTTATTTAGATTTAGATTGAGGCTGAGCTGGTTCAGTGAACTGTGAAACCCTCCAAACAGGACATTATCAGATTGAAAGAAGGGAAAGAATTTCAGAACTGGAACTAGCAAACTGGTCAGGGTGCTGGTACTCAGGCAAAAACATCACCTTTAGCTAAGTAGATAATGCTACAACATCCCAGTTCTGTGACTTATTTACAGAGAGACTGAAAATGTGGTGGCTTTTTTTCTCAATTCTTTCTTGATTGTAGAGTGAATAGCACCAATATGACAAAGTCAGGAACAGTAAGGATTTCAGACTTCAACTCAGGGGAATGAGTCATATATGTAAAGTGGGATGGGATGTGTCTGTGTTTCATGTGAATATGGCATGTCTAAGAGCCACCCAAAACTATTGTGTTAGCATCTTTCACAAAAGGTTAGCTCTAAAAACTCTCATTTAAATCTTGCCTAATATACTTGCATGTCAGTCATGAGCTGCAAAACTGCTAGTGGCTCATGGAAATGTGCTAGTAACCTTTGGGGCAGCAGATTGGTGAGGTCACATAGGTTCATTTATTAGCAACGGCTCAGATCTAAGACTTAACACTTTTCAACTAGATTATGCTGTACATCTTCCAACTGAGTGCACATTTCACTTTCAGATGGAGTGACTATGTTTTGTTTGTTCCATGTACAGAATTTATCCCACCTCTCAGTGTTGTGATGAAAGATTGGCATCAATTCTTATTCCTTCTGTGGAAAACTCCAAAAATGGCTTGCAGAGGCACCAAGGAAATGCTCTGTGCTTGCTCTCTATGCCAGCTGCCTACTTGGTGAAGATAAACCCATTATCACGGTGTTGAGTTGGAGATCCCCAAAGAGGAAGATATGTATGTAAGGACAACACCCCATCATATGAACATATTCCTCCATAAGCTCTTTAAATCTTCCAGGATTTGCCACCAGTGTCCTGTACTGTGTAATGGGAGTGATTCTCTCTTTCCTGTTAATATCCTTTCTGTTAAGTGTTGCTGAGTGCTATGACTTGACTTTTTCCCTAATGTTACGTATTGAGTCTTGGGTACTTCCATCCAGCCAGATCTGACCTTCCTCTCTATTTCAAGATATTCCTGTTATTATTTTGTGCTTTTTCTATGCTATTCACAGGTAATCAGCTGTCTGACAGAAGTACTATACAAGGATATAAAGATACATGGCTAAAATAGATTTTTTTCCATGGAGTTCAATGTTTGGACAGGAAAGCTGTTTGTTTAATAGCTTTGGCAGATTACACTAGAAAATTCAAACAGAAGATTTTACGTTTTAAAAATTGTGAAGTAAATGAGGTTTCTTTCTTTGTTCCCAAGAAATAGGATGCAGCCATTGCAGAATCTCTCTTGCTATAAGAATCTCCCTCTAGAGTTAGAGATTCAGCTGCTACACAACATACATGAGAAACATTTGGTCCTTGATAAGTACAGGACTCGCATGACGGGTGTGCTCAGCTACCAAAAGATATCATAAAGTTGACATGAACCATAAAAAAAGGGATTTCTGTGAACTCCAGGAGAAACAGCTGACTTTCACTCTCCAAGCGTGAGCTGTGAAAAAACATTTGCAACCTGGGCATATGCCTTCCATGTAAGTTACAAACCTATTCAACAAAACCTTCTATAAGACATGAGCCTATTTTTCTTTTGTCACTAGCAGGAAAATAAAAGAGGATGAGGTCAGTCTCTAAATGTCTCCTAACACGTCTTAAATTAATGTGGTTGGGTGGAAAGCATTAAAGATGTCTGCAAGCTTCATTCAACACTGCTGATATCTATTGTCTACCTCTTCTGTCGTCCAACACTCCTCTTATGAAAAGGTTTTAAACAATGTAATGTATAGTGGGAAAAAATATCCCCTCAAATATTATAAGTAACATACTGCAATTCTATAGCTAGGTTATTGCTCTCTCTTAATTAGTATAAAATCTTTCCCCATTTCTCTAAAAAGGATAGAATTTAATTAGATTTGTAACTAATTTTAAGTCTTATTTGTTATCCACGTAAGTTCTGTGTGTTACATGATAGAAGATACTTTCTAATGTGGTCTAAAGAAAAGAGAGTCCACTTGAAAAAGCACACAATGATCTGTGGAACAGCCTTCTGTTCCACAGACCTTCCACATCAGCCTTTAACTTCCTCAGTACTAAGTTACTATAAGTCATGCTTACCTGTAGTTCCTGGAAAACACTCTGAGATTTCTAGCCTGATCATTATCCCAGGTATTGTTTAGCAAATTTTTTTTAATTACCTGTATAGATGTATTTCTTTAAGAGAATAGCTATATTACAATGTGTTCTTTTCCTGCCCTCAAGCTGAGAGCATTAGACTGTACCTGCAGAAAAATTAAATTACAGCCAGAGAAGTTGATTGTTTTTCCAGTGAAAGTATTGCAAATATTGTCAAGACAGAATGGCAAATCCTAAACACATTCTGTTCTGTTAAGGAGATATCTACTGTAATCAAAAAGCGACCTGAAAATTCACTTTCATGTTTCTCTTAGATAATTTTTATTCTCTTCTCTTTAATATTTCCTTGCAAACAAAGTATTTTCAAAATATTTTAAGCAAAAAACTTTACTTCAGAGACTGCAAATTTTAGATGAACAGACATTCTCTTATGGTTGACAGAAAAGTTCAACCTTGCTTTAGGATCTCTAGTTTATAATATTATAATATCACATATCTTCTATTTTCCGTATGTAAAGTTAAAAGAACAAATGATGAAGTTCACAAGTATGTAATATAGTCTTCTGAACTTGACAACTGAACTTGACAAAGTATTTTTTAGTGTTTGTTAAGCCAGTAATCTGGGGTTTGCTTCTCCTCTGTAAGAATTTTTGTATGACACTTTTAATATTCTCAATTATTGACTTCTTTAAAGTATAAGAAATGTTCAGTGGCAACATTTAGTTATAATGTACCCATTTTTGAAGGTTTCTTTTGACACTGGGTAATGAAATTTGAATGTCTGTAATGTAAGACCTCAGGAACATAAACTATTTAGCCATAAGGTCTCTTTATCCTATTTTCAGGCAGATACCTAACCAGAAATAAATTTCTGCGATGGCTCCCTTTAATTTTTTTTTTTTCCTTAGGTATACCATCCATCACAGCAAATCCTTCAGCAATAAAAGCCAAATGAAGACAAAACAAAATAACATCCATCTTCTGCTATCTTGTCTTGAGGTCCAGGCATCTGATAGGCATTTTATAATCATCCCCTATGCCTAGTCACATATGTATTCATTAGCAATGAAATGTTATTTGAGGGTTTGGTATAAAACATAACAAACACTAGATCAGTTTGTGCCCCAACTGATAGTCTGTCTTAGGCTCACATATTAATTCTTAAACCTGAATCCAAATCTAAGCAGAATTTTAGGGAAGTTTACAGTGTCTTCACATCCAAATTCTCAGACTTTTAACTCATTCATACAGCTGAAGACAATTTCTACAGGTCATTCTCAATTTCAGTCCCTAGGTAATGAGGTCTCACAGCAAAAACCTCAGATAACCAAAGCTGGCTGAGCTCTGTTTAGGCATTTGTGTGCATGCAGACAGTATTGAACACTGATATTCAGAGACTATCAGGCCAAAATCTGATGCCTGGACCCTAGCAAGTCATATTTCCCTATTAATCCCACTGAAGCGGGGGCATAAAAGTATTTGCCAAAAACAGGTACTTTGGAAATGGAGAGAGAAAAGTTACATGCACAGAACACATGAATTTTGGTGTAGCTAAGTATTTATCAAATTCATGCAGGTTGTTTTGAGTTCTCAGCCTAAACAGCATTGGTTTAGTCTTGACCTCAGAATGTTGTTATGTGTTAACACTTATGGGACCTAAGCTGACTGCTGGAGCAGCCTAATCATCTTTGAAATTAGGTCTGAAAATTGATATTTATTTTTATACCAGCTCAGGTCATGAGTATTATTTTCAGAATCTTTGAAAGTAAAATAATTTCAGTGCTGGAGGTCATCCTTTTGGAAACACTACTATTTGAACTTAGGGCATATTGCTGCTCTGGTGAAGGCATAGGAGTTAAGTAATGGGAACTGCAAAAACAACCTGGGATATATTTGGTAAGGCTCTTTACCCCCATCACTCTTCATCTTCTTTTCCCCATGCTTTACTTCCCCAGCAGTTGATGACAATTAAATCTATGGAAGCAAAGAACTCACCTCACACCACTCTGCTGTAATTATAACTTTGCTGCCAACTTCCAGATCTGACAGGCTCCGTCTTGTCTGCCCCATGATGCTGTGGCATTTATTTACAATCTCAATAACATCTTGTGGAAAATGAATAGTACTAGTGCCAAGGATCATAGATTGATATATTGTGAATGCTAGGAGGAGCAGATATTGAAAGGCAGAGAATAAAGGACCAAGATAGTGGATAATTATGTTAATTTTTCAAAGGTCTTTTAGAAGGTGACATCCTTTGCATGCCAAAAGAAAGAGAAAAAAGAAAATATTAATAATTAACCAGAGAATGCAAAGACAGCAAATAAACATTCAGAAAAACTGGTGTATTTTTTTTTCCTATGTCCAAATGCATGTTCTGAATTTTTTTCTTTTACAGCTGCACAGATTTGTTGGAAACTTGACTATAAGTTATTGTACTCCAGGAAGCATAAGGTTTTTCAGTACCATTTCTGGGTCTTCTAAAAGCAAATTGCAGATCAGTTTAAGGTGGCATGCCATATATACCTTAACCCTACCATGAGGACTACATTTTCTAGTTTGACAGTGCCTCCAAACTTTTAGGTCCATTCGTACATATTTACAACTTCTCAATCGCAAATTAAGGCAAGCTTCAAAAGTCACCACACACATCTCTGGCTGTTTCCTAAGCCACCCTTTTCCCCTCAAGTGCCCTGATTACTGCAAGAAGGAAAACCAGGGGTGCAGAGAGGAAGGCATCTTTGGTACACATCTGTTGCACCTGCCAGATGTAACTACACAGTCCTTCAAAAAGGGAAGGTCCCATTTCTGCATCCTCTGCCCTCCCTTTCTCCTGCTCTAAGTACAGCTCCTCCATGGGGCACCAGTTGGGAAGACCTGTTGGAATGGTTTATTTCTCCAATTTCATACTGTGACATCTTCATCAGAATGAGTGGTTTTGGAAAGGGAAGGATCATGAGCTACTTTCCTTTCATAAATGCACATTTGGAATCATATCTGCTTGAAGAGACCCCTTAGTACCTTGGAATCTGTAGTGGTTGCCAACATTCATCCCAGAGGCTGACATTCCTCTTTTCGGGATCTTTTTGGCACCGTCATGTGCAATCCAGTTACCCTAAAAGTTTAGGTGCCAAGGCAATGCATTCTTTCCTAAAGATTTATGACTTTTCTTTATGTGGAGGTTGTATAATGTGTGTGAGAATCTGTCAAAATAGTTTTCTTTATTAATAAACTTTATAAAACCTGAACGAAACTTAGTGTTGTCTGTGTTATTCCCTCAGTGCAGCAGAAAATATTTTGCCTTGCCAAAAAACACTGTTCCAGAAATGCTATTTCTCCAGAGCAGTAATCCTCACATTTCTTACTCATTTGGCAAGAACAATGAATTCTGAAGCAGGGTATAAGCTAAAAGGAGAAGTTTCCAGTTCTCAAAGTGAAAAAAACAGAGGACTTTCCAAAAGATACCAGCCTGTGCCATTTTCCTCTTTGGGAAGTTCTTTGATGTGTCCAGGGAACATGCCAGAGCCTGAGGCTGAACTCAGTTATGATACTGTAAATCAGGGTAAATCCTCAGCTGGCATTGGTAGACTTAAAGTAGTTTGTGTTTACTTTAGCGATCGTGCTTCTGTCAATCAGATTCCCTCATTATTTATGCCATGTGTGATATTACTTTCCTGAGGGTTTTAAAGCCCTTTTGCTAGTTGTGTGTGGTACAAGCACAGTGATTTTTTTTTGTTTAATTGTAGGAAGCTAAAGAGTAATTTCCTGCTGCCTGCACTTGACAGGAAGTTTAATGTGATCCCATGCGAGCGCAGCAATCGGTGACCTGTGAGAGGCTTCACCATTGGCTGGGAGAATAGTTCTGGGGCAAGAGAAGTGCTGCTCAAAGAGGAAAGAGAGGTATTTCTCAAAGGCAGCTCACAAGACAGACATAGTTGCCAACTATTACAGGAGCGATCTGTGCGCAGAATCCTTCTTGGTGCTTTCAGCTGCTGCTGCTTGCTATGAATACACATAGACAAAGAGGAAATAGAAAAGAATCGAGGAAACTGAAAGTGCTAACGTATGCAGAAAGAGTGCAATGTTCCCAAACAAGACACAGCACCAGTGATCTTCTAAGCAGGCTCACCCACTGGACTGTGGCCAAAATATTCCCCCACTGAGTTTCAAGGGGTTTTTCTCATAAAGTGTCTGTAGTTTTGAAGACAAAGCAAAAAAGTAAATCCTGTGCAGATTTTGGAAATTGATTAATGATTAAACATATTTAGATTAGTCCCTTTCAAAGTAGTAAAGATTTGCTGATGACACAGATGCATTCTTAAGGGAAATGGATGTTAATTGCTGTCTAGACATTTTATTACTTCAGTGGGGCACTAGTCATTGACCATCTCTCTTTTTTTTCCCTTTTTACACATTAAACTATAGGTCAGGCTAAATTGTTTGTTTGTTTCTGTAGAAGATAACAATGTGGTTTCAGGGTGGTACGCAACTGAGAACTTTGAGATACCAATCAGCAGCAGGAAAGTATTCAAGTGACAGAAGCACTACCATTTTTCAATATTTTTTTAATTATTCAAAAATACAACCATGTCTACTGCAATTTTACCAAATTCCTTCACACAGTGCAAACATTCAGCAAGATCTTGAACCTCTGCCTTTGTCCCTCTTGGAATATAGTGGAGTAGTAGTTTAACTAGCTTCAGAACTGGATAGGATCCTTTCACTCTGCATGCGTAAAATGCTTCAGCACACCTAAGTTCAAGCCAGTGTCATACTTTGCTGAGATGAGAAGACTAATGACTATTTGTTCTGCTTGTCTAGCAAGCAAGCAGTTAAAGATTAATTCCGATTAAATGCAAAATTCATCCTCAATAGCCCTCAACACAGGAGAATATACCTGAAGTGAGTTGGCCTGATTCTGATCTTACCTCAATTTTCCATCAGTATAAATCTGTTTCTGCCAGGCAGCTTGATCCTGATTTACATCAGGGTAAGCAAAACAAGACCATTGTTTTTACAGGCTTCACTTATGCTGCTAAGTGATGCTGATTTACTCTAATGAGAACACATCTGCACTTCACAAGGTAGGTGAGAGCATTCACAGTAGTGGCTCTTCCTAGAAAAAAATTGAGGAAGTGATGGGAATTAAAGTTGGTTCAAAACACACACTGCTGGTCCAAATAACACTATTGGGCAATGAAAATTACAGGAGATGACATGACAATGCTCAATTACATGGTTCAAACTTGTCAGGCTTATTGTATTTTTTAAAAGACATTTTCATCATTTCCCTTTATCATGCATTTGCCTCCCAGTTCTACTGCCCCTCTGCTTCACAATTAATGTAGCAAAAATTAGATTACTCAGTCTGGGAGTCTGCTTACTTGCCTGACTGTCTAGCTGACCCAGGTACAGAAGGACACACGATCAGGGAGAGCCCAACATCCTGGTGCTGATGAGAAAGGTCTACCAGGTTTCATATTCTCTGTCGTAGTCACTCCTCCTTCATGTATCAGCACAGCAGCCTCACCAACAACAGAAGAGAGAGATGTTGTGAGGTTCAAGGCTTACAGTATCTTTTTTCTAAAAAAATGTTACATTTAAAATCATCTTTTTTCAGCAATGGAGCTTGAACTGCTTTGGTAAAATATCCATTGCAATTATCACCACTTTCCAAGAATGCAAAATGAAGAAAAACACAAAGAAATGCATAGTTTTTTTTAAAATAGCTTATCTTTGAGGGAAAAAAAATAAATTGAAAGATCATGCTTCAAAAATATCACTTCCTATATTCATTTCCAATTTTGCAAGGGCTGCGGTAGCTTTACACACATATGACTTTAGATGTGTGGTTTAGAAATGAAAAAGACCCTAGAGTAAACCTAATGCCCACATATTCAACCGCCTCTTTGTCCCTGCAACTTCCTCCTTCAGACATCTTTTCTGATCAGAAGTTACAACTCTGATACCTTAGGCTAGTCTCTTAAGTCACATCACATCTAGAACCACAATAACCTACTCCCACAGCATTTTGAGAAGGTAAGCTGCTATGTGCAATTTTACAAATTCTTTTAATGCTATGTAGCATTAAAAGAATTTGTAAAATTGCACATAGAAGTTTACCATAGAAGTGTGAAGGGAATTGCTATTGCTGTTGGGATAAAACAATGTAAAAATAGTGGCAATAATAAATTAAAGAAGGCTGAAAATAATTTTAAGTACCATTTTTAAGCAGATTTAGGATCAGGATTGTTTTCAGTGACAGAGGACTCTGAACTCAGTATGCATTGTGGGGATTTTCCTGCATTAGCAAACAGCAAATACTGCAGGTAATTCTTGCAACTTCCTAATCTAAACACAGCTAAACCAGTTGACTATGTTTTCATTTCTGTCAGTAATCAATAGAAGCTGAACAGGCTGTCTTTCCTGCTTCTTCTTCCTCCAGGTTGCCAGATTTTGCCTTATTTCAGACAGTAAAGCTGGCAGAGCACTCCCCTGGAGTTCATCTGGCTCCTTTGGCCAGGACTGGGTCAGGGAGGCAGCCTGAAGGGCTGCCAGATCCCATATGGACAGAAACGAGATGGGAAGGATTGTGACTGTTTCAGCAGGCACAGATAGATCTAGAAGATGTCTGTCTGTAGAATAGAGAGAGAAGTCCATTTCAAGGCTGCTGTGCATATTATTATTATTACTAGTATTATTGTTATTATTATTGTTTCTTTTCCTACCATTCAGCACCTGTATTGTGCCTCTCTGGCACAGACTGCCATCAGCTCATTTTTGCTGGCATATCTCCAAAACCCTCTTCAGGTAAAGTCAGCTAGACTAATTTTTTTAGAAAAATATTAGGGAGCACCCACAAGAGTGCAGTGTAATCTCCAGTTAGTGAACAGAACTGAGGACAGTGCTGTCTTCAACCAGACACATTGCACCTGGAAAAGCCTTTGTATAAGAGACAAATATTAGAGACAAATATTTCTCAGTTTTAGTAAGGCAAATTTAATATATTTATTAAACAGCTTTACTAAACTGCAAAACTCTGTGGGCCATCCTCAAGGTTTCTGAGGGTCTAACTTGTAATTGTGGAAGAAGAGAGAGCAAGGAATAGGAGGGGAAAGTTCTTTATCCTGTAAATGAATTATTTGCTGTTCTAATAAACAACCATGCTAGGCCTCTCTGTTTCAGTCCCCCAGTCATCACATCAGAGCTCCTGGTGCTAACTAGTCAAATCCTCAAATCTTAAACAGGATGTCTACTTTATTAAAGAAGCCCTTTCAGGCAAGAGAGAGGCATGTTTTGACTGGAAAACACCAATCATGGGAAGGGGGGCAGTCAGGGGAAGCATGGTGGTGAGGGTTGTGGGCAATAATATTCTCTGGATTATCTAAAAGTGAGGTTTTCTCTCAGATGGAAGAGAAGGCAAAGAGGAAGTCACAATTTCAGACAGTTTGCACAGATGGTGACCACCCTCAGTCAACATTCTCGTAAAAATGGCTGTGTACCTTTCTTTTCCCCTCAGTATATACAGAGAGAAATAAAAAGGGGAAAGAAAAAAAAAAGGTCAGTGCAAAAGTGCTTAAGGAGGCAGAATCTGTGTGAGTGCATGAAGGGAGGAGGAGAGGAAGAAAGAATGTCATTTTAGTGGCCTTGCTTTTTTATGCTTTTTCAAACTTGTCTTTCTTCCCTGTCCATGCATAGTGAACTTTTGCATCTCTTACGTCCTGAACACTCACCAGTTCAAACTTTCTAAATATTAAGCCATAGTCAGTGCAGTACAAAACGGGGAGTATAGAGTGAATTGTTAGAGGGAGTTTTGACCACTTTGATGGTCTCTAGATACTGAAGCAAGCAAGGAACTAGTTTAGCCACTGTAAAGGGCAAAGCAGAGAAGCCTGAACACTCAAATGATTGTTTTACCCTCCCTTCAGAAAGAAACACTTCACACAACACAGGTTCATAGACAGAGACAAAAAAGCTTTAGCTCTTGGTAGGTTACAACACAGCTTGGTAGGTTGCAATATTGTAACAGTGTTTAGAAATAAAACAAACATTGATGAGGTTGTTAATTCACAAATAAAATGATGTTGCAGCGTGTGTGGTTGCCCAGGGATCGCTCCCACCCCTTTTACCTGACAGACATCCCTCCTTGCTGTGTCTTGCAGCATAATCTGAGCCTCAGCACAGCCCTCCAGCACAGTCAGGGCTTATGCAACTCCCAGGACAAACAGGCTGCCTCTGGCCAGCATCTGGGACCCTGCAGGAACACTGAACCTGCAGGCAGCAGCTGTCTGAGGATCCAACAGAGACTGGCCTTCGTGGAGCAGAAAGACTGGCCTGTGCATTGTGTTCATACAGAAAAAGAGGTGAGTTTGGGATGCTGAGTGTAGGTGATGCTGAGGTCATCAGATGAGCATGCTACAATATTCCAATCCCGAACACACTGTCTCCTTCAGAGCAGGCAGCAAGCCAGAACAATAATTGAAAATCTTAATTATGGGACAATTTGATATGCACTTGCTATTGAAGGAAATAAGAAAAACCTCAATAATAGGTTTTAAAGGGCACTTTATTTATTATTTGCTGGTATTTCATATATTTCCAAACACTCTGTAAATACTGTTGTGAAATAAGCTTACAAAGACCTTACATTTCACAGAATCATAAAATAGTCTTGGTTGGAAATGACCTTGGTTGGTCATCAAGCCCAAGCATTAAAAAAACTCTGCCAGGTTCACTGCTAAACCTTGTCTATAAGGTTTAGAAAACATCTTCCCCAGGTGCTTTCCCACCAGGCAGATCTCCAGACACGCTTTGCTAAGCCTGTGGCACTGCATGGAGCTGTGACCCAAATTCAGGACCAAGCACTTTTCCTTATTGGCTAGCAATCCAGCCTGTCCAGATCCCTCTGCAGAGCCTTTTTGCCCTCCAGCAGCTGAATACTCACAGCCAATTTAGTGTCCTCTGCAAACTGAATGAGGAATCAGTCAATCCTCTTGTCCACATCATTGATAAAGATGCTAAGCAGGACTGGCCCCAGCATGAGGAACACCACCTGTGGCAGGCTACCAGGCCACTTCCATTCACCACCTCTCTCTGTACCTGGCCATGAAGCCAGCTCTTAACCCAGCAAAGAGTATACCTGTCTGAGCCATGGGCTGCCAGTTTGTCCAGGAGAATGCTATGGAAAACAGTCTCAAAGGCTTTACTAAAGTCCAGGTAGACAAAGACAAGAGTCTTTGCCTCTTCCACTAAGTGGGTCACCTTGTAGTAGAATGAAACCAGGCTGATCAAGCAGTAAGTGTCTTTCGTAAAACCCGTGCTGGCTGGGCTTGATCCTTTGGTTGTCTTTTACATGATTTGTAATGGCATTCAAGATGTACTGCTCCATGATGTTCCTCAGTACAGAGGCCAGATTGTCAGGTCTGTAGTTACCTGGATCCTCCTTCCTGCTCTTCTTGTAGATGAATGTCACAATATCCAGCCAATGGGGCCTCCCCAGACAGCCAGGACTGCTGATAAAGGATGGAAAGTAGCTCAGTAAGCATTTCCACATGCTTCCTCAGAGCTCTTGGGTGGATCACATCTGGCCCCACAGACTTTTGTATGTCTAAGTGATGTGGTAGGTCACTGACCCTCTCCTCCTGGATTATGGGGACTTTATTCTGTTCTCCATCCCTGACTTCTGGCTCAGGGGACTGGGTCCCTGGAGAAGAACTGGTCTTGCTATTAAAGACTGAGGCAAAGAAAGCACTAACTACTTCAACCTTTCCCTCAACATTTTTTACTATGTTTCCCCCTACATCCATAAAGGCTTAGCCCTCCTTTTATCGCTGGTGTATTTATAGAAACATTTTTGGTGTCTTATATGGCAGTAGCCAGATTAGGTTCTAGCTGGGGTTTAGCCCTTTCAATTTTCTCCCTGCATGATCACACAACAGCCTTGTAATTCTCCAGAGTTGCCTGGTCCTTCTTCAAAGTTAATAAACTGTCCTTTTTTTCCTGAGTTCCAGACAAAGCTCTCTGTTCAGCCATGGTTGTCTTCTTGTCTGCTGGCTCATCTTCCAGAAAACCAGGCAGCCTGCTTTTGCATGTTTAAGATTTCCTTCCTGAGTAATGTCCAACCTTCCTGGACTGCATTGCCCTTCAGGGCTGCCTACCAAATGACCCTGTCAACAGGCTCCTAAATAAACAGAAGTCTGCATGAAGCAAGTCCAGGTTGGCAGTTCTGCTGAGCCCCCTCCTTCTCCAAGAATCAAAGGCGCTATCATCTCAGGATAACTGTGCCAAGACAGCCTCCAACCATCACATCCCCCATCAGTCCTTTTGGTCACAAACACGAGGTCCAGTGAGGCACATTCCCTAGTCAACTCCCTCATCAGATGTGTCAGGAAGTTCTCTTCCACACACTTCAGGAGTCTCCTAGACTGCTTACTCGCTGCTATGTTGTATTTCCAGCAAATATCTGGTAAATTGGAGTCCACCCCAATAATAATAATATAGAATGTTTTTTCTGCCTCTTCATCTTAGTTGTGTGGTCCATAACAGACTCCCATGAGCATATCTGCTCTATTTGCCTTAACCCCAATTCTGACCCACAAATACTCAGCCCTGTTGTCATCATTATTAAGCTCTAGACAGTCAAAACCAATGCTATTCCACTGCCTCTCCTTCCTTCCAAATCCCTTCTGAAGAGTTTACAGCCCTCCATTGCAGCACTTCAGTTGTGCAAGTCATCCCACCATGATCCCATGATGGCAATTTTCTCACAGATTTCCTGCTGCACAATGGATTCCAGCTCCCTGTTTGTTGCCTGTGCTGCATGCATTGGTGTAGATGTTCTCCAGCAGAAATTAGGAATAAATTTTGAATTTATGCATTAAACTTTGTAGCATTTCAAAAAGCTTTCTTTCAAGCCCTACATATTCTCTGTTGTCTACTGCAGATGCCAGTAAGTGCAAAGTTTATATCCACCTATTTTCTCTACATGTCAACAATCTCTCTTCTGAAAAATGCAAGTGACTCATTTACCCAAAACTGACAAAGAAAACAGTCACTCTTGAGCCAACACAGAAGACAAACAAGGAATTCCAGCTAAACTGCTTCCCAAAGGAGGAGAATGGATAAGGTTGTATGAAGATAAATCTGCTCCACCAAAGATGGTTCAGCTAAAAAAACAGAAGGTCTTTGACAATAAGAACTCAGCAAAATACACTGGAAACCTGAAACACCTTGGCAGAAAGTATGTTGTGTTGGTTTTTCATGGCCTGGTTTTTGGTAGTGGGGGGACACAGAGGTGGCTTCTGTGAGAAGCTGCTAGAATCTTCCACCATGTCCAGCAGAGCCAATTCTTGATGGTTCTGAAGTTGGACGTGCCTCTGGCTGAGCCTCAGCCAATTATAGATGATGGTAACACCTCTGTGATAACATATTTAAGGAGAAAATCAAAACAAAGTGGGGGCACAGTTTTTTCTAGTCAGAGAAGAGGAGGAGGTGAGAATACGTGAGGGAAAAAACATGGAGACAGCAAGGTCAGTGGAGAAGGAGGGGAGGAGGTGTTCCCGGCGCCAGAGCTAAGATTCCTCGGCAAGCTGTTGTGAGACCGTGGTGAAGGAGCTGTGCCCATGCAGCCTGTGGGGATCCATGGGGGATGCAGAGATCCACCTGCAGCCCATGGGGGAGGTGCCCATGCTGAAAGAGTCTGTGATCCAGTGGGAGACTGAGTGGAGAGAGGGGGGCCCTGCTTCCAGGCTGGAGCAGCCTGTCCTTGGAGGACTGCACCCCTGAAAGAGTGATCCACTCCACAGCAGTTTTGGCAGGGCTGCTGCTTCTGAGAGTGGAAGTATGCTGGAAAAATTCACTGAGAGCTGTGTCCCGTGGGAGGGACCCCATGGTCTCACAGGGGAAGGACTCCTCTCCCCGTGCAGTGGAAGAAAACCTCAGATGACAAACTGCCCAAAACCCTCATGCCCTGTCTCCCTGTGCTGTCCATGGCAAAGAGGTAGAGATTGAGGAAAGAAAAGGTGTTTTATAAGGGCTTATTTTACTTCTCGTCATCCTTCTCTGAATTTGTTAGTAATAACTCACTTTTTATTTCTAAAGTAAACCTTTTTTTCCTTGGAGTGTTTTTTCAAGGTCCTTATCTCTGCTCATGATGCCTTCATTACATCTCCTCTCTTCTGCCCAGCTGTGGCAGGGGAGGGAGAATGAGCGACTTTAGTGGGTGCTGGTGTTTGTCCAATGTCAAACCGCGACACATGTCTATCTAGCCCTGCAATTAAATTTTTGTAACACGTGCTCTGAAATAAAAATTTAACTTCATGTTTGAAGTTACCTTCTCCTTACGCAAGAGATTAGGATGAGATATACAGAGATCAGACTATGACCCTGCTGCAGGTTTCATGCAGAGCAGTTTCAGACCATGGGTGTTGGTGTACCTGCAAAATAGCCAAAACAACACTTTCTTTGCTCAGATAATGGAGGATCATTCCTTAGAAGGACCACTAGGTAAGGGGAAGCAGAGCAGAGCACAGGAGATCATGTCTGGAGTTGGGCAGCTGGTGATCAAAACAGTTTTTGTCAGTTTTCTCTTGACTCAAAATAGTGATAGCTGACAGAAAATTAAACTTGCAAAATTCATCATCTTCTCTGAGACTTGTTTACACAGCTTCGGTGGGAATATGTGCTGAAGAAACTCAGACGGGGAAATAGGCCCCAGTGTAAATAACTAAAATCAAAATGAGACCAAGAGGAACACCTTCTGTATTGTTTTTGGTATAAGGAGAAAAACATAGTGCAGCAGTCAAATCTCAACCCTCCCTAATTTCTATGATTGCAAACTTTCTATTTTCAGTGGCTGATATTAGAGGGAATTAAAGCTCTTAAAACTACTTGCATTTTTCTTGAAAAGTCTAAGTCTTGCCAATGCACAGTGGGCCACAGTACAAAACATACAGTGTTTTACTAGGAACATTTTTTAAATTATTTTTCTAATTTTTGTGTAACGTGGGCCAGGTGAGCATGTTTCACTTCTTGCACACAGATTCACCTCTTCTTCTGCACTGGTACTAGTTCCGTTGCTGAAAAGTCCCCTGTTGCCATTACACAAAATGGTGGATAAGCTAACTATAAGTTGGAGTCTACCCCAATAATAATATAGAATGTTTTGTCTACCTCTTCTTCTTAGTTGGGTGGTCCATAATAGACTCCCATGAACTTTTCAGCAATTTGCATTGCTGAAAAGCCCCCAGCTGTCATCACACAAAATGGTGGATAAGTTAATGATAAGCTCAAAGGCTTAAGTACATCTTCTTTTTTAACAGACATGAGGACAGACCTCTCCCTTCTATGCCACCTAGTGCAAGTACTATAAATTAAAATGCTGAGGAAAGATATAGGATTTAATAGAACTTGAAAGATTCACAATCTGTAAGATTACAAAGGGGTTCAAACAGAGTGAGACACTGCAGTATTAAATACCATAGAGAGAGAAATCAGCATAGTGTACAACACATCTGAACTTTTTCTATCTCTCCTCAATACTGTCTGGGTATTGATTTTCATTAAAATATCTTTCTTTGGTTTTAGTGTGTTGGGCAACTCCTTCCTACTGAATTATATCTGGTTTAGACCTTTGTTTGTCTTTAAGATTTGTTAACCTGCCATTCAGAGTTCACTTTTTCTTAAAAGCAAATAATACACAGTGCCATAATAATTCCTGACTGAAATTTGATCCAGGATTTGGGAAGACAGCAGCCTTCTTTTCTGCTTGCTAACATTAGTAGTCTTCTTCTGTACATCTGTAAATAGATTTGGCCTTATCATGGGAGGATGACAATTTTTGTTTGACTAATGAGTGCTCCTTTCAGGGCTTTAGAAGGAACATCAACGTTTACACTAACAAAGTGTTAAAGACTTTTAATCTCAGGACACAGAAATTTTACACACAGTTCTGCAGTTTTGAACTGCAATACTTCACTTAGAAGTTACCAAATAGATGTCCAAAGTGGAATGGCTTCTCAGACCTATACACTAGTACAGGGCAAGATAGGCTCCAGCACCAGTAGCAGTTTTGAGCTCAGAGCTCAACCACTGTTCATATATCTGAACACTGTTTTGTGGTTAATGTTTCTTCTTCTTCCTCACTGAGCAATTTCAGGGATTGAGTCTAAAAGGGTGGGAGAGGGGAAGTCGTTGGGGTGGTCAGTAGTTTGTTCTTCACATAGTTCTGTCACTAGCTGTATAAATATCTCAGACACTGAGGTCTTTAATGACTGAATACTGTTTTCTGACATGCAGTGGCTTTGGTCATGTAAAAGGCTAGTGTGATGATGCAGTGCAGGATTTCTACATGTTCCCTTTGCAGTGCACCCAGAAACATGTGGATCTCAATGCCTTGTATATTAACAAGGCATTCACCACATAACCCCAGAGGTTAACGTGCTCCAGCCATCAGAGGAAGACCAACAACCAAGCAGCTGTGTTCGTTTCTGATGCATATGAATTCAAGGTTCTGATTATATTGGTCCATTCAGAATTCAGAATTGGCACAGAACTGAAAGAAACAGATGAGCTTTTCTACCTATCTAAAAAGGTAGAGATGAGGATCCATCTCCTTTGCATTAGACTTTAACATGTAGATATCTATCTCAAAGCTAGAAAGCTAAGCCCTCTACATTCAGTGGAGAGAAAAAGGCTAGGTTTATCTCATCAAAATATAGACATTAAAAAGAGATTGGGTAAGTAATCTCTTCAGAGTATTTATTTGTATCCATAAGAGTGCTGTAAAAATTTAAACAGTACACTTACTTTAGTCATCTAAGCTGTGTGAAATAAACTCTCCCCAGCCTCCTGCAGTTGAGCACAGAGATAGCCCAGAAATCTTTAAATGAACTGTCTTGGATCACTAAACTTTTCTGCCTAAGATAACCTGGAAAACTGCCTTAGCTTGTACAGATCTGTCTATTTCTCCTGCTCACGGCCTATGAACAAGTTCATTTAGTGTTTGTTAGGATATTTCCATAGCACTCTGCAAACTGCAGAGCAGAGAAGTCTCTTTTTATTATTCATTTCAACTGTTGAAGATGTTTTCTCCACACAGGTCAAAGGGGTTTGAATTGATGGGAACTCATGAACTTGAATGTCAAGTAATTTCCAAATGCCCTAGTTCACCCAGATACCATGAAATAATATATTTAGACATGGGAATTAGAATAATTAGAGGGTGACTTCATATGTCTGCATAGGTAGGTTTCCATTTTCTTGTCTTGAGGCATTACTTCAGGATCTCATAGGTATTGACTCAAGATTCCTGACTCATATACTGGCATTTTAGAGGCTTAGGCAAGGTAAAATTCAAAATATTTATACAGATCACTAAAAATATCTTGCCCTGTGAGGTATACCAGGGAAGCATATAGTATGTCTGTCACCTGCTGGAGGAGGAGAAAGAAAAATTAGAAGACTGAAAGGAAAGTTGTGTAGTGCATGCCATCCCAAAGAACTATGCTCTTAGAAACACTGGACTTGCATAATTGTCTTGTGATAAAGGCACTGGAATGACAAATGTTATTAAGAAGCTATTTACAAATCCCGTGGCTATTAAGAACCAGATTAGTTTCTACACTTTACACTTCAAAAGTATTTCCAGGCTGGGTGAACTTTGTGGAAAGGCATAAAGTACTGGTTTAGCTTAGTCAGCATTACTGCTTTTCACTTTACAGTATTTGTTGGTTGCAACAACTGCACAAGGCTCATAAGCTTGAATATCACAGAGAGGGTGGTGTGCACGGGTGCAAGTGTGCATGTGAAGGAACCCACAGGCACTGGCTAAGAGCATCTAAAAACCAAGGGTGATGCTCTGATCTTTTTTCATCTCAGCCATAGCAATGTAAAATGAAGAGGAGCTCCAAATACCTTGAGAGACGTACACAGGGAATGAGGAGTACTCTGACCCACTTCTTTCTGAAGGTGGTTGTTTCGGTTTTATTCTGTTTTCTCTTGTGTAATTCTGCAGTTTGCTTATAGCCCAACACCTTATCCATGTGGGCTTGCAGCTGCAATCTTTTTGAGTATTTACATATATATATAGACACACACACACATATATATAGACATATATATATGTGTGTGTGTAAATCAGAATGTGCATAGTGTGGAAGCAAAACCAATGTTTAGTGCACAATGCACTAAACATTTTCTGTGTCTGTCCATAAGAGGCATAAAAGGGTACAGCTGGCACATGCAGAGCAGTGGGATGGTATAGTGTTTTGAAGGGGGAAGGGAACTGGTATCCATTCAGGCATCTATACTTCAGCCAAGTGAGTGTGCTGAGCTACCTGCTGTGGCTGGGGCAGCTTCAGCTCACCTTAATTCAATGTCTGCTTCTAAGGAGGGAGATGATGAGTTATGGCTCAATGGGTCTACTGCGTTATCATCTGAGGCACTCCTGGGGTTCTTTTCTTTCAAAGAATACTGGTAATTATAGAAAATAATTTGTCCATACAGACATGGCACCTGTAAATAAATTTTTCAAGTGGCAGTGTTCCATACACGTAGCCAGATACCACAGGAAAGCTGGGACCAGCATCCAGATGTGGCTCTTTCAGAGCCAAAAGCTATTTCATTTTCTAAAGCGTGTTTTCCTAGTATTTGTATATCCCTGCTCTGCTATTTCCTTCACCCACCCACCACCTTATTTTTCATATCTAATACAAGATATTTTAAGATCTTTTCTTTCAACTTCCACTTAAATACCAAAATAGGACAACAAACCCAATGCTCTACTGTTTATTGACAATATGAAAAATGCAATTTTTTTTTATCTTTCCCACACAGGGACAAAAATAAGGTCTCCAAAGGGAGGGAAGAAGAAGAAAAGGAATAAAATCCATCTTCCCAAAATGTTTGTGATTCAGAGAGTCATCAGAAAGTGATGAAAAGTAGCTGGATGATCACAGCTAGAGAGTAGTGGTCACTGGCTCAGAGTCCCAATGAATATCAGTGACAAGTGATGTCCCTCAGGGGTCCATATAGGAACAAGTGTGATTTAATATCTTCATTAATGTTATAGATGAAAAAATTGAGTGCACCTTCACCAATTTTGACAATGACACCAAGCTGAATAGTGCAGTTGCCACACCCTGGCTAGCTGAGGTGAGCATCTGACATGACACAGTTGACTTGATTCCTTCTTGCTCTTTCATGAGAAAACTCTGGAAGCAGAATTCTCCTTTTCCTGTATATGTTGGCAACATAAGGGAGCTAACAGTATAAAAATGATGTCTTGAACATGATTAGAAAATGCCTATCAGCTCACATGGCACTGGAGCTGGCCATATGTTACAGTGAGAAACTTGCAGACAAGAGTCAAGACTTAGTATGTTTTAGGCAGGTGGTTCCCATCAGGGCTACTGTCTTAAAGGGGCATCATAAGGACAAGGAACTACAGTCTTAGGGAATGGATTTGGAACAGTAGAGAATGCTAAAGCACCAAAAAAAATTCCCAAAGATCATGAAATAGGAGATAAATTGTTGTCATGAATTCTGTACTGATTTAGAAATAGAACTCCATACCAAAATCAAATCCAAACCAAATAAACAAAACAAAACAAAAAGCAAACAAACAAAAAACCTGAAAGGTCTATTCAGAAATGAAGTGTGAGCCCCAGTACAACCAATCTTTTGCACATTCCAACAACTTTACATACTGACAAGATTTCTGTGCCATGCTCCCCTTTGCTATTCTCCTACACCACCCCTCATCCACAGAAGAAGCCTAGGAAAATGTTTTAAATTTTTCAGATATTACTATAAATTGGTTTCTTATTTGTTTTTCCTTGCACAAAAAATCTTTTAAATCATGTTTTATTATTTAATATTCTTAGGTCTTTGAGTAAGATTATTTATTAAAATGTTAATATAGATTGTACTAAATAGGCTGTCCCACCACAGACCTTTTAGATATGAGAATACTGAAGCACACAAAGACTCTAGCTTTCAAACACACACAATGGAAGTTAGTAGCATCCAGGCAAGAAGCAGAAACACAGATTCCAATCTAAAGATCACTGAAGTCAACAGGAGTCTTTCTCTTGACATTAATGGGTTTTGGATCAAACCCTGAATGACCTGTCCACAGTCACACAGCCCATCAGAGAGAGAAGGGAAACAGGAGACTGCTACCCAAATTACTTTTTTCAGTGAAACTGTCTGGATGGCAGCAAGTTAAAAAACTCCCCAGAGGTATCATCATAGGCCCTGACCTGTGCTACACATTTTCAGTGTCACTTTTTCAAAAATTAAAAAACTGTTTCACTGCTCTGATTTTCTGAGGTTATTTTCCTTTCCAAATAAGGTACATCTCTTAGAAATTTCAGGAAATTTTAGTCTGAAATGTCTGCTTTAAACAGAGTAATTTCTGAGTGCTTTGAATAGTAGCAGGCTTTTTGTTTCTTTCCTATGTTTGTCAATAAAAAGTGGGAGCTGAGACATGAATTTTGGTCCATCACTGAACATCCCCTTGAGTTCTGCCCCACAGTGATAATTCTTCAAGCAGTACTTGCAAACAATGCATTATTTTAGTACTAAAGGCTCACATACATGAGAGGTCAATTTCTTATCCTGGTAAAAGAAATCTAAATATTGTGTAAGTGTCTGGATGCAAGTAGATATATGTCTATATGAATGTATGAACAGGCATACCTTCAAAAATAGAAGTTGAAGTAATTTTACCATTCAAGATGAAGTAAAAATTATTATTTTAAATACTAAAGAGCATTTCATTTAAGGGCAGGGCTCTGCACCAGCTAGTAATGTCTTAATTACATACTTCATCATTTAACACACAGGAACCAGCCACTTTAACATAGCACAGCAATATGAGGATTCAAATGCCTGGCAAACCAGGCTCAGCCTCCTATCCTGTCTCAACCTTGTAAGACTCAGGCTCTCATTCTGTCTTTGGAAAAAATGTCATCTCCCCTTCAAACTAGACAAAAGTTTAGACTAGATATTTGAATTCAGAATTTCTGTGTTTTCTTTCTCATCTCCCCTCTTGTATTTTTTCCTTTTTTTTAGCAGAAACTTAGAAGGTCTGGATTCTGAATTTTTCAATTAATAGAAAATGAGAATAGTGACATAAAAGCATTTTTACTTATTAGAGTTTCTCTTGTGTTTTTTCTTCACCTGATGTCTTTCTTTGTGTAATGCCTGCCTAGCAATACTGGCAAATTGTTTCTGAAGAGCTACAGAGAAGAAAATGCTTTGATCCGATAGAAACACATCAGTGTAATAGCAGTAGATACCTTTTATTTTCCAGTCTTTCAATGCCCCCCTTCAATTCACAAAACACACTCAGTGATTAAAAATTCCTGTCATTTTTGTTTTAGAAACTGGGAACTTACAACTTTAAAGTGTGGCAAAGTAAATCTTCTGCCGGAGTGATCAAGGAATTATGCTATTGTCCTGTCTTTATGTTTTCCACAATGCATAAAGCATCACTGTCCTTAATTGTTCTTTCATCTCACCCATTGACTTGAAATCAGCATTGCTCTCCAGGAGTAGTATTAGCTTGAGAACAGGCAAAGAAAAGCAAAGAGGCTTAGCATACCTCAGCACTGCAGATTAAGTGCCTCTTGAAAGATGTCACCCCAGATGTGGCAGGCTACATTCCTACTTTCCCCTGGCAACAGCTGTGGAGCCACATCAGTGCTACTGCCTTATGTTCCTGAACATTATGAGAAGGAAAAAAAGCTGCCTTTTTAATGGCTTGGGTTTGTGTTAGAGGCATAATTTTCTGTTTACTTTTCAAAAGGGCAAGCCTTCTTGTGTTTTCACTGCTGACAGATAAAGATGAGTTGACATCCCACAAGCAATGCTTCCTTTTTTTGGGCTATTCCATACTGTACCTTCTATTGGTTTGGTTCATTGCTCCGCTCAGGGACTGCAATGTCTCTTTCACTAAGCTATGATTACAAGCAACTTCTTTCAAATTTTTTAATGTCTTTGGTAGACTTCACTTCCAATTAAAAATTGTCAGTGGTGTGGGTTACTGCAAAGAGGGCTGAAGATAGCCAGGCTGCAGATACAGCAGACGCAGCAAAAGGAGGGTTTCAGCAGTGGGCTCCATCTGGGGTGGCACTGTTCACAAAGGGGCAGAGAATGAAAAATGTGCAGATGCATTATTGCCAGGCCAGCAGCATCTGCTTTTTCTTGTGTGCCTCAGAAAACTCAGGCTGCACTCAAACTGTGATCAAGAAGTAAAAGTTTCTATAGCCATCTGAGGCTACCTCTCTCCCACTATTAACTTGTTAAAACTCTCAGGAACAAATGCTGCTGGTGAAAAACAAGTTGACATACCAAGCATTCACTCTATCTTTACTGCTTTTGATTGGCTGGAATTTATCGGTACTCTGTAACAGCTAGTTTATTGGATTCTGGGGATATCCAGTATTTCCAGGGTTTGGGTTTGGTTTTGTTTTCTCATTTTATTTTTCTTTTTGGAAAGGGAACACTTAATGCATTGCAATTTTATTTTTATGTCTGTGTGAGACTTTTATTTCAAAACATACACAATTCAAATTCTATTGTAAAATGTACAATTTTCCTCTGAAAACTCCCCTTACCAAAACATCAGATCTTGATTCTCTTGCCCAGATGTATATTGTCCCTTTTCTCTATCAGTTTCCTGAAGCTTCTTTCCTTTATATCAGAACTGAAATTTTACCTTTTCTGCTAGGTGTCCTCCTTTAACTTACATTAGTATTAGATAGTCCCATTGATCTGTCTGAGGGATTCTACATAGCTAATGTCTAGATGCATTTTTGTCTGACCTGTCTCAGACTATAGACTGCAAATTTTTTGTAGCAATTACCACAACTCCATAATTTAACGCATTGTTAGTGCTCACAGAGCTGGTAGAAATATATCCAGAGCATAGTCCAAGATTAGTAGTGTTCATGCAGCTAATTGATTGACTTGGAACCTAGCCTAAAAATGTATCACATTTAACATGCACTTGTGAATACATGCCAGTCATTGTCAGAGAGGAAAATTAATTACAGAAACCTCTGGTGTAATCCTCTTGGAAATTCATATTTCCACACCTACATAATACAAGAGACTAACTTTCCTGCAGGTTACACACAGTGTATCTAGGAATAACCTCAGAGGAGAAGGTATAAGTAGATCTATGTCCTCTACCCTATAGTATAGAAACACAATTTTAAAAGTGTGACCTATTCCTAATTCTCAGAACATTGTTTTTATGGGTAGCAGCTGAATATTGCTGAATGGATCCAGTTTACCTCTGTATGGTTAATAATTTATTATTATATGTGCATATTACACAACTATTTTAAGGTTCACCTTGATCATAGAGGTATGAAAAAAATGTCTTATTAGGATGTCTCTGTTACCCAGAATTGATTTGTACTGTAGCTAATGAACAAAATGCAATTTTATTTACAGTCTGTGTCCTTTACACGTAGGTCATTCCTATGAATATCCTGGCTATTAAATGACATCAGTTCTACCTACCTATCCAAGATGCAGGATAAACTAAAAGGAATTTAGTATAAGAGTAATAATTTAGGACAGCAAACCATAGTTTATTCCTCACAGAGCATTGGCTGCTTCCTCTGTTGTAGGGAAGTAGCTCTGAAAACAACACTTGCTCTGTGCATTTCACACAATCCACAGATATTGAAGTCTCTTCCTAGAGACGAGAATGTGAATGCTTGCAAAAGGGGCAGAACCTTATCCCATCGCTACCTGAAACAGAATAAAAAGACATGAGTGACATGCAGTTTTCCTCCCAGCTATATCTCTCTATTGAATAATGCAGGAAGGATTACCATGAGTATATTTTGACTAGATGGCCCATGATGTCCACAGAAGAAAAACACATGAAGTCTCAAGTGTTTTTCATTTGTAAAAAACCCTACTTTTTTTTATGAGCTACTAATCAGTTCTTGATTGGAAAATTTTTGATTACTCTTAATTTAAACTTTTTTCTAGATCTTATCTTTCTGATTACAAAATAGTGGTTTCTTTTTTTTTTTTTTTTTTTCCGGGGGGGATCATCCTAATATATCTGTCCCCACTGTAGTATAGGAAGAACATAAATGGGATTTCCCAGGAAAGAACCATCCTCATCCATAACAACAAAAAGCTCCATGGCCACATACCACTTTCATCTTAGCTTGTAAAGTCTTTCTGTGCCCAAATTGCCTCCAGTGCAACTAGACACGTAAGACACAGAGCATGTTACTCTCAAAAGTAATATGGGAAAGTGATACTGGAGACATAGTCTTCTAGGCAGAGTCATACACACACAAGATGAAGATATTAAGAAAGTGCACACTAAAGAAAACTGTACAAAAGCTCTCCAGAATCAGAGAAAAATAGAAAAGTTATTTTCCTCACTGCTCAGATATTGACCTGAATTTACACCAGTGAAAGGTCTATCACAGGCAGAGAAGATGACATGGAAGAAAAACATCCAATAGAAAGGATATTACAAACACATGAAAACATTGCTAGGAAATCAAAGAAAGCAAGATAGAAAGCTTTAATTCTGAAAATAAAGGACATTAAATCAGGTCAAGAAACTAGGATAAAACACCATATAATATTAAAAAGAAAACCTTTAGTACCATAAGCATACAAAGAAGTTCTTTCAAGGTCAAGGGAAAAAATATGTCCCCCTTCAGCCCTTTATTATGTGTAGGTTTGGTACTTTAACAAAAGTGCAGCAGTTTCTTCCCACGCCACACCTCCCCACACATCATCTTCTAGAAGGTGTCCTATTAGAAATATATAAACACAAAAGTTCGGTCATGAGGAAAGCTGTGTGCTAAAATTACTGCTTTATACAATTCCTAGAAAAATGGGAGGGAGTTCTAGCCAGAAAATTAAGCACACCGAAACTTTTATCTATATAAAGCTACTACATGCTTCCTTACCTGGCTCTGACATAGGCCACAGTAGTAGCTAATAATTTTCCATAGCAATTCCTATCTCTGAGATAAAAGACAGAGAAGCCATGTGTTTTCTTCAGACTGGCTGACCAGAGTCAAACAGCCAGCAGACATTTATTTGCCCTTGCTGTCCTCAGATAATTCAAATTACATCTACGATCTCTCACAGAATGGGGAAAAAGGAATGAATGGGGCAGGGGGTGGAAAGGTGTACAGTCAAGAATCCAGACAGAGAGACATGGGAAACTTAGAAAGAGAAGTAATGGAAGAAAAAAAGTATGTTCAAGATAATATAAGAGAAGAATGCTACTCTCAAAGTCCAAACAACCTGATTTTACATGGCTAGTCTAAGTGGATTTCTTGAGCTATTTTAATTTCTTTTTCCTTTTTTATTCTCTTCTGAATAAGGTATGGGAGGCCTACCACACTGAGGAGTCTCCTCACTCCACTCTGGGAGGAGAATGATTGCCAAATACGAGAGAGAGAGTGAAGATGAGAAAATGAAATCATATGGAAGTACAGAGAGTAGGAAGAGGAGGAAGAAAACAAAGGTGATATCATAACAGAGATGAGAGAAAAAATAATAATGATAGGAATCCGTTTAGCTGTTGCGGACTTCCTGGATCAAGGTGTGATAAGTGAGCCACAGAGAGCTTTTACAGTGAGTCTGAGAGTTCCAGACCATCTCAGATCTGCAGCACTGTTGCAGACTAACATTGATGCACATGTGTAGTGGGGCAGAGACAGCCAGGAGAATTTAAACTCATGGAACATGGTCCAAACAAATGATCTGTGCATTCACAATGCTCAAACAGAAAATTTGCAGGTGTCCAGTGGCTCCCACGGAATTATGGTTCTCACCAAATTATATGATGAGAACCATTATATATGGAGAGACCAAATTTTCCTTTCCATTTTCTTGTGAAAAAGAGTCTCCAGAAACCCATATGCCTGGTGTTCTAAGGAAGCCTGCAGAAACCTTAAGAAGGAGCACAATAAGCACAACTGATACAGGTAATAGAAGGGTGAAGAATGAGTGAAGAAATTTCACCTGCTGGAAATCAGTATCTCCTCAGAGTAGTGATGGCAATTACTGTGATCAGAAGGGGTGATGGTGGAGTAGAAAGAGCAGCAATAATGTCTGTATTATCTAAATACCTACAAGTAAGGTACTGACACGCATCTAAAGGATCAGAGAAAAGAGAGAGCAGAAAGAGGAATTAAAAAGGAGAATGCTGGACTATCACAGTATTTCCCAGTTGTATCAAATTCCACCTGGCTTATAAGACCTATTCCTTGTCAAATTCAACGTTATTGATTTTTTGCAAATAAATCACTGCCTGAATCCAATTTTACAAACAACCATGCCAAGTGTAATGCAATTGATGAATTCTCAGAAGGTGCAAAACCAAAGTAGATGGCTCTACCTCAGCCCTGTTCTGTACTTTAAAGGCCAGTAGGGTGAGGAGGGATAAGGTCAAACTATGTTGCCATTTCCAGTAATCTGGAAATACGGTCTGGCTCAAAGTTAAAGAGCTCTAATTTGCAGTGGTGTACAGTCAAGGAGGAAAAATGGAAAAGAAGAGAGGAAATGTTGTGTGAGCCAGTTATGCCTTTTACTCACCAGTTATCCTATTTCTTTTCTGGCACAGTTAACTGTTTGGTCTGGTGAGAAATTAGTTTTTGCACTGCCCTTTTAAAGATGTGGTGTGAAAGTGCTTTATGAGCCATGTGTATTAGTGTTCATATTTGTGTGGGTCTGTTGAGTTTTAATCAATCAGCCTTGTTTCAGAAGACTTTAATTTTGCTCTCATTAAGTATGTGTGAGTTTTGTGTGTGTGTGCAGGCGCATATATTTATCCCTGTCAGCATTCAGAAAATTACATGCCCCTAGTTAACATATTTTACAGTACTACAAATTCTCATGAATATCACTTATCACAAAGGATAAGTTCATCAAATGGAATGGAACGGAAACTTTTCTCATTTTCAAACAACTTGCCTCTGTTAAACACACATATATTTACCATGTTTTTGTAGTGTGCTTGTAAAGCATAACTGTTCCCACTTACCAATTCCCTTGTATTTCCAGAGAGAGTCCCAGAAAAAAAAACCCTGTCCAGAATTTCAGGCATTAAAATGTCTTTGAAACATATTTAGAGCTGCAAAAATCTAATATTTTTTACATTGTTCTGATGCAATGACTTTGTTCCAGTGGATGACAGCAGGCAGTGTGAAGGTTTTAGGTAAATATGTAATCCCAGCAAAAATATGAAGGGCAATAAAACAAATGCTAAGTAAGATTTCAGCTCTTTATCCTGATCAGATTGAAATTTCTCTTCTGTCTTGTCCTAAGCCACTAAAACTTATATAACTCGTTTCACTAAAAAGCACAAAACCTCCAACAATTCTTCTGTCCTTTTCTCTCGTCTGTACCCCTTTGTAACCTTTAGTCCTTTCCTTTTTACTTTGGGCTACAAGGGTATAAAACCTGTAATTAACAACTTCTTTATTGCCTCTGCAATAGTAATTGCCATGTATAGCCTTGAGGTACTAAGAATAAAAAATAATTTTCCTCCCCCTGCCCCTTGAATTTAACTAGCACTCCACAGTTATTATTAGGGTCTTGCCAAAACTTCACCTTTCGCAAGAACCTTGTGATAAAAGTGCAATCCCCACACAGTGACCTCTGCATACAGCGATCAATACTTATGCTGTAATATTTCCCCTTCTTGCTGTTTCAGAGCAGCCTTTAAAAAAAAAAAAAAAAAACAGGCTGGGAAGAGATTAGATTATCAATTATCATGAAACTGTCTGCAACTTCAAAGGGCTGCAGAGCAAGGGAAACCATAGTTTATCAGGACTGTAAGCGTCCTGCAATTATCTCTCATGTCACCCAGATGTAGAGCAGTAGTTGGGGGAATAACTTGGGTCTGTGGTGAGAGACTGGGTTGGTGGAAAAATATAAAAGCAGCATTTTCTTTGGAACATGAATCATTGGTTTTGGGTCAGATATTGACAATAAGTAGGATCTTGAATGTGTTAACTACGAGCAGCTCAATCCAATATACTCATGTATCTATGCAGTGTGAGCATTTTATCAATAAGCAGACATGGGACACTTTCTTTTTCCCTGAAACTCCAATTTTTACGTAGGTCAACAGATTGTTAATAGCGTGTCAAAGAATGATGCATTGATAGTCAGTAAAACTGCAAGATGTTTGTTCTCAGTCATTCCCACAAGTATTAAGCCTATGCGTTTCCACAGGAAAACAGCTTCACAAGTCAAGTAAAACACAGAAGTTTGGAAGCAAAACTCCAGCAATTGACATCACTTCCTGATGCAATGTGGCATTTTTGTTTGGTCTTGTTTTCCAGTGGGATTCATGAGGCTCCAGTTTGACCTGTGATATCAAGCCCAGGAACAATGGAAAATTAATGTAATGTTTATTAATACATAGAAAAAGCCTCTGGCTATGCAGAGCACCAAATCAAAACAATTAAAGTAGCATGTAGTCACAAGTCTGGTTAATGTGCAACTTTCTGTGTCAGGATATGATATACAGAATGAAAATAAGTTCATAAAGGAATTTTACTTATGTTCAACCAGCTACCCCTTTATTCCTCACAATACTTAAGCCAAATGTTTACCCTTGACCATGACCCCACAAGGACAAAAAAAAGTATGATTAACAAAGCTGGACAATTTTATTAAGCATAAACAGGACTGGTCCTTTAAATATGTGTCACAAAGATGGAGGAAGTGCAATACTAATGTGTTTAACTCACACAACATGCAAGGACCTCAATGCACTCCAGAGCAAAGAGATAATAACATAAAATTTATATATAATGGGCTTACTGTACCACAGTCATAAGGTAACAGGTCCTACCTCCAAAAATTTGCACAGGTGAAGAAAAATAAAAAAGAGATTCAACTGGCTTGACATAGTAGAAAAGAGTAATGTTAGAAGCATTATGTTCTTGCTTCCCTTTTGTTTCTTCCCAGTTGTTTCTCTATGATACAGCATTGGGTTATTTGTTGTTATTGACATTTCTTTGGGATTATTTATCACCCAAGAGACTGGATAATTCCTAAGCTCAAACCAAACATCAGTCTACAGTTTCTTCATGCTTTTAGACAGGAAAACTATAATGGTAGAAAGACCTAAACTTTGGTGGAGCCAGGAAGATTAAGATGTTATAAACTGTGTGCTGAGTGGCCTTTGACCCTTTTATTTTCTGTTAAGAAGCAGGCCATGTGCCAAAGATAGTGACATTTTACATTTTAAACAAATGTTCTCAGGCATACATCTGACAGAGAACTAGAATTTAGTTCTTCTCACAAGAAACTAGGATGGAAAAGTAAAACCATTCACAATGTATGTGCTATTTCTATCTCCAGGTGGCTGTTAACCATGCAATGTAGATTTCTAATGGCCCTCTGAGGACCTGTGGGGCATAAAGCACAATATTTCAAATAAATAGTAAATACAGAGACTATGCCCCACTTCTTCCTAGGATACAAGGTATCTATCCCATTGAAGATCTCTGATGGCCTGTTGAAATACTTAGAGTTCAAAGGGTTGAAAAATGGGAGAAAAAATGGAATCAAATTAATTCTTTTTTATGGATAGTTTCATGGCTCATCTTTCCACAGCTGTCATCTTGCCACCTGCTGGTTTTTAACCTACTTCTCTACAAATAAAGTGGCTGTAGCTGAAACCTAATCCACTGATTCCTCATACAATTATAGAGATAAGTCTAAACCTTGTATATGCTGAGAGACCACTCTCCTGAGTTGGTCTACGTTTGGTCTTGTGTAAAAATATCAGTGGCAAGGAAGGATGCCCCAGCTTTGACCACTGCATGGTAAGGACCTTGAAAGATTGCAGGATAATATTTGGCATGAGGTATTGTGAATAGGATTGGACTTCATGTGTTCATGAGCAGAGTAGGATGCTCCTATGAAAAAAAAGCTTTTCCTCCTGTTGGAAATGTGTTTTGCCCCCATCTGACACTGATACATCCTGAAACTTATTTCCTTTGCTGGTAGCTGAAAAAGAAAACATTTTGAAACATGTGCTGCTTTTAGAGTCAATATGTAGAGAACTACTTTTCCTTAGTTAGACATAACTTTAACTTATTTACATGTGTGCCATTTTTTATACTATAAAAAAAAAAAGCTGAAGAAATACTAAAATTTTGAAGATGGACTTCCTACAAATTTATATCACATTGTATCTAATCTTCAATGATGTCATAGTGCCAGATGAAACAGTTTCCTGGGGGGGAAAAAAAGTGCAGTTAATCAGTTTAACCCACTTAGGAACTAACTTGAGTTTCTTATTGCCAGAGTTAACTCTGAGGATTGTAAATGTTCTTTTGCCAGTGTTAACAGCAGATACAAAACTATTTCATGTGTATTTCAGATGAGAGAGAGAGGTGGAAGACATCTCTTTGTAAAATATGGTATATCATACCTGTTGTAGAAATGCAGGTTGAGCTTAACTGGGTCAGGCTTCATTTCTCTGCAAGTTTTGCAGAAGGAAGATTCTTTCTAGAGGAAACACACATGCATTCTTGTAATAAAATTATTTCACACCTTCAGCATTTCAGACAGTCAAGGAAATCAGCCCTTTCCTTTGTCATTTGAAATTGGCCATTTTCATGTGTTTTTCTCCCTATTTTTTCCCTCAGAAGGCAGTTAAATAAGGTGAAAAAGACATTCTGCAATCTCTGGGCAAGTCTTGCTTGTGTCCTGAGCTGGACAGAGCCTCCACAACTGCTTAATTAGTCTTTAAATTAATATCAAGTCTGCACTTCTGGAGCAAATCTTGCAATCAATGCCATGTACCTGTCTCTAAGTGTGAAACAATCTCAGAGACATAAAATGGACTATTCTGGGGTGAAACTGTACCAGAAGCTGGACTTCCACCTCTAGGGCACATCAGAGTTATTCTGAAAGAAACCTCCCCAAAATGCACATGGCACGGGTGCCAGGTGCTCAGCATCAGTTGTTTCCTCCATTTACCCGCTCTGAGCTGCACTACTTGCCAACACAGAAATTGTCATCTTCTTTTCCCAGCTCCCTAACACACTGGGTGCAGGAGCAAAGACCAGTCTGAGCAGTGTTGCACAGTTTTTGCTGTACGTGGTCATCTAAGCATAGGGACAATTAAATGTAACATTTGACATAAACAACAACCCCGTGGAACAAGGACACCTCGATAACCAAACTCTTACTAATGTAACTGGAGGGGTATACAAATCAGCAGGCTTTGGGGGTAAAAGCCATTTTTTTGTCAAGCCTCTGTCTAGTGTCTGGCTCAGGGAGGCCCTGATCCATGACCTAACCTCTAGGCACAACTGAAACACAATAAAAAGTATTTGCCTGGCCACTGGGAAAATAGAAGAGAAAGATAGCTCTGGCCCTGCAGAACATACTTCTCCTGGTAATAAGGGGACTGATCTTTCATATGCAAACAGAAAACTTAGATTTTTTTAGATATCAGGAAACAAATTGAGTATCTACATCGACACATTTCCCTTCATTAAACTATTGCATGATCTGAACTCTTGGCAATGAAATTATTATTTAGCAAGAAATTTACTGAATTCAAAAAGCCAAGACACAAACAAGAAAATGCATTTGATATGGTCAACAAACAGTACAGCATAAGCTTTAAAATATAAGTCAACTGGGGCCAGCTGGTAGAAGCAGCCACCACTTCATTACAATATAGGTAGGGTTTACACCTGACAAACATACTTTTAAAGAATCTACATTGATACCTCCCTTGTCTGTGACATGCAGTCATCCCAGCAGGCTTGTGCATTTGCAAGGTTTGTGTGTTCAGCACAAACACGAATATGCTCTTTGCAAGCTGTACCCCTATGATACTCTTGCTACCCCAGAATATTTGATTATTCAACCTAAGAAATCCTTACTTTTTTGCCCTTTGGATAATTTTCTGGCTGAGTTGGCTCAAGCTTTTTCTGGACCTTGAAGATATACAACAAAAAATTCAGCATTAAGTTGGTGCTGGATTTCTCATCTGTCTGTGCAACCACTGGAAGAGTTCCTAATGTGAGTCATGCCACTTGTCAACTGAAGAAAGAGAACAGAAATTAAATTTTAAACAAACAAAAAGGCATTAGAGGCTGCAGTGAAGCACCTGCAGAAGTGAACCCTGCGATCTGACACTAGTTTTAGGAGTTCTATGGCAGTGTCTCAGACCTCCCCAGGGAGGTAGCAATATGCCTTTGTCCTGGCTTCCACTGGTGGACCTAAGCATGAACAGCCCATATCCTTTCCAGATATGGAAAGGATCCAGCCCAACTTCTGCTGGTCTGAGGGAGAGTTCCACAATCAGCTATTTATGGAGATATGGCTCAATGAGAATTGCTGGTGACCTAAGACAAAAGGTCAATTTTTAGGTTTCCAGTATACAATGCAAATAAGTGTTCTTATTTTAAGTGCTGCAAAACTTTGTTTTCTTTTTGAACATTCATTTAGTCAGAAGCACTTATGAAAACGTCACAGCTCTTTGCATACATTAATATAAAATTCTATACATTACAAAATGTAGCAACAAGCTACATCATAAGTCCTGTGGGATTAAGCACAGTGAGCACAGAGTAATAAGGGAATAATGTTTATGAGCAGGAAATGCTAGCTTGTAGCAGACTGATATATTTACACCTGTTCACTCAAATGCCACATTTACATATATCTATTTTTAATTATATGTAGGCACTGTAGTACTCAGAGTTGTTTACACTGAGTGTATCCAGAGTTCTGATTGCTGGTTTTAAATACAAATGGAAGAATAAATCAAATACAGTATGCATGTGTAACTAGGAAGATCAGATGATAAAATGCATAATTTCTAAAAACTCAGATTTTATTAATGTGTATCAAAATATAGCAAACCACAGAAAATCCTGAGCTGGGAGGGAACCACAAGGTTCATCAAACTCTAATTGTACTGAATTTCAGACCAAGCCTTAATTATTGAGCCTTGCTTCTGTAGACATCCCTCAGAACATCTCCATTGACATCAGTAGGTCCGGGAGATCATATACAAAAACCCATGCTGTCCTCTGCCTTCCCCTTCATGAAGACTCTAAATCTGAACAGAAATGTTGCATTTCTGCTAAGAGCTGACATAAGGATGCATAAGAGAAAAAGAATGATGGAAACAGAAAGCAGGCCCTTTAGCTACAGAAGAGATTATGTATGTGGTTGACTTCATCTGCTTATCAAGGGTACTTGTATTTCTGTGTAGATTTTGCTCATAACCTTTCAGTTCCATGGGACAGGAGATTTTTTGTTGGGACAGGTGGAAGATGCAATGGGGATGTTAATTTTAATCTAAACCACCAAAAATAAATAGTTGAATGTCAGTTGAAGTTGAATGACAGCTTCACTGTTCCAGATGGATTCTACCCTGATGTGTTAGAAGATAAAATCTACCTGAATTGTCTTCCCCATTCAGTTTCCCACATGCTGCTGCTGCTGCTGCAGGAAAAGGCAGAATGCATTTGTGACAGTGCATGACATTTGTTGCTAGCATTAGAAGAACTGCATTCAGAGCAGCAATCTGTTTTTTTTTTTACAAAAGCTCTGTTGCTAATATTTTTTTAAAATAATAATGATTCCCATGCATCTTTAAAAGTTGAAGCCCAGCTCGTTAGTTTAAAGGAAATACTGAAGCCAGTGTAAGGGTTATTTTAATTCCAGGCCATGTTGGTGTGAACATTATCAATTGATCTAGGATTTAAGTGACCTGTCTGGAATGCTTGACAAACAAATTTTTCTCATGAATTATACATATTACTGAAAACCATACTTAATGGGAGACTGGGAAGAGGGCAGGTATTTCCATCACCTAGGGGTGAAAGCCTTGCAAATTAACAACAAGACGGTTCATTGAAGCAAGTAATGGATTAGTCTCTGAAAACAAGAAATCTTTGTGGGAATGACTCTAATTATTCATATAGTCTGCTTGCTAATTATTGCTAGTATGAACATTATTTTAACTGCTTTTAAGAACCTTGGAAATGATGTGGCTTGTCAGCAGTGTTGTGAAACACTGCAATATAGAAGAGTTATAAGCAGTACGCACTCATTCAAGGGAAAACTTTGTATTTGACCATGGAATAAAAATATTCAGAGCATATTTATTCTTACATAATGAATATGTATCTGTCTTGCAAGAGGAAAGAATAATAGATAAAAAGGATTTTTCAAAAATGAGAAGTATGATATTTCATGACCAAGTAGTGATGTTACAGCTGCAAAGCTACCCAGCTAACATGAGGCAGAGCTTACTATGATCTGACTAGATAGGAAATGGCTAATTCTGCAGTGCTCATTCCTGCAGTTAAATTCCATGACTAAAAATGGATAGACATATACGTTGTTAGACAAGTCAATGTCATTTCCAGAAAAGCTGTCTTCCTAAGAGCTGTGTTGCACAACATACATAAACATATATATTTTTACAAAATCATTTTTTCTATTAAAGTGATTTACTTTCTTTCTTTTACACCTGCTAGCATCCAGACTTCAGTGATAACTTTGGTGTGCATCTTGTGCTTTTTGGGAGTTTCTGCTCTTTCCAGTTTTGTCACTGTTCCTTTGAGAAGCCCCATTTATGCTCCTTTTCCCATTTAATCTACTACTTTCAGGTATTTAAGGAGATTTTAAGTTTTGGATATCATTCATTACATCCTCTACTGCCAGTATCACTTACCTTTTGAAAGGATACTAGATAACTAAGCTTAAAATTACTTATCACTGCAATGTCTTCAACTTTTAGCAGAACTTCAGTCTTGATTATCTTTATTTCCTAGAATTAAGATTTCCAAGTCAGAATGACCTATCTAAAGCCTTCTCTAGCTTTCTACATGATACTGGGCTTCAGATTTCACTCCTTTCCATTTAAGTTACATATCTTTGCAGTTACATATATTTTAGCTCTCTTGCATGTGACTCTAAAGCCATGCACAGTGAGATCCATGTGACATGTTCATCTGTGAGTTAGTCCTTAAAATTATTTATAAATTATTAGTCCTGAAAATTATTTATAAAAATAATAAAATATTTAATATGTAACAAAAAAGGAAATAGTATCTTTCCCTTATCATTAAATGCTCCCAAAGCAGATTGCATTATTCGAGTGCTGTTTGCACATATTTATGTTTTCCCATTAAATCTGAAGGAAGTTTGGATATCGAACCCAGCAGCAGAGGTCCATGCAGAAGACATCTGAAGTTAGAAAACAGGGCTCACGCTCAGTTTTAATTTAAGGTATTAAAGTGAGGAGAAAACCTCAAATTCCTTTAGGGACTAAATACAGCGGCAGATAAAAATTTGCATGCAATTTCTAATCTGAAGCTGCCTAAATTTCAAGTCTAAATCTGCTTCAATAGTGAAATCATTTTCACTATTGCCACTTCTCTCCATACTCAGTTTCATTCTCACTCTGCAAAGATGTGGATTGATCCTGTCTTTAAGTGATGCTGTAATGGCATTTACTTTTACCCGGACAAGACTTTTATGCATAGTGTCTTATATCTTCTCAGATTGGAGGAACATTTTTCCTACCTGATGCTCTGTGATCAGCCTGGAGGAGTAACTACCGGATGCACAGTACAGATTTATTCTGTCTTCCTGTCCTTCCTAAGTATTTCATAAGCAGGTCATATGCATTTATCTCAAGTGATAATGATAGTAAGTCAATTAAGAAGCATCTTGATATTAATTTTCTTGGTGTAATGTCAGGTTGAATTTTGCAGTACCTGTGGCAAGGTTGTGTTAGAGGCACTGGGGAGTCACACAGAAGGAGAAATTACTTTCAGGTCTGTACCTATGACATACTCCAAAATCATCTGGCAGCATCATTTACCTTACCCCAATAATTGAAACACCTTGTGGAATAAAACAGACAGATATTGGCTTTTACCAAAACCAGCCATCGGAATCAAGTTGTGTGTGATATTTTGACTGACTTTTAGAGACACAGTTTAAGTAACTTTCTTTGCCAGAAGGCTAAATTATTCATATAAGATGCTTGAAATATGCAATAAAGAATGGATAATCAGAGTCACAGAATATTTTTTTGTTTGAAGTGGACTTTAAATGTCACCTGTTTCCAACCCCCTGCCACAGGAAGGGGAATCTCCCTCTAGACCAGGCTGCTCAAAGCCTCATCCAACCTGGCATTTAAGCAATTCCACAACTTCTCTAGACAATAAACTTCTCTATTTTTTAGTATATATCAGGTGTTACTTCTTATTTATTAGCATTTCATTATCTTTCAGCTGTATTTTTTAATAATTGGTTAGGCTTTGAAAAATTTCATGGCACAGTTATTGCATTCAAGAAATTTTCATATATACCCTTATCAGTGGCCATGCAGACCAGATCACAGAAGACATTTCGCATACTGAACTTGCTTCCATGGAAGCAATGGCAAAATAATTGTAGAAACCATTTATCCATATATATTATTTACTTGATTTCAGTTCTCCTGAAGGTACTATTCCAAATGATAATATTACATGGTAGTAGATATTTCACTAGCCAAAGCAGGTTAAGCTGTCTTTTGTAGACATACTACATTTATTTTTCCATTGGTAAATTATTACCAATTACCATATTACATGTATATACCACTGGTGTATAGAATATACACCAGTGGTGTTAAGCTTGTGGAGGCATTGTAGATATAAGATAAAATAATGTGGTTTTAGAAATAAGTAACAGAAATTTTATTATAAACATGATTAAGTGAAATGCTATTAAACACACTGAAAAATTTCATTGGAAATAATTTTTCTACTGATAGTCCTTTAGCTATGGATACTCATATTAATTATTGCAAACTACCTGAATGAATATTGTACTGTATTGAAACAGCCAACAATTATACTGGTTGCCCAGTTGTAAGCTAACTTTTTCTGCTTCCACGAATACTAGAAAAATAAGAAAAAAAATATGAGACATAACTGGACATGCACCATCCTTCACTGAAAAAGTTTCCTAGCAGTGGTAGTATAAATTTAATTTATTTTGAGAGCCTTATATAAAAGCTCATAAAAGCTTATAAATATCTGACTTCTCTCCTAATGGGCACGTAGGAAACCTCAAGTTTATTTTGTCAAAGGTCTTTTTATTATTGCTTGAGTAGGCTGCCAGGGTTCCTGCATGCCACTAGCTTTTTAGATAATATTCAGTATTTTCATTGTAATTCTCTGGTTGTAGTCATTCATTTACAAAGCTTACTTGGTCTGGGCTAATAATCTTACAGATCATGTCCTGCAGGCTGTCTGCAAGAATTTTTTGCCAGAAGTTGAAAATTCCAATTAATTATCAACAAGGACGAAGCTTCCTGAAGGCTTTGAGAACCTTACCCAAAATCTTATCTCACCATTCCCACTTTCTTGATTGCTGTGAATTATGTATATTATTCAGTTGACCATATAATGTGTAAATTCAGCCTTCATAACTTATACTCATCCCTAATATGTGCTAATTCATTTTGTAACAATCGGAACTTGCTATCTTGGCTTGTTAATCTTTTGTTTCCCAAAAAATAAAACCCTGGCTAGAGCTTGCTTACATCCCTTCTGTATCTAAGCATAAATTTATTAATATTGAAGCAAAAACTACCAATGCACTGTGTTAATACCATAACATATTTCTTGCCACCATCAACATGGCAAGTTTTTACTAAGTGTCTAATAAATTCTGACCCTGGCAACACACACTAACAGTCACTACTCTAAGAAATGGCCTGTGTAGGCAACCAGTTTTGTTTCTGTAACTGATTAGGCAATTCAGTTCCTCTTAAGTATACCAGCCCCATAAACAGAGACCCATACTCATGCTGCTGCAAAACCAATCCCTCTCCATTCAGCGCCATCAAGCATCATCACAAACTGTTTGGACCCATTGTGAGCCTCTGAAGACTGCAGGTCCTTTTCTATATGTGAAAACAATTCCTAGAAGCCATCACTAAGTCTGTAGAGCCCATTGTCTGTTTTGCTGTTGGTTATTCCCTAATCATTGATCGTGTTTTCCACAGAAAATCGACAGCAGATTTAAAAGAGAAAAATAAAAATCTTGATCCATGCCTAGAGTAAGCAAATAGCCCAGTTACAATTAGAAGCTATATCTTAAGATTTCTAACTTCCTTCCTAGAAAATATTTAAATATTTATGGATGGGATAGAAAAAAAGTAGACTATGAATGTTGAAAGGTGTCTCAATCTAATTGTTATAAAGAAGGAAAATGAAACATGCTGTGATCAAGATGACTAGGTAGTGTGCAAAATATTCTTTGTTAAACCCTCCTCTGTTCCTGCAGACCAAAAATAGGGGATTTTCATCTTAACTTTTAGGGAGATCTACTCAGGTAACCAGAACTCATAATTAACAGACACATCTGTAAGAACCTTGGTTCTGGGAGGTTTAACAATCACACAAACCAAGTACATTTAGGCAAATCCTAAATGTTTTGCAAAAGCATCTGTAATTTTTCTATGTACATATGCAATAAATAGAAAGATAAGTCCCAGCAGCACTCACAGTATATAATAGGAAAGGATATAACTATGGATATTTTTGGAGCAATCTAAAGTAAGTCTAACATGCATCCATCAATGTAATTAGATCACCTTTGGGTTTTCCATTGTAAAGGCTGATATTGTATATTCTGCTCAAGTTCCTCCTTCTGTGTTTAGTTTCTTTCCAATCTTCAATTTTCACTCCTGTGTGGTCATTTCTGGCTTCACCCTAATTTTTCCATGGATTTTAGTAATCTCACTGACTTCTTATGCAACCTTTCTTCAGCTGCATGAAAACTCATTGAGTTTCAGGTTAGACTTGAAAGCTACAGTGTCAGAGAGAGCAGTCTTGAAATTTAAAAAATTTTGTTTCCTCTTTCTTAACCTATGGATTTATATCTATATAACCTATATATTCATATAACACTAATGGAATTATTATATGAATTATATAATGGTTTTCTCACCACTATATGAATACAAACAAAATTATTTTTAAGGGCAGATATACAATGAAACTCCAGATTTCTCAGCTGAAGTGGTAAAGGGGTTTAAAACCAATACTGGTTTTGAGGATTGCAGACCAGGCTAGTTCCAGCATATCTGATTGAGCCATTGACTTCCTGTAATACTCAGAGTCAAAAGAGGAATGAGCAATTCAGACATTAGGTCTTCAAAGCTCTGTTAGTTCAACTCTGCTCACAGTGGAAAGAACTGCAGCAGTGAGGCACCTACAGCACGTGATGTGCCTCACTTAGCACTACAACGCTCTCTCCGGTGCCTCAACAGGAGAGGCAGCCCTGCCTTGTGGTGACCTACACTTCTTGGACTCTCTGACACTTTGGCAATATTCTAAGTGCTTGACACCACTTTGGAGGGTGTGAAAACATGATGGTTTCAGAAGGGTCTTTTACATTTGACTCAGGAAAGGAGGTTCAAGTCAGTAAGATTAATTAAGTTTTCTTCATAGTTTCTATCATGCTGAATTGTAGGCAGGAAATAGAACTGTGCTCACAAACTGGAGCAATAATTGCTTTGTTAAAGGTCGCCCAGATGGGACACAGATCTTCAGAACCATTTGAAAGTGTAGTGAGAGCTACAATTATCTTGCTTTTTTCAAGTGTCTGAAGCTGCATAAAAGACATTGTTCCCTCTGGAATAAAATTTTAAGTTTCTTTCAATTAAATGTGTGTTCTTTAGCTTGTAAGAAGGTGGTGTCTTTTTCTCCAAGAGTCAGAAATAATTCAGAAGTACCAGCAGCTTCCGAACAGGCCACCGCTTTTCCAGACTTTCAGGATGAAGATATCTTACAACAGGATATTTTCATTACAACCCTGATTGAGCTCCTTTTAGGGACCACATAACTATGCTTTATTTGACTTCCCTGTTTGTGCTTTATCCCACTTTACCTAAGCAGTCTGCACATCACAGTAGTTCTCTCTGTCACACAATTTGTAGCAATTAAAAGATTTCTTAAACAGTGAAGCAGTTCCTGATCACATTTGCCAGAGATTCATTAATTGCTGTGGTAATTTCAGAGAAGCTGAATTTCTGCCATATTTCTTTTTTCCATGCTTCTTTTGATGAAATCCCATCACCTGGTAATTGTGTCACAGATGCAGCCAAATGCACTCCTGTGCTTTTTTGCTTCTAAATTCATGTAGTTTGGGCTCATGCTTAATCAGCTGAATCACAGTGCTAGTCTCTAATACTTATCCTGGTTGTCATTACCATTATTGTCACTATCTGATCAGATTTAGGGAGCCATATGTAGGCAGAATTCCTGCTTTTTCTTCCTTGTTATGCATAACATGGAGAAATTCCTCCCCTCCAGATACCTGCATACTCAGCTGCAGAGAATTTTGAAATATGGACTTAAAACTATTTGAAATCTTTGTTTTATTAACAAGATACTTTTTTCCCTGCCTTTTTTTTTTCCTCTAAAGTGAACAATTATGAATTGTAATAACTGTACTCCAAGAATTTTTTATTCTGTCAAAATGGAGAGCTCTCCCCCAGGGCCACATTAGTATCTTTTTCTGTCTAGGAATGCAGCTGTTCCAGGGCAGGCTCTGAGTAATGTCTCTAATCGGCAGATATGCAGAGTGCTTAAGCTAATTATGTAATAAGGGAATCACTCCTAAAATTTTATAAACGTTAATATAGACATTTAACTTCAATTTCTTTGAAAGTTGAACAGGAAATGAGAATTCTTGTGGTACTAGTAACAAATGCTCATTTTTATACTGAGGTTTTAAAATGTCGGGTATTGCAGCTCTAATGCTGTATTCAAGCTGCAAATTACTCTCTTTGGCATTGAAATATTGCTGCAATTAAACCTGCAGTAAAGTATTAAAAGAAAAAAAAATCTTGCATCTGACTGCCTTCACACAAAACTATGTGAATCTTCATTGATCTTGAAAGATGGCCCCTGAGATCTGAGTTTTAATTTTCCATACAGATATATTCTCTTCCATAGTTCTTGGGGAACAAATACAAGATTTCTGATGTAAGCAGTTCTACATGAAAGTTAACATTGTGAGACCTATCTGAGGCAGCTTCTTTAAGGCAGTTTGCAATCTCTACACCAACCTTTATTCATTTATCTGGGTGTATGTCTTTGCTTCTACATTTGTATAACCCAGCAAACCATTTATTTCAATGACAGTCTTTTCTCATGTATTTGGTAAACAAGACAAATGTATTTTCAGTCACACTGTTTGAGCATGGGGAGCAGAGGGAGAGGACAAGAACAAACACGCTCCTCTCCTTATTCCATCTTTAACATTTTCCCCCATTCAAACTTCCCCTGAAAAGTGCCAGCACTGTAGGCTACCAAGGGAGCTTCCATGTCCAAGGAAGCCTGATGTCCACAGCTTCTGTCCACTAACCAATTACTAAAACACACCTGAAAAAGAGAAAGAAAGAAAGAAAGAAAGAAAGAAAGAAAGAAAGAAAGAAAGAAAGAAAGAAAGAAAGAAAGAAAGAAAGAAAGAAAACCACAAAACAAGACACTTCTCATATGGAAGATCAAAAAAGTAACAAATTGTCAATGATAGATGCTAATTTTGTTATTTATTACCCTACTATTTTTCATTAATATAAAAATACACTCCTCATTGTGAGAATCACGTTTCTTTTCACCCACATTCACTAAACATTATCCTAAACCCAAGTCCAGACAAAAAGTAGTATGCAACCATGTATAATACTTCCTTTTTGTTGCCACCTAAAACAGACAAAAATATGGATTTACCTATAATATGGATGAGCTTGAATGTGCCACTTCTGTTTATCTCATGTGTCTGTGCCAAGGGATGCCACTGCTCAGGCCTTTCTAGAAACATTTCTACACCACACACCAAAGGGATGAAAGTGATTTGCTAGCAGCCTGACTTTGGCTGGGAGTACAAACTGCTTAGTGCTAGGTGCTAGGTTTTGGTGGTGGAAGGGCTACAGGGATGGCTTCTGTGAGAAACTGCCAGAAGCTTCCTCCATGTCCAGCAGAGCCGATGCCAGCCAGCTCCAGGACAGACCCACTGCTGGACAAGGCTGGGCCAATCAGAAATGCTTGTTAGGACTCTGTGATGACATAGTTTAGAAACAAAAAGTTTTTGCACAGATGTCAATGCAGCCAGAGAAGAGCAAATTTGGAAGGAAGAGCTATGCAGAACCCCAAGTGAGTACAGCAGGAGGGGAAAGAGGTGTTACAGGCGCTGGAGATGAGATTCCCCTGCAGCCTGTGGTGAAGACCGTGGGGAGGCAACTGTGCCCCTGCAGGCCATGGAGGACCATGGGGATAAAGAGATCAACCATGGAGGAGAGATTCATGCCAGAGTAGGTGAATGCCCAAAAGAAGATTGTGAGTCCATGGGAAACCCATGCTGGAGAAGGTGAGCCTGTGGAAGAGCTCATACTGGAGTGCACACTGAAGCAGATGAGCAGATTTCCTGATGAGATTTGTGGCTCTGTGGGGACCACACTGGAGAAGGTCGTGCCTGAATGGCTGCATCCTGTGGAACAGTGACCCATATTGCAGCAGTTCATCAAGAACTGTGCCCATGGGATGGACATATGTTGGAGAAGTTTGTGAAGTCTTGTCTCCTGTGGGAGGGATCCCACACTGGAGCAAGGGAAAGACTCTTCTCCCTGAGCAGCACCATGAACAACGTGTGGTGAGCTGACCATAACCCCCATTTTCCATTTCCCTGTGCCATGGGGAGAGAGGAGGTTGAGCTTGGGAATGTGGGAAGGGTGGAGGGAAGGTGGGATTTTTTAAGACATTTTACTTCTCATTAAGTAAAATGTCTTAAAAATAAATTAATTTAAATATTCATTTAAATATTATCCCAAATGTGAGTCTGTGTTGCCCATAATGGCAATCAGTGAGTGATCTCTCACTGTCTATCTCAACCCACTAATTCTTCATTATATTTTATCTCCCTTGTCCACTTGTGAAGGGGAGTGAGAGAGCAGCTTTAGTGGGTGCCTGGCATCCAGCCAGCATCAACCCACTACACTTGCCAAGACAAGGACTGAGTTAGGACTTGTCAAAAAGTAGAATATTAGATTCATGGATTTCAGAGACTATGTTTACGTACCTAAATTTGAATACAATTTCACCAAAAGGACTAAAATGCATAGATCCCCTCTTTAAGTTATAAGTTCACAGCTTTCAAAGGAGCATGAAGACAAAAACTGTGAGTGAAGCCCTAGACCCTAAAGCAAAGTAAATATGGTATTTACTAGCTAGGAAGCTGCAGAAACATCATGTACTATGGCACATTCTGAATGGAATTTAACATGTAAATTTTCAGTTGAGCTCTCAGGACTTGCTCCGCTGTCCTGTTAGTAGAGTTTCTGCTTCTGCTAACAATCTTGAATTTGTTATTCAAATAGTTTCTTGAATTTCTGTTAACAGTCAGAAAAGTCTTCACTAAAAAATTAAATGAAAGCTATGGGAGGCAAGAGGAAGAGCACATGATGGATGCTGTCTTGCTGCATTGTTTTGTTTCCCTTGTTATTCCTTGAGATGGTGCAGCTTGTTTTTCAGCTCTAAAAGTTGCAAACACAGCTGGGGTGTATATTCCAAACACAGTAGGATGTTACTGTGGTATTACCAGTGACCCAGGTTCAGTCAGAAGCCCTAGGAACTACCAGATGGACAAAATGGTTGTAAACATGTTCATATTTATTGTAGTCATGGAGAGGATAGAGAAAGTGAGAGTTTTGGTGCTTGAAGTCCCTCATACACCAACATTTTTACTTGAAGAGTAAAAAATTTTCTAAATCTTAGAACATTTGGTCATACTCTTTGAGGTTTGAAAATTCTTTCTATCATGTCAGATAGCCCTGGAACAGGGACAGTGCTGAGGGCCAGGCGGAGCCAGAGGCTGTTCTCAGGCTGATGGCTGTGCTCAGGTGTATCCATATTACTACAGCCAGCCAGCACTTCTCCATTCCAGCATACTAGAAGTTATCTCTGCTTTTGGTATTCTCCATCAAGGAATTCTGGTAGTCTCAATCTCCAGCAAGTCTGGACTTCATGCTGGTTCTTCCCAATCTTCCCATTCATACTTGCATGAGTTATTTCCAAAATGTAGATTCATAAAATAATGCAGGTGCTCAGTTTCTTCATAATGTTGTGCACAGCTGGATTTAACAAATCCTTGATCATTACAGAATACAGCTTTTATCAGTACATGTATGTTTCTCATCCGTCCAAAGCACCTCAGTCTTGCTTTGTCTGAGAGTGGGTCTGTCCCTCACATCAGCATCTTTGCATCTCATTATGTGAGAAAAACATGATAAAAGGGATTGTTATTGTCTCAAGGGTATGCCCTTCTCTGTGTGAACACCTTGGATCCACTAACAGAATGAAAAGAAGATGTCCAAATCTATCACTCTGAGATGCTTATGGTGTCCCAGCTTGTTATCTTACTTTGGTGAGTAGATTTTCTCCCAATTCATTGAACAGATACACACAGATTAACCATCCTTATACCAAAAAATCAATCTTCACTATAGTAAGCTCGCTATTCTTGATATTTGAACACTATTTTTTCCATTCAGAAACTTTCCCATACCTTTTCCAAAGCATAAACTACCTCGATAACTTCTTCCATTTGGATCAGTAAAGTCTCACAGTATTTCTGTAACTAACAGAGATTTCAATCCTCATTTGACATCTGGTGAGATAATGTGAACTACAGAAAGGTTAAGTGACTCAACCAAAGTCATGTCATAAGTTACTGGCAGTATATCAGAGTCAAGAAAAGGATATAGATATCTTAAATTACTTGACTCAGTACTGAAGACATTTTGAACCAGAATGTTCAGAGAAATACTACACATGGATCAACACAGTTTTAGGCAAACACTAAAAATATTTATCTTTCAGAAATGTCTTTTATTATTTGACCAATGAAGCAAATACAGATGTCTTCTTAAATCATTTCCCAAATAGAGCAGTGGCAGAAAACTCCAATACTGGACTTTCATTTACCAAAATTTCAACTCATCAGAAACTAATCAAAATCATATTAAATTTCTTGTATAGGAGACCAGAACAAAAAGAGTATGCACAAAATATGTTAAGGGTTACAACCTTGGACAAGTTCTTTACACAAATCCAGTCCTCTGTTCCATTTCTACATTACTAAATTAACATGAAATGCCACAAACTTCAAACGATAATGTCAATTGTCTTTAGCCATTTCTTTTATCAAAAAATAAGTCTTTATGGATTTCATATGTTGAGTAAGCCAAAGACATGGTCAGCACAGAAATGTTTACAGATGGCAGAACTCTTGTTTTTTTGAAAAAAAGATCAAAGGGAGGTTGAGAATATACAAACCCTGGTGGTTAATACACACTCATAAACAAATAAATAAGCTAGCATGATGTTTGCCTGTGGCCAAACTATCTGTGCAAGTGACAGAGGCTCTGCTATCAGACCATCTCTATTTTGAAACCTGCAGTTTAAGCTCCCCTCACCACCAGGACAATACTCCTTAGATCAGGTTCTGTCAATACCAACTCTGTTTTTTAGGGATTTATAACTTGGCTGTAAAACTTCATCTGAGGGTTAGGCTTGGCGGACAAGGTCTCAGCCTGACAGCAGTGTTTTTATTACATTATTTTAAAATGAAGTGGCTCTTTTTAACCTTAAGGAAGATGCAAGATGCATGTAAGTTAACCAGTTTCAGGAGGTGTTTGGCTGCTGCTATAACTCAAAACTCTTGTTGGAGGGGGGTGGGGGGGAAGGGGGGAGTGTATTTCCTTTTTTTCCCTGTGAAGATTGTGTGTGCATCTCTATGAGTCTCATAAGAGACACTACATTGACAATTATGGACACAGAACTATGTGAACACCTACAGACAGCCTTCATGCAAACTATAAATTAAACTAAAATTACTTATAAAATTCAAAGCAATTAAACTTCACCTACTTGGTTTAGGCAAGTAAAATCAAACTGAATTCACACTGAAAGGATTTACAGTTGATAATCAAAGAAGCACTTATAAAAAAGCTGTTTGAAGTGTTTGTCAAGAGTGAAAAGCAGGGGAGAGATGGAAGGACATATAATTTGAGATGTGCTGAGCAGAAAGGTGTGCTCTACCCCACAAAGAGATAATAACATAGAATGAAAATGGACATGGGTGTGAGTCCATCCATCCAGGGTGATGCTCAAAGAGAAGATCCTGATAGCTGTAAATATACGTGTTTAAAAATCAGGAGTATTACTGCATATTCAAACTGCCTCTGTCAAAGTAATCAAACTTTCTAATATATCCTGTGAAAGCACTTGATGGATTATTGGAATTATCGACATCTTTAGCTATTTTTAGTCATGGACTGAACCTTAAGACCCCTATTCAAGAAGAGTTTCCTGTGGTTCAGCATTAGAGTTTTTTTTAGTTTTGTCAGTTCGGGTGTCTGGCCTGAGACACTGTCACCTAACTTCATTTTTACCAGAGTGATAGAGTGGCTGGCCTATAAATCAGGTGCTTCTGCAGTGTATTAAGTTGAATGCCTGCAAATTGAGATACATTCCTCAATCTCTTCTGAAAACATAGCTGTGAAGGGTCAGTCAGTAAGGAGCATTTTGTGTCTACTTGGACTCAGCCAATGTGTTAAAGAAGAAATTTAAAAAAGAAATGCAATACATTTAAATCATACAACTAAGGAAGAAAGGGAGTGCTTTATATCATGCTTCCTGGCTCTATGCATAAGATCAAGGACATCACTTACATAAACCTTTTTTTTTGTCTAAGTTAATACTCAAAGTTTATACAAACATGATGGTGGAAGCTGCTGTGGGGCTATGTTGAATCAGAGCATGTGGTTGGCCTGGGCTACAGCAGGGAGGAAAGGATTGCCAAGAATTTTCCTTCACAAAATCAGTACAGGTGAGGCAGAGCAGACATTCTCTGCTTATTAAAGCCCTTTCTTTTGTAAGAATAAAGCTTAGCAAGGCAAACCCAGCAATGGTAGGTGGTAACACAAGAATGGTGAATAGCCACTGGCTGTTGATCACCTCTTCCAGCACCTGAACTTTGAATACAAATTTTAACACAGACTTTCCCAAAATGACAGCATATGTCAAACTATCTGCAGCATTTGAGCATTGTGTTAGGTCCTTCCAGCCCTCTTGTAAACCTCTGAGAACGTCACACACTTCCCTTTTTCATGGAGGAAAATGTAAGAAAGAAGAAAGAGATACAACAATAGACATCTTCCTGTGTTCTGATGTCCAGATGAGTGTTTTGGACACTTCCAGAGTGTGTGCCAAGGCATGAGTGAAACACAAACCACATGTACCTTTCCACCCTCAGATTTGCACAGTTCCCTGTATAGACAGCCACATCTTTTCTAATAGGGTAAGTACAGGCACTGACAACCAGGTATCCTGCAAACTGAGCATGAAGGTTCAACCAAACCCAAAACTACCTATACACCCAACAATTTGGCTTAGCATCTGATAAATATCTTCAAATGTGACAAACACATGACATTTCAGTAACTCTTCATCTTTAACTTAGAAATTCTCTGCATTCAGATTATGTTTGTATTTCTTTCCTTTTTGCTTAGAACTCTGGCTTTGCACCTTTTTATCTCCCCTTCTTGATATTCCTGCAGCAACAACTAGTGAGGCACATATTTAAAATAGTGGTATTTTTGACTGTTAGAGGATGACAGGAGGTCAAGAGAGAACTGAAAGTAAACAGAGTGTATGTGGGCAATACCCTGTGGTGTGTGTACTACTAACCCAGCAGTATTTATGAGGAATAATGAGGAACTGCTTATGAAAGGAGAGTCACAAAGAGGGATGGAGCAAGCCCACATCATGAGATGATGAGAGGAAAAAATAGGAGACAACATGTGGTTAACATTTTCAGGAAGTCTGGAAAACAGAAGGAGCAATCTTGTGGAATGGAAAAGGCACTTACTGGCATCCAGAAATTTTCAAGCCCAGGCTGGATGGGGATCTGAGTAACCTGGTCTAGTGGAAGGTGTCCCTGCCCATGGCAACTGGGGTGGAACTAGATGATCTTTAAGGTCCATTTCTACCCTAAACATTCTATGATTCTCTAATTCAATGAAATGTGTGCTCTGATCCTGTCCAGAAATGATACTGTGTATGACAGTGTTTAGTCTACTACAATTGCGTAAAAAAGAATGTTAACCAAAAAAGGCCATTACAACTTGTGCTTTGTTTGGAAACTTGTTATCTGTTGAGGATGCAAACTGAATCTTCAAGAAGGACAAGGATGCAGTGTGACCTTGTGTGACACCTGACAGCTCTAGTGTCAGCTGAGTGCTTGTAAGAGCAGCGCTAAATGATGGCAGCCCTGCTAGAAAGACTATTGCTTTGTCCTTGAAATAGGAGGTGTAAATCTCAGCTACGGTGGCTGCATCATACGCACCCACCCACTGCCTCCTCTGCCATGTGCTCTGGGCTTATCCTTGCTCCCAAGGAAGCTTATTCCAAAACAGACAATGATTTCAGACACCATGAGATCAGGTTCTCTGATCTCTACATGGCAGCAGAAAAGAACCCAAAAGAACCTCTCATATTACAAGTCCACTGTCCAAGCCAGGCCATCCAGGCCATCTGGTTTCATCCAACCAGACAACCCAGCTTTTCAAGATTAAGAGTGTGATTTTAAGTCTGCCATGTGCACAAGGGATCACCTGGCTCACCTTCAGTATATTTTATCTCTTCCTTTCCTCCTTTATGGCCAGAAGAAGCATACACAAAAAGCAACACCGTAAAAAGCAGAAAAGCTCAAATGCAGAATTTGAGTCTTCATTCTAAACCAAATGAAGATTTTGCAAAACTGTCTGTGATGCGTACATAATTGAGCAGCTGTAGCGTAAGGAGTAAAACTAATGCTTAGTTGCCTGTTATCCAAAAAGAAAACATGGTCTGTAGGAGAACAAAGTTGGAAACAATGTCTGTATCAATGTCTACTAGACTGGTAGGGCAGCTGCTCCTAACATGTTTTCTCTTCTTCCTGTTGAAAAGCTGAGGACCATGTAGTTTGGAGGGGTGATAAATTCAAACTTGGTGCAATGCAGCAAACATCTGGGCAGATCACTTGTGCTGCTCCTTCCTCCTTTTCTGCCACTCTAAAGGAATAACTCCACGCTGTCTGAGCAGATCAGTGGTTTCAAGAACGCCACTATCAAAAATAAACAGATGCGGTTAAGTCTACAGAACAGATCTTTTCAGTCTCACCTAGAAATAGACACAATTTCTGAGCCAGTTGCGTTCCCTGAAATGGGACATTGGTAGCGCCTTAATGCCCCAATGCTCAAGTTCACTGCTCAAGTTCACTTAAAACTAGTTTTTCACTGGCCAGCACCTCTTCCTTTTTCTCAGTACCCACCAGGAATCTCAAAACCTCCTTTTGTTATCTCTTGTCTCCCTCCAGCAGTCAAGCACTAGGAACTGTAGAGCTAGACTAAATCCCAAACAATAGCCTGCAGGTCCAAATAATGCCAGGTTTACTCTGTCCTTTGGCAAAAGACAAAGCAGTCTCTGAAAATAGGAACTCCATCAGCATTTGTATAATTGCTTTAATAAGATTTTAATACCTGTTATTATATGAAATGTCATTAAATAAACTGTGATTCAGATCTGTGATTTAAAAAAACCAACATAATAGGGTGAAAGGGAAAAAGAAAAAAAATTCCTGCAAAAATAAAAAAGGACTAACCAGGCTCCAAAGTGGAACAAATACCTTAGGTAGAATAGCTTAGGGAGCTGCTATGAAAATTATGCCCAAGTCTGTGCTTTGTGCAGAGCTGTTATAGTGCATCAATACTAACGTGCCGTGTCATGTTGGCCATGACATTCTTCAAACAAAACTAAAACAGGCACTACACCGTCTCCTCAATTATCCCAGTTTAAAGGAAAATCAAACTAAGAACCCAGACAAAACAGGAATTGCAGAATGCTCCAAAATCCTGCCTCATGTGGATCTTGAGGAGGCTAAAACCTCACGATTTACCACTGTACATACAGGAGGTGAGCTTAGGCACACTGCCAATAATTGTGCTTGCCTCATTCATTTTCAGAATGAGCTTCAGCACATTGGTGGTACTAGTTAATTTTGATGAACCAGAGCCCCTGTGATCCACCAGTCTCTTTGCAAAGTCACATCTATGCTATTTTCAAGCATAGATTTTAATATATAAAAAGAAATATAGCAGCCAGGCCTGTCAGAGCATTGCCTGCTAGGCTTTAACTAGACACTGTCATCTGCAGTTCGATCTGGTTGACAGCACAAAATCCTTTGAAGATAAGAAAAAAATGGGCTGGGTCTGTCTATTAGGAGACCATTTGTGGAACTATTGTTGTTTGTATTGTGCTAAGGTGAAAGGACTAACACAGGAATAACCATTACATGAACACTGATTTACTTGCAGAGGGTTAAGGCCAATAAGTTTGATTCTCTATTTCAGGACAACTTAAGAGTAACACCAAAGTCAATGAACATCTATCAGGAAAATAGAAGTTTGACTAAGAAGGGAATTACATTTAATGAGAAACCCCACAGTCTTATTTAAATGTTATTATCTCCACTGTTCCTATTTATCAATAGTATCAGTGATAGATAAAAGCATGGAGCTTGCATAGTTGCAAGAACTATTCTCTGCTGAACACATAATAAAGGTTTTCAGCCACAAGAAAAAAAAAATACTGAAAAGTAATTCTCACTCCATCAGTAAAGAAAAAAGCAAGATGTCCTTGAAAAACTGCACAGGAGTTACACTGCATAGGTTAATATGTTAAGACACTTTGATTCACTGACCACCTGTGTTCACTGGAGCCTGTTAACTGCTTTATTTTTACCATGGATAACTGTCAGTGTGGCATCCATCTATCCATAATTTCATTGGGCATTTCAGGAGAACTAGTCCAGATATGTTTTTACAAGTCAAAATTTTGCTTTCGTGGAAATGCACAAAACCAAAATGATGAGGGCTTTACAGAGCAAAAAAAAGGGAATGATGCATTTTCTACATCCACCGGAACCTATTTCTACTCTCCAACCCTGTTCACTACTTATGTCTATTATCTTCTCTTTTTGTGTGTATAACTCCTACTGACATTAATGGGAGGCCTGCTCATGAGAGAGGACAATCAAACCTTAAACCTGTTCTTAGTTTGACAGCTAAATCCCCAGGTCCAGGAAATTCTACACTTTATATCAACATGTTCCAACATCCCATTTAAAACAAAAAATTATCTTCTTCCCTTATTGTATAAACAAATATCTTACATACATCTGATATTAGGTTCTATACTGCAAAAATATATAAAAAATGGTGCAGAGCACAGTAGAAGCGTCATTGAAAAAAGTTTGTTTCATAATCCAAACCCTCTCCCTGAAACTGATGAACTTAGTGAAGAAAATGAAAAAAAAATTAAGTGAGGATATTTATAGGAATAAAGGTTACAGAGTTAGGTTCTCTGCTGAAAAATAACTTTTTGGACCAAAATAATCCAAAACAACCATCCTGCAGTCATCCTCTCAGCAGTACAGTTGACATATGAGCTGTACAGTGCTGGGAGACTTCCTGCAGGACCTCCCCTTACCTACAGTGCTAGGAAGTGTGCTTTTAATTGAAATTGTTACATTAACTAAATTTGGGAACTTTCAGGTCTCATTTTTACTAACCTGGCACAAATATTTTTGGTTCCTCTAACCAAAAGAGAGGTAAGTGTGCTGTGTGCAATAGCTTCCCATAGAGCACACCTATCTCTCCTTTGGTTAGAGGATGATAACTTCCTTATGGGAGCTTTGGGGACAGAAGGATGTTCTCACTTGGTTTTACTAACGGAAAATCATGGCACTCCACACTCAGGTACTCTTTTGGATGGCTTTGGTGTTAATGTTTATATTTGTTATTTCAAAAATTAATGGCAGAAATCAAAGATCTATTTTTTCTTTCAAACTCCAATTTCTTCAAGCGAATCCTGTCAAATCTCAAACAGCCCATTTTCCTAAGGCACCATGAACTCACCCCTAGGAATCAAATTCTCCTATCCTAGACCCCAAACTGAGATAAACAAACAAAATTTATATTCGATTTGTCTTGTATAGTTACAGATCTCACTTTTCAGTCCTTGTTAGTATATGTGAAAGATGAGGGCTAGCTTTTGAAATGTCTGAGACATGCAATAGAGAGAAACCCAGCTTATCTGTCATTCTTCATGTCGTTAATCTTCAGTAACTGGAAGTCTACAATGAAACCAGGATACAATCAAACTTCTGAGGCTAGTTACTAAACTAAAACACAATAATGATTCTCACAAAACCCTGCATTCTGACACCTGTGAACTACACCTCTCCAGAGTTTGCTATAACTGCAGGTCCATATCATCACCCCCAGGTTAATACAGATTATTACAATGTCCTCTCTTTTGGATAACCAAAAATCAGAGTAAGAGAAAAATGTGACTGTGGCATCAATGCTGCAGCTCCATTGCAAGGATTCTTGCATGACATCCACATGAGAGTCAGCTAGTAATATCATATGAATTCAAAGATACCATAAGGGATTAATAAATATTGTAAAGCAGAATGGAAGTTTAGAGAGTGACTTCTGCTCACCAAACTAAATGACTTAGTGCTCCAGACTGAGACCAGTTTGAACAGGTAAAATATTAATGTTTTAATTTGACTTATGAAGGTACTTTGGTAGCAGTTGCCCATGGTTTGGTTTGTATTTTGGTTTCTTTTCTGAGGACAATAAACTGAAATATGTGGTCTGGGATGTGCACTTTATACACACCAGCAGCAATTGGACATTCAGCCTGCACACACTACTTTGAGGTAAAACCAAAATTTATATACCATGGACATCAGGTCCTTAGCACTGACTGTTTTGCTGTACACTTTTTTTTCTATCTCTGTTCATTACTTCTGTCTGAAATCCACACTAATAGACCTTTTTTTATGATGCAATATTATGTGCACCCTTAAACCTCCTAAATCTCATTCTCAGTGAGAGAACTCTAGAGATCTTTCACAGATTTGTCTTTCCTTGCCCCATTCAGTGTTTTATATAGTAAGGTTATTCTGTTGAAAAATTAAATATATGTGTGTGGATATTTATTTATTTATATACATATGTATATTTCCAGGATACATTTTTCCAGCCTGTTTCTGATATTGCTCTTATGCATTCACTCTCCAAAAACATGAATCCTGCAATAACCTTTTCCCGAATCTGGCATCATTTACCTAAGGGTCTATATATCATTAACAGATTTCAACCCTGTCAAGAACAAAAATACCCTCACTTGACAGACTAGAAATTAAATCACCATTGAGTTTATATGATTCACTTGAGATTATATAGGAGTTGTCTGAAGCAACATTGCATCTCAGTTTCCCCAATGTCCATCTGACATATCCTGTCTCCTAAATCAGTTTTCAGATTCATGGTTTCTTTACCATTTGTAGGAGCTTTATATTCTCAATAATTCATGTCTTTTGCTTCCAAAACCTGGAATCAATTTAAAGTGAACCTTTGATCTACTGGAAATAATGGGAATCAACATCAGCGCAAATATACGTGCTGAAGAGCCACCATGCTGGATCGGGACCAGGAAAAGCAGGAGCCTGTTTGTTTTGCTGTGGAAGAGTTTGGGTTGGCAAGGGGTGCAGTAAATTTGGAAGTCATGAGAACTGGAATACAACCAACGGGGGCACCCTTGGACTCCAGACTTCTCCTAAAAGGAGCTGTGCTTTACAGAGGGCAGCCTGTGTTCACTGTACATAAAACACCGACAGTGAACCTCAGAGGGGGCCCTGTGTTGCTCCTTCAGTTCTGTAAGGCCAGAAGCAACCAGGTGAGACTTTGCCTTTTGTGACTGAGAACATGCCCCTGTATCAAAGCAAACAGGGACCACCACATTCATTCACTGCTGCTCTTCTTGTTGGTTTTCAGCCTGCGTGCTGGGTTTTTCCTTGTATAAAGCCCTGCTGGCGTGACAGTGAACATATGCTGTTAGTGTGCAATAATTGTCCTTTAGCTCCTTGTTGGCTGGATTTATTACCTAGAGCAATCATGCTGCAACAGAGGAAAAAGTAAATAAAATGTTTATGATCGTGGCAAATCTTGTTTCTCCTTTAAATATTGAAGGGGCTGAATGATCTCAGTGGTCAAAAATTACCTCAAAATGTATATATGTGTGAGTGTGTTTACTTTGGCTTGGTCAACTTGATATGATTTTCACCATAAGCTTTCTCTGCAGCCAAAAACCACATCACATGAGCCAAAGCAGATAACAGACACATATACTTCTGAGGTCACCATTGCCTGAATTATTGAACAGGTTTCTGCACCTCTTCTGCTCATGCCTTAAGATGGGAGCTTGCCAATAGCATCTTTGTTTCCAGCACATACCCTATACAAAAGCAAATCTATGCATTGCAGCATGGTAAATGTAGTGGAATAATGGGTGCTACTTCCCAAGATTTCATCCCACTTCCTCACCAATAAATATAATAATGCACCATTTTTCCTCTTTGACAAAATAACTGGCACATCCACAAGGCAATTCAAACTTTGACTCATCAGCCATCACAGAGAAAACAAAGAGATTTGGGGACTTTGTTTAATATCTGTCGATATAGAGGTCTCAAGACTGTTTGAAAAGAAACACCTGAGAAAGTTAAATATTATGATGATATTTCAAAACATTAAAACAGTGTCTCCTACATCCAAGGGATGTAGAAAACGACAGAAAATGAATGGACTATAGAATTACTGTGCTTTGTTTCTAAGGAGCAAGCATAGCCTGGTCCAGCACAACACTTAATTATGCTCCTACCTAAGGAACTGAATTTTTTTTCTTGTTTAGTTTGCTGACTGAACCAAAAGTTGTGTGGGGAGGATCTTGTATCAAAAACAACTCTTTATTTTGCTGTTCTATTTGAAAAGTTTGCACAGTATGAAAAAACTCAATTTTTTTCAGTCATCTTTAATTAATTTTTTTGTGATCCTTTTCAATGAAACTTTAATCTGAAAATGGAAAATCAAACCATTGGACTTCAAAAATATTGTACTAAAACAGATTAGCTCTTTCTGACCCTTCCCTTGGTTTAAAACAGTGTCCTGAGTTTGGGATAAGTTTAGTCCATGACCATTTGCTGCATCTCAAAGCAAATAAAACATTGCTCAAAAAATGTTCTCCCAGTGCCCTACTGACACCAATAGCATTAATTACATTTTAAAAGTGGGTGCACTCCAGTCTGTTCTACCAAATGTGTGAACCATATTTGTTTTACTCCTCTGACAGTAGGAGATGAAAAACTTCCAGGTGCTGTGTATTGACTAAATGTATACTGGTACATAGCCTGGGTTACATTTAAAGACTACTTCTCAGCTCCTTTCGGAAGAACAGACTTGCCAATGAGTGTCTTTAGCCCAAGATTGTCTGCTGACATTCCAGTGTATTTTTCTGTCATTTGGTTGCTTAACAAAAGGAGGATGCCCAGCCCTCTGGGGAACAGGCTGAGACAAACTCACTTTAACCTCTGTGGTTGCCTTCTGAAACCTGCAACTGACCCTTCTCCCATAAAAAAACTATAAAATACTTAGACAACAGGATTAAAATAAAAGACTAATGAATATACAGAATGTCACACCTGCCACACTTGTGAATTATTGGTCTTTTAAACTTCTATAACCCAGCACTGTCAGTGACACCCTTTATTTACCCTTAAGGCGCTTGGCAGCTGCTTAAATGGCTGTCTATGGCAGTTTGGTGGAAACAATAATAATACATTATAAATCAATGAAAATGAAGTTTTTGCAGTGATAATCTGATACAGATTTGCTAACATTTATATGAAATTCAATTCTGTTTGATTGCATCAGCATATGCTTCATTTCTTCTAACATTATTGATTTTGAAGCCTCTTTACCTATGTCTAAATTATTTCCGTTACAATTTTGCATTACTGCTTGGTAATAGCTTAAATCAAATGGAACCCTTTATTCAATCTTTAGCTTTGTAAAAAGCTGGTTACTCAAGTAATATGATCTTACTTTTATTTTTCAGTAGAGAAAGCTTTTAGAATTCCCAAATCTTCTATATCATTTACCTGCTCAGACTCCTCTGTAATTAAGCGTGTTGTTATTTCTGGTAAAACCACTGAAACACCAGGGAAAAAAATAAAATATGGGCATAATGCTGAAGTGCTTAGGGTATTCAAACCAATGAATAAATCCAAGGTTTTTGTGTTGAAATGGATGTTGTTAATGCAGTTAGAGCAGTGATTACTTAATATGCACAGGCAAGGAGCTGTGTCTCTGTATGTATTCAGGTGCTGTGGGTACAATGGTGATAATAACCACGTCACAGCAACCTCTCAGACAGAAGAGGTATTGCTGCTGTTCCATTGATTTACTATAAAAATGGAGGCACAAAATCTTCTGGATTAGGTACTTTAAATGGCTATAAAAGTGTAAATAAATAAATGGCCTCGTTTTGAGATCTACAGGACACTGCGTTCCATCTTCAGCTCTTGGCTTGTATTTTATATTTGCCCATGCAGGGCAAACCACATGCATATTGTCTGTACATGGACTTCTGTGTGTGTGTAGGGCATCCCCTTTACCCAAATTTCACCATGGTTTTTTGTATGGCTGTGCCAGTTGTGGCGCAAGTATCCCTCAGACATCAGCTGGGATGAGAAACCTTAATATTTTCCCCTGACTTTCAAATATTGACAATTCAACAGAAACTTGTCTTTGTAAAACCTAAATTCTGTCTTAAAAAACCATTCTGCTTCAGCTATGTCAGAATGAATGGGGGCATATTCTGTAATTATTTGGTTTACTTTTTTTGTCCTCTTAAATATGTCAAAATAAAACTTTAAATAACTTTAAATCTCAAAATCCAATTGACATGAAAATAACAATAATAATAACAGTAACAATTATAAAATTCATTCACTTCACTTCAAAGTACTGATACTTCATTCCTGAAACTTTAATAAAATAGCAGAATCTTAAAATCCATCATCAGAAAGAATTTCTGCCTATCATGAAAGTCAAAAAACACTCCAGCCTGTGACTCATTGACAAAGCAGTAATAGTTGTTGTATTTAACTTGTTGACATTCTGAATGTCTTCTACTATTTCTAAACTTCAAGTGTTTTCCCTGCTTAGGTACCTCTGCCATCACTCCAGCAATGTTCAGACACCTACCAAGTCCAGTGTCTCTTTCCAGAAGAAGGCACACCCACAAGAAGTGGTCTTCTTGACCCCACACACGCACACACCTGATTTAAAGCAGGGAAATGAAGTTCTGCTGCTGTAACACTGCAGTCAAGGTTGCAGGCACACAGTCCCCCAGCGAGGGGAATGGCTGGCTCCCTGAACCAGGACCAGCACAGCCCAGTGAGGGTTCCATCAGCTGAACACGCCCACGCCTGTGGCTGCTTCTGCTCTGTGCACAGAAACGTGTTAGATACTCAGCAGAGAAAGGAGTTTGCCTAGTGAAACGTTGGACAGTTGCAGTTTAGGGTATTCACTTCACACTTTCACATTACAGGGGATTTTAAAGCTGCTTACCTGAGAACTGACAAAACAAATACAAATATAATTCCCAGTTTCTGTGAGGTCCTTCTCTTTGTACCAATATAAAACAGTGGATTTTTTGGTGTATTAGGTTTATGTGATTTCTGTCATTAGCAGAAATATTTTTTCAATTTTTTTTTATTTGAGGTATTCTTTGGTGACTACACAAATAAATCATATCAATGAGCTTCAAATTCATCAAAAAGAAGAGAAAGTCAAAACTGGTGTCACACATCACTAATATGAAAGACTATTCTTCTTCTCTTCACTTCAAATTTCATCATTTTCCAAGAGAAAAAAAAAGTGCTAAGTTAAAATTGACTGTTTTGTGCTGATTTTCATGGTTGTTCAAGCTATGCCACCATATCACAAGAGTGAGAGAAGATTGATTTATTAACTCTGTCTACATTATTCCACTGATTCAGTCAGGGTCTTTCTCAACAATTCATTTGACTAAATTTCACTATTCTAAGAATATTCTTTGAAATTTTGGATAGAGAAACCCCCTTTAGTAAGGAAGAGATTTTACTGTTTGCCACTGTGGGATCAGTCACAAACGTCATACAGTATATTTATGACTCTCTCATTGACTGAAATTTGCATTTGAAACCATAACAAGGAAATAGAGCTAACAAGCAGTGGACTAGGAATTCTCTTTCACAACCAATTCCTTAGTCAAGCAAATTACAGTATTAACATCAGAGAATATATACTGCAAGGAGCTGAGCTTGCCTGCTGCATGTACTCCACAAGGTGTTCAGATCTTGAGTATTCAGCCTCCTCCAGCTCAGGGAACCATCAGAACAGCCATCCCCATGCCTTTGCACAGTCAATACCCACAAAGTCATCAAAGTTAGCAAAAACTTACAATGACAAACATGCTGAACAGAGATATTCAGAATTTGAATAGAAATTCATTAATTTAACATGTCTGAATATTAGATGAAAAAGATAAAACGGGAGTTTTTACATTTAAAATGTTATGTCATTAGGAGATAATACTAGAATAGGGATGTCTATTACATTTTATCACTACAGTTTGCTTTGCTGCATGTTCTAACTTTTGAGATATTCTCAGTTTGGAAAATGAAAATCTGAAAAGAAAATTTCCTACTGTCAGTCAGTTTGATTTTTTGCATCTCACTGTTATGATATTTACAATATCAAATTGTGAACAATCTTTCACTACATTGGAAATTGTTCCAGTAGGAAAGAATAGATTTTTGTGGCTTTTTTTACCAAGCCTAAATTCAGTCTATATTTGAGCTACCTTACACTTCACTTTTGGCAGCATTGGTCAAATGATAGGTCTTGCAGTATGGATTTCTGGGCCACAATTTGCCCTCAAAAAGGATTCAATTCTGTTTCTTTCTGGTGTTCTCTTTGCACTGATGTTTCGCCAGAGTCCCTGGGCATGCTCTGAAGTCAAATCCCAATAAAGATCATAACTTGTGCATTTACAATTAGGACATGACTAAAGCAAATTACTTTGATTGAAGTAATGACACAAATTTGTCCTACTGAGCAGAAACAATTATGAAAAGTCTGTTAATAGTCTATTTCTCATCAAAAATCTGGCATTTCATGTCCAGGATCTTGTCAGGAATGGACAAGAGAGGCTTCAGAGTTGTGTTGGGATCACCACACCATGCCCCAGCCAGAGCAAGGTCTGTGTAGGAGCAAGATCTTCTCCTAATGAGGAAATGGGTGAGAGAGGCCATCGAGACCCTTCATCCCTGGGATGTTCTGATTTGTCCTCCCCATGCCTTAAAGGGAATACAAAAAAGGCATCAAGTCAGGCTGCCTACCTTTTCTCTGATTTGTACTTTCCCTGGAGAAGGAAATTTTTCCACTAACTCTGGAAGATTTTAAGGCAAACTGGCCCCATATAAATAGATAAACAGTATAAGATAGACTATCAGACAAGATTTTTATCAGTAATGGCCATAACACACGAAACCCAAAAGCTTTTTAGGTGACTTGAGGGAATCTGTTTCTGTGAGTCAGGATTACTCAAGTCCACAGGTCTGCAGTGTTACTCACTGTATTTCTGTCTGGCCATTTTCCCCATGAGCCCCCAGTAAGGAGCTGCCCTACTTTAGCAAACAGGCTTTGCGCGTGCAGGATAACACAGAAACTACCCTTTGCAGCAACTGGGCCCCTAAGCCCCAGGAGGAAAATTAAGAGAAAACAATTTTGTGGGACAGAATCCTACCTCCCTTCAGAAGCCACTACCCATCTAATGTCAAGGGAAAGCATAATTAACATTTTGTGCAAGATTCTCCTTCTAAACACAAAAAATGTACCCTTGAATAGTGAAGTCTGCCTCTCAGATCAGCACTTCTAGGTCACGAAATCTGCCCAGCCCAGACTGCAGCTTTGAAGTGCTCCCCACAGTGAGAGCCTGCACCCCACAGCAACATGTGCCCAGCCACGCTCACACAAGCAAACAGGGCCACCTGGGTCAAGCAAAGGCGATGCTGCCTGGGGCAGCTTTTATCTACAAGCCCAAATCATCTCCCTTTACCTGCTGTGCTAGAGGTTACAGTGCCACAGTGAGGGTACTTAACAGAATAAGCAAAAGATTTCAGTCGTCTCTTAGAAAAGCAGTAGTTTAGGGTGGAAGGAAGGTGATGGTAAGATTCAAAGTCTGTGTGGCATTACTTCTTCTTAGGACCACACCTTAAACTGGATGCAAAAAATAGATTTATCTTTTATGGTAATCTGGGAATCATTCAGCAAAGAAAAATGCAACTAATATCTACCCTCAACCTTTCTCTGTTTTACTGGCTTTTTCTTGTAGAAAAAAAAAAGTAACACCCAGAAGCCACTTCTTCTAGTCCTTCACAATTCTATAGATTTTATGTGTAGCTCTTGGTCGAAAAACTGCCATGACTGGTTACAGTTTCTTTAAAGGAATGCACTTATCAAGCTCTCTACACCTAGGACACTTTTTCTCAACCTCTGCTTTTTTTTCCCCCCTTTTTCCTATTTCTCACATTCACTTTCTTACTTTCTTTGCTGCCTCTTTCTCCTTTTTCAATCTTTCTCATCTAGCCTTTCCATTGTTATTCACCCTGTTTATTGCTTCAAGCAACCCTGACATACTGGACATCATCTGAAACTACAAACGACAGGATGCAATAAGCTAGAGAATAGCAGTAATCTGAGGAAAGTTCTTCATTCACTCTTGCTCCTAACTCTCTGTCTTCTTATCCTACATAGAAAATAAAAAAATCAATACCACCTCACAGGGCTTGATAAAAGTGCTCGACGAGTACAGCAGGCATGCTGGATATAGTAAATTAAAGTGATCAAAATTTTCCAGTCCACTCTGCCTATAACCTACATAAACTAACAACCCTGTCTGCAGAATGTCTGTCACTCTAGAAGCTTTATTTTATCTGTGTCTCTGATTACCTAGGGAATGAGTACATATACGGTATATGTGCACACATTTATCTGTATGCATATGTGGGAAAAATAGATAGGAGTAGGAACCAGCCAGTGTTTATAACAAATATTTCCTTTTAAATGGTTAAATTTTGAATTTGTTAACATATTTGTAAGCACAAAATGTTGTGGAAATAAATGTTTTATCATCATCAGGTTATATAACCAAGATTTAAATTACTGCATTGTATTTAATTTTCAATATGTCATTCCCTGTCAGGCTAGATTTTAGACAGTGTAAATCAGCACTTAAAATGCCATTTGAAGAACAGGCTTGTTACCTTTTCATGTTGTTTTTCTGGTCTAGACATGGCTTAACAATTTCCAATCAATGTCTAAAAATGTATTAGAGAACTGAGAGACAAAGCAGGCAGCGGGGTGATCTGGCAGTACAAGATCCACAGACCAAATACATGAGAAGTTAAATTTTCTCCTCAAAGGAAAATGTCAGTGGATGCCTTGACTTCAGGAGGACATGTGTAAAGGGTGAAGTAAGACCTCATTATGTCACTATCAAAATGCCATAATATAAAATTTAGTGTATCTCTAAAAGAAGATTGTTCTTGTACTGATTCAGGAGGAATTCTATCTTCAAAAATGGCAGAGCAGCAAATACCTTCACCTGGATTTTTTCTGTGTTCAACTTTCTAGGCATTCAAATTTGGTAAATTATTCCAGTTTCTGTCTTGTGTTTAAAACAACCGGCTTCTGACGAGCTACATAAGGTTAGTAATTCATGCGTCAGGGCATACTCAGATTTGGGTGTCTTTGCATGCCACCAGGGTTGAGTGCCAGACTGTACTGTGAAAACCACCTACTTCTATGGATTTTTATTCCAAAACTACAGTCTTAATCTGCTCCTCAGAAGGCACTAAACAAAACATTTTGAAGGAAACCTGACAGTGTGCCCAAAAAAACGAATAAATCTTTGGCAATGTGAATGTGGAAAGAAAGAGGGAAAGCGGGAAAGAAGGAAAGAGGGAATGAGGGGAAAAGGCAAGGATGGAAGGAGGAAGAAAACAGTATAGGCTGAGATCACATGGGCCACATGTAAGGAAAACCTGAAGAGGACAACCCAGTGTCCAGAAATTTTTTTCACCCACCAGCTAAGATTGCCCTTCTCTACAAGGAAGCTCTTTCTTTTCCTTCCTCTTTCTCCCTTCTCTGTCCATTGCTGCCATTACACATCCCCTTTTCTCTTTCTGGGCTTGTACAGAATTCCAGCCTCTTTGTGAGTCCTGCTTTATCCCATTCCTGCCCTTGGCTAATGGGGCAAATGAGCATGCTCACCACACATCTGAGCAGGGTCATGGTGCAGCTTCAAGGTCTTGTTTGTAACACTTTTGACTCCTTTCTCCCTTCTGGTTCTGCACCCCTCCTGCAATGCATGATGGTGCTGGGCTCATGAGCCTTCATGGGACACTTTTGCCTGAGGTCTACACACTGAACAACCCTGTCAGCACTGAAATGACAGTACCCAGCCCACTTAATGAAAACACAAGCAATGTACGGCTTGAGATCCTTAGACTTTATTCTGAAGCCGTCACAGTATCTCTGCTTGCATTTATGCCTCTGATTTTTTTTCAGTGTTCAATTTTAATCACATGATATCTTGTATCTGTATATATGGTTCTGTTTGTACCTACAATTTTCATGAATATTTAGCAGGTTGTGTGCACATATATATATAGGCTTCCACCCTCAAAACATGTGCCAGGGAAAAATAGAATATAATTCCAGCTGTTCAGTAAATTTTGTAAGCAACTGTACTGGACCACTCTTGATGTTTTTCTGGGATGCTATAGCCTGTATGTGACCATAGCAAGCACAGGAGCCAAAGAAAAAACTTAGGGAAAGAGTGTAGAAGTGCAAAAAATAGGTGGTGAAACCTCTTCAGCCTGGAGTTTTACCCCAATCTGGAGTTTTAGGACTTTCTCCGTTGGAGATTGCATCCACCTCACAGAGTTTCACAGCAAAGTGCTCAGCTCTGTGGTGCACAGCTGCAATGTCCACAGTGAAGTACATTTTTGCCTACGAAACAGATATTTTTTTAAATTTAAGCCTATTGATGCAATTTAAGGGATTGTACCCTAAGCCTCTTTGTGTCTGGAACAGTGGGTAATTATTCCTTATTAACGTTTCCCCTATTTTTTATTATTCCATATGGAACTATCACATACTGTTTCTTTGCCCCCAGACACTTTTTTTTCTTTTTTTTTTTTTTTCCCCCAGGGGAAGTTCTAATCTTTTTATTCTTTCCTCAGGATTGTCCTTGGGTTTTATTCTGACTTATTTTCTTCACAAAGGGTACGTTCTCTGTTTGCCTTGCTACTCATGCATTTCACCAGTTATCAATAGGATTTCCAGATAAGCAGGGAAAACACAATGTGAGCAGAGGATCATTGAGACTCGAGCTGGTGCTTCATGGGTGCTCTTTCTGCTTGATATAAACCCCATAAAGCCCTTCAGAGCTTTGCCAGAGCATTTTTCTTCCATAGGGCATGGAATCCCACTAATTTTCTTCCCTTAATTTCTTTTCTTTTCAGATTATTTTTTCTCCATAGTTTCTTTTTGTATTTCACCTCCCATTTGTTTCACTTCTCCAGAATTCCTTTTGCTCTCACACCACATGCCCAACTTCTCTTCAGCCATCCACAGCCAGCTGGACACCCAACTCTGCCCCAACCAGAAACCAAAAGCGTCTTCACTGTGACACTTCCTCAAACATAGAAACACTGTAGCTGACTTTGGTGAATGAAGCATTAATAGCTGGAGCCTGTGACCCACAGAAAACCAAGAAATGTCTCCAAATGTAATTTATGCTCTGTCAGCTCTCCACCAACTGGCTTTCTAGGTGGTAGAAGCTGGCTGGGAGTCATTGCACGCTGCCTCTTATCCATATAGAGCTGTATCTTTAGGAGATCCATACATTTTTAGCACCTTTCTCCATGATATGAGGCATTGTCTAGTGTAGGCAACTGATTGTGCAAATAAACAGATTTTTATTAACAATTGTGGAGAAAATGCATTTTTAGGATATCCCATTTCTATCCTAAAATATCTTATCAATTTTTCCTTTCATCTGTTGTGCTGTTTCTTCTGAATAAGATAAGTAATTACGTAGTGCCATAAACTTATTTCATTTTTTTTTAATTCAAAGCAATTTTAAGTTATTCAAGTAGAACAATTATATCTTTATGCCACTATAACTTAACAGTCAAATGGATGGATAAAAAAATTGCTCCTGGGATGAGACCCATTTGCCAAGTTTCATTCCAGAGCAGTGTTTAGACTGATGTTGTAAATCCCTGTGAACAGTGGATTTGTAATGGAAGTGCTGGCACAGACTTCTAACTGTGGCAGCTCAAATGATATTGCTAGAATAAAAAGCCACCATGTATTAAATTAGTACATAAGCATGTATTGTAGCATATGTGTTCCCCTTCTTTGTGCATGTAGCCCAGAGCTGTCTATTGGCATAAGAGCTTCTCTCCTGTTATTACCATAACCTCCTTTCCCTGCATCAAATACCAGATAATGAAAAAGATACCGCAGGAAAATAGACTTAAAATTGTCAAATATTTATTTATTTTATTTGCTTTGAAGAAAATGGCATTACTGGTGGCATCTCCAGAGTATTTATGCCAGAATATGTCAAGCAAAGCAGTGAGCATGGACAAATATGATTTTTGAAAAGTGTATTATTCGGCCAGATGCATGTGGACTTTCCCAAATATGACAAGATGTACCTCTTCAGCCCCAAGTTATGTCCCTGCACAATACTAAATTTCTCTTTCACAAAAAGAAGCACCAAAATTTTTCAATATGACAGTAGCAAAAACTCATACATGGTCAACAGAAGCTTGTAAAAATGAATGAAAAATGTCAGTGTTAATTCTAAATTCAGTTTACAAAAACATTTAGTCACAAGCTTTTGATAATAAATATCACAAGAATGTCTACTGATCATCTGTAGTCAGAGCAGCTCTTCAAGCACAGCAGAAGCTACAGGGGTGCTGTCAAGACATGCTCAGCATTTAGGCTTTGTCATGTAACATGTTGATTTTACAGAGCCCGACACTAAGGAGATCACTCATCTTTGTTTATAATCAAATATTTTGCCTGTGTCCCTGACAAGCTGTCACAATGATACATTGCCGCATGGTTGTGGGCTAGTGAGACTGGCTGAAAAAAGCAGTGTCCCCACTGCTTGTGAAGCTGCTTGTGTTTCTCTCACTCTCTTCATGGCCACAGCTGAAATTTTCCTTCTCACCTACTTTCTCTGCTCTCCCTTTTCTGGTGCCCAGCCCCATCAGTACCACTTCTCTTGTCTTTGTGTGCAGCGTATTTCCCTGGCACCTGTGCAGGTGTCAGAAATGGAGGGAAAGGTAGTCCAATGAGAAAGCAGTTGATTCCACCTTTTTGAGACAAATCATGAGGAATCATGAGCTGAAATTGAGCCAAAAGGAAGGCAAAGAACAATATTTGCAGTGACACCTAAGGAAAAGATGAAATTATGTATGTCATCTGAAAAACAATGCAAGTGACAAACCTTGGACTCTCCAATGGCCACAGGCAGTCAGGCAGACTCCTGGTTTATGTCTAACCAAGAAGTGACAAATGCAACACAGCTGGTATGCCTTCCCATAGGAGGGAAATCAATGCCTGCGTCATAGATAACAGCAGTTTCAGTACTATCCTGTTCCCTCCCATGGACAATCTCCTCTTAGAGGTCTGGCCAGCCTCACTCAGCCCATACCCCACCAGACTGAGCGAAGTCACAACTTGACACACCATCAGTACACCCAAGAATTTCACCTCCCCTTCAGGCTGAAGCCATTCTATGCAATAGGCCAAAATCAGTGCAAACATGGTGTTCCATTGGAACAAATGGACACCCGTCCACTTGTGTGAGAGGATCAATATGTTTATTACAAAATAACTTCAAATTACTTTGAAAAATCAATATGTCAGGAAAGAGAAATGTTACATTTTCCGGCAAAAAGAAGATTGTAAATATTTCATATAAAACCCTAGATTAGATTAAATCAAATGAGTTTTAGTTTTTAAAAAATTCAATGGTTTTAAACTTCTGGGGGGTGGGGGGGGAGAATCTGAAGACATTATTTTTTTATTGCAAAATTTCCAAAGCAGATTTAAGAAAATTGAATTGCTCCAATTCTTATGAGTTCTATCAGAGGTTCTCTAAGGCCAACAAAAAGGATTATGAGTAGGCCAGTGCTGCTGATGGATTTGCAAATGATGCTTCATGAGCTGGAGTTTGCTTCATATGCAAAGAGTTAGAAAGTTTTGGCTTATGGAGCTGTAGGTATATGACTGGCAGGCACTCTGGTATCACTGGGATGTTCCAATTAGAAAGGCTTTTGTAGGCTAGAACTGACAGATTGATCTGCAAGATAAGGATTGAGGAATCTCAGTTCATAAAGAGATGTCACTGATAATTAACTTTGAGGTGCTATGCAAGTATCTTTTTATGAGAATGGAGTGCAGCTGTTGGTATTTAAACATCATTTTGTGTTGTAGAATAGCAGGGTAAACTAAACATTCTAGCTTTTTAAAGGTAAGAAAACATTTCCTTCATAGCTTTGCATTTGTAGTTCCTATTATTTTGTCATTCAGCTTTAATTTGGCTTGGTACTAGCACCCATTAATAGCACTTATTAAAACTTAAGAAAAATTACCTCTAATCCAAAATCTCCTTTCACACAAGTCTGCAGTGTCTGCATTCACATCCTCTCTGTGTTTGGCCCAGCAAAGGAGTTTACTGAAAGATTTCCAAAAGAGCATCTTTTGGGCAGAGCCAATTTCTGTACAGCACATTTAGCAATAATATGTCTGTGATTATTTTTGTGTAGGACTTAATCAGCTGAACTAAGTAGGGAACGAAAACCATGCTAACGTGACCCACTGCGTCCAACCAAAGTAGATATCAAATACTGGGTGTACAAAGTGAACAGCTTGTGAATGAGCTGCGAACTAAAGTAGAGAAGGAGTTAATCCTCTCGCTGGCTTAGAGGAAAGATCACAGTTGCCAGCTTGTATATAGGAATTTGCAGGTTGGTGGGGCTGGGCCAGCTCTGGGGAATTAACTCATTCCTTCATCTTCTTCCAGTGTATTATAAGATGTCTGGGCTAGAGGAAGTGAAGCCTGAGACTGGTGGGGAAGAGTCAGTCAGTAAATAATGAGGATAATGCTAGAAGGAAAAGAACAAGAGAGAAGTTCTCTTAATCCTGGAGTTTCAGAGAAGTGGTCCCATTGTGGCCTTGCAGCAGCTTCTGAGAATCATAGCTTCATTTTTGAACTTCAAGGAAGGGGAGCCCCTCTTGCTTGAAAGAACAGGACATAATTTATTAGCTTTATTTTAGAGAGGATTGCAACATGATACAGTACAGAATTTTTTTCTCAGTTTATTACAGTGCCAATTCAGAAGATGGCTTGGTACTGATGGCAGAAAATAAGTGAGGTTCTTTTCTTTTATGCATGGAAAATAAAGCATTAGAAGATGGGATGTGTAAAAATAGCTTTCCTTCCCCATTTTTCTAACAGATAGGTCACAGATAAACTTCAAGTTGTTGTTGCATTGATGGTCAGATTAAAAGAGTGAGGTCCAGCCCGCCTGAGGAAGACTTGAAGGCATGTGGCTTGTATTCTCACTCTCTATGGCACAAACACAATATAGAAATACATTAATTTAAAATACTAGGTGTTGGGGCCGCTGCAACTAGGAATAGCAACTGTCACATGGGTAGCTTTTACCCCTTCTGTCCTATCTTCCTTTAAACTTTATCATTTTTATAGACCAAATATTTAATCCTGGTTATGACAATTTGTAATTCAGATATTTGAGTATTTTATTGGATTTTTGATCCTTATCACCTTTCAGATACTTCCACCCCCTTTTTAAGAGACATGTCATACTGAGGTCATCAACATTACTTATTTCTGAT